>NC_070631.1:9570519-9920519 GCF_947347685.1 Pleuronectes platessa | reverse complement strand
TCTTAAATGTTGTATCATGAAAGCGGTAGTACTATTGCATAGATTCATGTAAACTGTACCATTGAATGGAGACAAAAGCGCCTTCATTGACCGCAGAGCTGTGTAAGTGAAATAAACTAGACGAGGATCAAACCTAGCAGCCGATTAGCTTTCATATAACCCTGGTTGTTAAAGGGATAATTCACCCAAAAATTAAACCTCACTCATTATATACTCACCACTATGCCGATGGAGGGGTGGCTGCAACACTGTTTACCCATTAAACTCCCGAAGTGAGTCGACTCAAACACTTCACCCACCCGTCCATCGGTCTAGTGGTGAGCTGACAATGAGTGAACTGTAATTTTTGGTTGAACTATCCCTTTAATATAATCCAGTTTGATCTTGACCTCGACAGGTGTAATATCAATACCACGAAAAGTGTATTGATACAGTTACCAGGTACAGAATGCAGTTTTGTATGTTTTTTATATATTACAAAAGAGAATATGTTTATGGAGGAATTTTGAAAAGCTCAAAATCCACTATGTCCATTCTATTCTCCGTCTGTCAACGCCTTTGTGTTCCGCCGCACCACCTGCTCTTTGGCAGGATACCTTGATGATATCCTCAATCAGCAGTTACAGAAACTCACCTCGGCTGCACAACTTCCTTGTCCGTACTTGTCCGTACCACCTGGTTCCGGCGTCATCCGCATGAACCAAGTGGTACGGACAAGTACGGACAAGGAAGAAGAATAGATCGTAATCAGAAATAAATGTGTCTTTCTTTCTCTGTCGCAAAGGTGTAGAGGTGTAAAGGTGTAGGGGCTGATTAGGTCACCTCTTGGCGAGACCACCTGGCTATGACCGTCATGTAGTACAGAGTAAAGAAATAAATTAAATTGGTCCCAATCAAATCAATCACACCCAAATCCTGATATGAGTTCTTAAGCTTTGAGTCTATATTAAAGCTAACTCAAAATAAATACTCCTGTTTATCAAATGTTGATGAAATATCTGAGACATTGAAATAACAGCTGTCGCACACTCACTACTGTCACGGATTTGGTGAGGACCCAAAAGCAGCACATGCAGACGAAATACCAGTCGGTAATGACCTTTATTGTTCACTGCAGTCTTTAACAGTTCAAACAGTGGCAGGGTGAAAAGTCTTTGCTCACAGTGATCATCTGCGAGATCTGAGCAGGAGCAAGCCTGGTGCCGCTGACTGAAGGTAAAGTCAACAGCTGATGGGTTACCTAGCTGGCAGACAGGTCCAGTGGTGAGCTGTGTAGCCACAGAGCCGAGCAGGAGCATAACCAGGAGGGAATAGGCGAAACTCGTGGTCGAAGACAGAAGACTGAGGTAATATCCAGGGCAGAGGCGAGGCAGGCAGGTCGGGGATCGACGGGGTCGGCAACAGGTGATCAGTCCGGGGAAAACACGCTGGAAGTCAGGCATAACACAAGACAATCTGGCACTGAAGCAGAGACAGGAGCAGGCTTAAATGCAGCCAGCAGTGTTGTGCATGAACAAACACGTTCACTTTTGTGAGAACGATGAACTGAACGCAACTCAATGACAAATAATGAATTTGAACGGTGACCACGTTCATATTTCAGCGTCCTCGCTTATAGACGACAGGAAACTTCTCTCTTTATGTGTAACTTTATTAAAGTCCAGCGAACACGACACACTTCTTGTTCGTAACTCCGACACTCCTGTCATCCACCACTGTGTTCTTCAGTCCCCTTCCTCATTCACCCTTGACATGCAAACTCATCAGCCAATGCCAGGTAACTCTCCAGCCATTGGTTCTAGAACTGTCACTTGCCCCACCCCGACTGGTTCACTGACCCTCTGGAAATCCCAATACTTATTGACATGGTGTAGTTAGCTGAACATAAGTCATAACAAACACATAGCAGTCAAACAGAACATAAACCTAACTACCAGTCCGTTACAATATTATCTGGGGTCTAGCTAAAACGTTACGGAATGTTTTCCTTCTCCTGAGGAGAGACGCTGTCTAAATCGAATGCTTGCACCATGTCGTTGCTCAGTGCCCGTGAAATGTCCGAATGTAGCCTAACCTGAACCAAGTAACTCGACTTCGCACTACGGTACCCATGATTCATCGCACACACACATGCACACCAAACAAGCAACGTATTACAAGTGTTTTCTTCTCTGGCCAGTGTCTCGACTCCGAGCCGTGGTCTTGAGCTCGGCTCACGGGTTATCTTGGCTCGCTGTCCGGACCACTCCGTGAAGAAGGAGGAGGAGATGTTTCTTTACTTGGAATGCGGCCACTTTATTTCTCGGATATACAGCAGAAGCAACACTCGAATCACCTCTAGGTGGTCCGTCACTTCTCGTTATTCACACACTTTTAGCGTCTTGTCCCACAATACCCAGGTGCACTACGTCACACAATACAAACTTTCCTTAAAGGGCCAGGCCATACCTGCAACACAACAGCTCTCGGTCTCATATACAGATGGCAAGAGAAAGCAGAGAGGGATTTTTACACACTGTCTGATAAAGACTCCGACAGTAAAGGCAAGGGGTAGTGATGGATGAGGTTTTCTTTAACAAGTTAAGTATTTCATTCTAACTTTCCACCTTAAAACTATGAAATGAACTGAACTATGAACTCGTTCAGAATTTAAATCGTGAACTATGAACGTGAACTATTCATGTTTACTTGTATGAACTGAATTTTGAACTAGTTCATGAGAGGTGTGAACTTGCACAACACTGGCAGTCAGGGCTGTCACAGGTGTGGAGAGTTGGCCTGATGAGGAGGTGTGGCTGACTGGCAGAGTGGAGCAGAGACAGGTGAGTGGAAAAATACCAGCAGACAGGAGATGAGCAGACTGTGACAACTTCTGTGCATGCAGCTTTTTGGCAGAGCTGACTAAGTGACAAAGGCGTTCACAGCTTACACACTGTAGAATACAAGCAAAGAGCTGCAGAGTAGAGGACGTCTGTCTTAATGGAGGACAGGCTGAGGCAGACAAAATGCAACACATTCAAGAAAATGATGGAATGTCCACCAGTTTTATTTTAGAGGATATCATCTATAGAGTTGCAATTTTTGCAGTTTTGGTTTCAGGAGTAAAGGCGCCATTAATTTCTTAGGGTTGGGACACTTCTATGTCTTTTATCAACAGAAAACTCTCCCTGTAAAGTAATACACACAAAAGCTTTAAAACTGTGAGAAAATATCCAGTTCTTTCATTAAAACTTTGTATAAATTCTTGGTCAATTTTAGGTGATTTCACCAACTATAATTCTAGAAGTGCACCTGTGACTTATGGGTATTGTAGTATTCAGGCACAGCCTCCGTGCCCCCCCAAAAAACAGGCAAAAGAGGATTATTTAAGAAACAAAGTTGAAGTAATTTATTTGAGTTTCTGTGGTGTCAGAATAACCACACAATTTTATATTTGACTGGAAAAATACACATGCAATGACAGTTAAGATTGTGGTACACAAGTGTTTAAAGACATTACTTATACACCAATTACCATATAGTTTGGCTTTAAATAGTTGCTTTTAATGTGAAATTGTCAAAATGCATGTTCATCTCCCACCAGCCATCAACACCAAACTGTTCAGCCAATAAAGAAAAACTTGTTTCCTCCAGGTTTACCACTTTCTTAAAATAGCACTACATCTGCCCCAATTACTATCTACAGTACTTGCTGTTGCTCATTCAATGCACGCACAATGATGTGGCCATCAGGGTGAGAAGAAGAAATTCAAGTACACCTAAATATTCTCCACTACACTGTATTTACTTCACCCAACCGCCTGAGAAAATGAAGGCAATTGGGCAGAAAACACTTCAAGCATCCTGATGACTAGTCATGCTGCCTGTTCCTCGATTTATTTTAATCTACTGCTTTAAGCAGCCACACTCGAATGTTCATCTTCTGTGAGGAGGAAGCGTTATTTATTGATGACATTCGTTGTTTGGCTTTTAGCGCCGTGAAGAGCAATCCAGCTTAGACAGACCACCCTTCTCTAATCTCCCTCTGGTCAAATCTGACGTCTTGTGGCCCTGCTATCCACTGAGGAGACTAAATGTAAACAGTGTAAACGGTTCAGTGTGAAGTGACCAATTTAGCACATCGCAAGAAAGTACACACAGGCAGACACCATGTATAAAAAAAAAATATTCCTTGTGTCAAATCTTAAAATGTGACATGGGCAAACACAAATTTGTTGCCACTACATCTTTGTCTTCACAGATTTCCTGTTTTCATATAACCTAACAGATGTCTGAAAATGTGCACGTGTAGGAAGACACATTAATTGCGGAGCTGTGATCGAGGTGTTTCTAATGTTTAGATAAATATTTTATAAATGTTGTGCTGGATGATCCTGGTGTCTGGTGCGGCGGGACTCAATGGGTCACAAGCAGCTGCACCGCTGATGATGTCATGAGACATTGAATAACTTGTGAGACTTAAAAAGGTTTGCAGAGAGGTAGATGTGAGGACTGTGTGTTTATCTGGACGTTCTGATGGATCAAAGCTTGTTCAAACTCATGAAGATTTTTTTTAAATACATATTACACAGACTTCACCTAACTGAAGAAAAAAAAAACTGAAACCTAACTTAATTTAAATTATCGTTAAACCCTAACCCTATAGTTACAGTATGACTAAAGCATTAGAGTTCAAAGAAAATTAATCAGTTTCATGTGTCTATAAAAATTGGATTTCCCAAGTTCAGTGAAAACAGTCGACACCAGCAACGTGATCCAATCAGTTGAGTGTGGCTGGTGCTAGGCGACAGCAACAGAGTAATGAATGAGGTTAGAAAGAACAGTAAAGGACGTGTGGACGAAAGAAACTTAGTGTCAGCAGCATGACTTTCACTGAGGCAGGACCACGTCACCTTGACAGGTCAGAGTGACGAGCCTTATAGTTATAGCCAGTGATAAATCTTAGTGACAATTAACAGTATCCAGGGGCTGCAGAGGCGCAGCGGAGCCATGCATTTATAAAATGTCAACATGATACACTACTGCCAGGAACATGATTTATTCCAACAGGACAAGCTAATCTATTAATTCCCTTCTCATTCATCCAGTTTCCAAGATACCTGTACTCTGTGACTCTTTTAATGTGTATCAGTCTTAGCAAATAATGGAGCAATGCTGTATTATTTATAGCATCTGACATTTAGTGCAAAATAGTATCATCAGTATTAAGACAGAAATTATAATTGATGAAACAATGTCTTCTTTATAGACAGTGAACAGAACAGGCCCCAAGATTGAGCCTTGAGGGACACCGTTTGCATCATTCACAGATTCAGATTTGACATTTCAATAAATAAAAAGCTGCAGTATATTTGTTTCTCTGTACACAAAGCCAAAATAATATCAACTCTCAAATAACTAGAACTGCTTTTTTTGTGTGTAGTGTTCAAAGAAGCAGGTTGAGTGTTGTTTGCTTGTTTGTCCATTGAAAGGACGGCCACCAACTGGACCAATCACAGCCTGCATCAGCTCAGTAGGTAGTTAATCATTAGCATCTTTGGCATTGATTCAACACAAAGGTAAACGCATCATTACCACAATCATTATGTTGCTTAAAGGCTATTGTATTTTTACATGGTGTCTAATGTTTACTGATTTGTGGAGTGTGTAAGCTACACAATGAACTGGTTCAGAGGGTCCACCCATGCATTAGTAGAACCTGCTTACAGTATCAGTTGCTGCAGTGTTTTGATTTAACCCAATATCCCTGACGCTCATCTGACAGACGGCAGCAACTGTCACAGCTCAGCAGGACTCCAACGACGCGGCATCAAGGCTTCAGCAGTTTACTGGTAACAATGGTCACAAAAATAGGAACAGATGGCAACAGGTAAAGAAGCAAATCTACACGGTCTGAATTTGTATCTTGAAGTGTTACTGCTGACCTCCTAGGTGCCCTCTGTGGGTTTGTGCCTCCTCCCTTCTGTGAAGCACCACTAAACTGTTAGTGGTGCCTCAGGACCAGAGTCAAAGGATCAACAAAACCAGTGGGATATGTCCCCTGGAGAAGATGATTCTCAGAAATCCACATCAATAGATAAGTTCCGCGATGGATTGACCGACCGGCTAACACTGCACCTATAGAACCATGCAGCTATGGTTAAACGCATGACTTTGAGGCAGGGGTCAGGCAGAGTTTTACAAAAGGAACATGGTCTCCGAACATGAAACTGTAACTGAAAGGCTGTAAGAAAAATTATCCAAACAGCTTTTATATAAAAGGATACATAGATCAAACTGGCTGTAAAATAACTTGCTGGAGTGAAAAATGTAATGACCTAAATTAACTCAAAATCGTTAAGTGGAAAAAATCCAGCAGGTGCTGCGCAGTTCGCTCCTCTGTGATCTACAGAGCTGAGATTCCACATCAACTCAGAAATCAAGACCTGACTTCCATGTGCTGAGGTGATGAGCTTGTGTCAGTTTCAGTCAAATCTCAAGGCAGCAGCTTATCTGATTAGTCGACCGGAGCAATTTGATTAAGAATTAATTGAGTTTTACAACTTGACAAAGCGATAAGAGGGATTTTAGCCTGTGGTAAACAAGCAGTTGAGCCTACAACAAACAAATATACTCAGCAACGCTTACATTCCCTTGAAGCACACATTGAGCATTCCGTCCTTCACAGGAACGCACGTACAGTGTGTCTTGCTTGGCAGGACACTGTGCTATGATCTAATCGACAATCCCATAAAGTGCGCGTTGTCTCTTAACATAAATCCCATTGACCGTGCCAGCCTCAGGAACGTGCTGTGTTTGTACACATAAAGCATATTCGTGTCGTCTAACCGCTTTCACAACTGACTAATGTTTAAGCTGCATTTCGTCTCGGACCTTTTTCCCATTTCTCTGTTTGCTCGTTGGCCTGTAAGTCCCCCGATGACATTTCACAGTTTAAGTTCCTGCTAAATATTAAGTTTAACCAGGTGAGTGAAGTCCTGTGGTTGGTTAAGAACAGCACTGGTGTGAGATAGAAGCATTTTTATTGTACTCTTAATTTCCTTTAATAGTGCAAAAGCATAACTTCTACCAAACACCAGGATAAAAGCAGAACGGAGATAACAAACCATGGTAACATAGTTATAAAAAGATTTTCATTTTACTCTTATTTTATTTGTGCAAAATGTCTTCTGTGCAAGTGGAAGTAATAACTGTATGTTTGCTTGCTCTGTGTTTGTGCCTCAGGCTGTGTGGGAGAAGGCGACCAGGCCGGTGATAAATCACAGTTTTGCAGCTGGCTAACTTTAATCTTCTCTCATTGTCTTTATTTCATTTCATTTGACCCGCTCGCATGTTGTTTGGATGAAGACCATGTTTCATTTTTCACACCTGCTGCACATTTTCTTTTTCTCCTGGCTTGTCTTTTCCCCTCAGGCGTTGAAAACTACATTATGTTCTCCACTGCTCTTTGGCTCGACATATTACTCCTTCCCCTTGTGGCAGCGTCTCATGCCTCATGTCACCCGCTAGTGTGTCCCAGGCCTTTCCTTTAGTTTATGTGCTAGCTCAAATATTCAGTCCTTGCTCGTTCAAAAAACGCTTGCTATTGCAAAATGCTCGGCTCACCGTGCCTGGTCATCTTCCAGCGGCTCTGTGCACATCTAACAAAGCGCTAAGTGCCACTGTGTTGAGAGAATGCTTGACCATTTCTACCATAGGTTGACTTAATCCACGTATTGACATTCAGGAGATTCAGACCTCTTTTGTGTATGATCGATTGTAAATATGAAGGAAAATCTAAACTTCCATGATTTTTCTTGGGAAATGTATGATAACAGCCGAAGCATCAGAACTCATTGACTGCCTCACGATGTGTAAAGGCTAGCTGCCTGAATGAGGCCAAACACCCACTCTCTGTCACATCTGCCAAAGATGAAAATACTTTGTTAATAAAAGATAAAACAATTTAAATTCAATTGGAATTTTCCAACAGCTCCTCCTCAGATGTCACATCTGGGCTGAGATTGAAAAGCGAGGGCAAAAAACCTTCTGACTCAGAGCTCGACGAGCTTCACCTCACGAGCAAGACGGTTCACAGTGAATAGAGGACCGAGCCACCGGTTCAGAAATCGGAGAGCAGACATTTAGGGAGCACACTCAAGCAGCTTGTGTGCAGAGAAGGACTCTAACTGAAGGGACTGGATATTTGTTTTGAAGAATTAATACGTTTTGTGGTTTTTATTCTGACAAGCTGTGCATCTGCCCACTTTGTTTATCAATAAACCACCACAGCAATTCTCAGAGGCCCATTTACAGACTTTTTTTAAGCTTGCAGGCCAGTTGGATGCCATCCAGTCATCCAATGTGTTTTCCATCTTAGCAGCTTAAAAGTTTGTCAGTCCTGCAGGTTATCAAGCTCAAGCTGAAGTGAAAGTGTAGAAGTAGAGTCAACTAGATCTACTGCAAAAGAACGACTGAGCTCTCTACAAAGCAACGCAGCTTACAAGTCAAATGATCTGGATGATAGAGCATCACAAGGTTAATATGTTTACTGGACAATGTAAATTTGTTTTAGAAACAACGGACAAATATAATGCAGTCGATAGCAGGTAAACTGGAAAGCGTATCCCACCTATAGGGGGCGACTGTAACAGGCTTTCTGTGACTCCGAGGAGTTTAAGGGAGGATTATTACACCCTGCTGCAGTTTGGAGGATGCTGGCAAGTTTCACGGAACAAAATGATAAAATATGAGGTTGTGATCCTCTCCCTGCTCTGCTTGTTGTGACAGTGCACACTATTCAAGTTGAGATCCAAGTGTAGCATGCGCTCACCAGATTTAAAGAAAACCGGCAAAAAGGAAATGCAAATAATTCCTCGTTTCCATCCACTGCTGAGCTGAGTCGAGGTAAGACAGGCAAAGGACAATATTGCAGAAACCAGGTTAATGCTGTGAAATAATGCATTTGATAATGTTACAGTTACTCCACATTGATCAGTATTTTCTGTCTGCCACTGCTTTCAATCTCTTCAGTGACATTTAAGGTCCCGGATTTACAAAACACATTTTGTCTCACAGTTTTCCAACACACAGCTTATTTACCTTGTATTTAGAATGCACGAGGCATCAAAAAACATCCTGGAGAATACTTCACTTAATTGCTTCTCAGGGGGCGCAGATAATTAATTACTATTAATTTCCATTAATTCTATCAGGACATGCAAAACGACTGCCTCCAAGGAACCCAAATGAGGTGCACAAAAACATCACTTTATTTTCATTTAACATGACTTTGTTTGACAGTGATTTGATTAAACTAACAAACTCTAACATGATATTTGTGTTCAAGCTATATATTTTTCTATAAGTTTATAAAAATATATATTTGATTAAATATACTAGAACTTAAGGCCGGAGCATGGTTCTGCAACTGCGGCTGCGGCTTTTCACGCACTTGTGTCGATAGACTTGTTTTAATTTATGGTTCTCCAAGGACTGGTGTGTTGCAAAGCAATTCGCCGCCAGAACACTAGGTGGAGTAACGTATTTTGTCGAATACAACCTTAGAGACGCCTTCTTCGTGTGTGGCAGTCTTCGTCGACTGTTTATTTACATCGCCACTGCTGCTCCTCATAACCTTTTTCTGGCAGACAAATTTGTCCCTGATCTTCCTCCACAGCTTCGTACACTCGTCGACTTGCAGACCAACGTTAGCCGAGATCTCCTTTAAGGAATTGCAGGCCATTTGTGCGTCCTTGTATTCCTTCATTGACGGGCTATAAAAGTGGTCATACTTTTCGATCTCTTCTGCCAAATGCTCTTCTATTTGGTCCATATTCGAAAGGATGTAGTTAGCAGACCAATCACTGCCTTGCGGGCTGCGTGAGGCTTGCGTAGCTTTTTCGTATAGTTACAAAAATTGGGCAACGCACGCAAGCACACAATACAGAGTACACAAACATGCAAGGGGCACGCAAGGGGCTCTTGCGCTTGCATGTCTCTGAAAACGTAGAACCATGCGCCGGCCTTTGCACTAAAACGTGTGATTTAATGTATATATTTATGTGAACATTTGTATTTATTTATTCAAATTACATGGAAATTGAAGCATGTAAAGGGGCCAGTATGTTAAAATATGACCTTAAATCCTATCCACAGAAAAAGTCCACACACAACAGCCATCAACATCTGTATTTCTGCTCCATCAAAGTAAATGGGAACAATATTGAGTCCATCTCATACATCACATTATGAAATAAAAAAGTAACCTTTCTATATGTACGAGTGGCTGTCATTGTTGCCATAAATCGGTGCAGCTTCTCCTCAGAGGCTCACAAATCACTAACTCTGCATCTGTACTAAATGAGCTGCTACACTCCTTCGTTTCCCAGTTGATTTGTCATCCTGTTTTCTCGCTCTCTGGACCCAGGCCACTCTCCCTCTTTCTCTCTACAGTCCGTCTTTGTCCCAGCACTCAGGTTTCTCGGTTTCTTGTTCCTTATGCTGCTACATCTGCTCAATAGACCCACTCCTTTCGTACTTCACTGTTTACTTTGAAGACTCTCTCCCTCCCTCGGCTCATCTAAAGTCTCTGTAGCTACGTAGCTGCTTCTGTCCGCTACTCCGTAACCACCCGTCTCCCAGTCAGCTAATTCATCTCCCTTTTAATGGCCCAGAAAGTTTTCTCTATGTCTCTCAGTGAATTATTCCTCTCACTTGCTCCTCTGGTAACCGACTTTCTTTCTTACTCTAAAACAATTAGCTCTTCTCCAGATTGTTAAACCTCCAGTTTTCACCAGTCTGGATTTCGAGTGGGTGATGTCCATAAATGTATAGGGGAGTTTACAGTATTGGCAAAAATCGCATTGTAGTTCTTAGAAGGAGCTGCCAATTGCTTCTATTCCACTTCTGGCCACAGGGTTTAAGCGAGACAGCACAAATGCCGTCTCGCCATCTGTTTTGTGCGATAATGCATTGTGTCTTCAGTCTTTAGCATAGTCTGCACATGAAGATGAAGATCCTTATGCACTGTTCTAGTACTTTCACAAGTACAAAGACATCAGCTACAGAGAAACATGTGCTATCAACATTATCCACTCCAGAGGAATCATCCCCGTCGCTGTTGTCGTGAATGAGACGCAGCGTGTGGGGAAAATCGTCACATATAAACATCGGAGGCTGGTCTTTTTCAGTTTAGTGCGTCATTCCTGCACTTCGACCTGTTCCACTGCCTATTATGTGTTGTGTGTGTTGTGTGTGTGTGTGTGTGTGTGTGTGTGTGTGTGTGTGTGTGTGTGTGTGAGAAAAATGTTGTATAATGCTACAGAGAACAGTTCCAGTTTTGTAAACTCTGCTGGAGTCAAGCTGGCTGATGGTCAGGTGGCAGGTGGTCTATTGATGTTTATAGTGGATTTTTAGTTTGTGTTGATATGATGTAGCATGTGCAGGTCCTCTGGTAAAGCTACTTGAATTAAATTATGTAATAGTCTCTGTAAACTTGTACCCTATTGTTCTCTGAATCCAGTAACACCAGTGTAATACACGATAAAGTGTTTAATACACCTTTTAAACACAGGCTCTGTGGTGCACATGTTTTTGCACTGACTCTGGAAGAGAAACTACACCATGCTTGGATCTTATTCGTCAACAAGCCATGGACGGTCACCATGAAGGTCGGCATCATTGTCCCAGCTCATAGGATACACGTATCACTATATCAATCAACACTTTGTATGATAACATAAAAATAAGTCGTATAGGTTAATGAATCCTGGCCAAAGATAATTAAATTTGAAGATTTATTATTTTCCACGCAGGCTCAGGTCAGGATCTTTCTTTCCACTCTTATCTTTTCCATTAGTTCTCCTAGTCCTGATGCAGATTAACCCTACCAGGGGCCAATTCATCATTTACAAGCAGAATGGCTCTCCTCAACACAGCACTGCTGCTGTCACTCCATCTCCGTCTATTGCTTCAATCTCCCTCTGCAAAGCGTTGAATTGAATACGTCTCCTGACCTTTTCCTATCGTACATACGTTCCATCAAGCATTCTCTTATATCCACTCCACTTTGTCAGAAACACTCATGTATAAAGAGAGAGCATCTCACATAAGTGGCGACGCACATTCACAGAACCGGCTCTGCTCTCCAATGACCAAGCAGAAGCGCAGATCTCTGCTAAATAGAGCAGAACCCGACAGCCACATGTCATTGAGAGATGGGATACACAAACTGCACAAGAGGCCAGGGCTGAATCTAATGGTGCTGGAACAGGTGAATGGAAGGGGGGGGACTTATGATGTTAGGAGTGAAGCTAAAGCTGAATTGTTTGCAGTTGAGTGACTGACCACGAGCCACATGATAAACTCTGCATGAACCCTTGTGAATTGTGGGTTTCATGATCTGTGCTTGTGACAGCCAGTCATTACCCCAGTGAAGATATGAGATATCAGCTCCACTGATCTAGTAGTTGACCGCTCTCAGTCTCTCACTGGCTGCTGAGACAGTGATTACAGCTAGTATTTATTATCCAAAAGATATTGGTCAGAACTTGTTTGCTATCAGTGCCAAAATACAGCGCTTGAAAGAGTCAACTCATTAATCTTTTGTCCATAATTCAACAGTCAAAAGATATTCAATGTCCTTTTTCTGTCAAAAAAACCGTACTTTATTAATCATTGCTGATTATTTGATGCAGGCTTGAATCAAGGACTATGTTTCACAGAACCACTGGGATGGGGGGGGGGGGGGGGGGGGGTATCTGTAATTGCTTGAGTGCCTGGAGAGTGTTCTTGGCTCTCTGGGGTTTGAATCCAGCCAATTATGAGCCTTAGTTTCAACATTGTCTTCCAGCATTTGCATAAACGTTCCACACTTTACACATGCACATGTTTCTGCATTTCTCTGTGTGGCCAATTTTTTTTCCGTTTTTCAAGGGAACTGTAACATTTTGATCATGCAAAATGTAATCGTGTCCATTTCCCTTATGATTGACGTAATCTTAATCATGTTGAAATCTGTACAACTGAATGAATCTTGGCCTGGTTGCATAAGCTAAGGCAATGTGGACTTGATGGCTTAGAAACAACCACAACCACGGGGTGAGGGGGGGGGCGAGCCAAAGAACAGCTTCTCATCTGTGTGCATATGACAAACCAACCTTTGTGTTGTGCACCGTGTTTCTGATCATTAAAGTGTTACAATAGTGTGAGAGATGTGTGTCTCGCACCTCGTTGTCAGAGTGGGATTGCAGAATAGCTCCGACAATTTCCATTCTTTATATTAAAAAAAATAGTGTTGCGGGCTCATTTGCCTTCACCAAATAAATATAAATAGCTGGGCGGGGAATTGCAGAGTGTGACAGCCGACTATTTACTCACACTGAGTCATCACTTATGTTTATTTGCAGCTCTTGCTTCCCTTCTGCGTTCTCAGCCAGTTTCTTGAAGTGATGTGTTGTTCTCGAACGACGCGATGCTTTTCTATGGCTCATGAAAAAAGAACCAAGTCGTTGGCCAGTTGAGCCATCCCTCTTTTAATTGTGCCCAAATTACTTGGCCATAAAGCCACATCACCTTTCACATGAACAGTGAGAACAAAGAATTTGCATTGGTGGGAAGGGGGCATGGGGGAGGATGGACTTCTTAATAAAGATCGATATAGATCTAGTAATGCAAGTTATTGATAGCTGGTAATCCTCGTCCACACATGCCATAAGAAACTGGTGCCAAAGCTTGATTCTGATTCAAATCAGAGTTTACCAGCACTTTGCCTTTCACACATGCACAACCAGACCTCTAATTAGTAATTATGGTATTTATGCTCATATTGAATATTATTTTAAAACATCCTTGAGAAGTGACACAGATAGTACACGTCACCCTTGATCATGGGAAAGAAGAGAAAGAATCCAGCAATAAGTTAAACAGTAACTAGCTCAGCTCAAACTTATCCTCTTACCTAATGTGTTTTTGAGCTTCACTGTCTCATACTGCAGCTACCAGACAACATCACACCCCCAAAATGTGCAGTGTGCTATGATGAGGCTCTGAGTTTAAGGTAGTATTCAATCTCTTTTCTACACAAGCAGCATCAGTGCCCCTAAGTGTTGACTCCCATGATGACGAGACACAGAAAAGGAAGTGTTGTTGTAAAGATCAATGAAGTCACTGTGGTTATGGATGATACATAATCAGCTTAGCTCAAGGTTATATCTAATATAATCCACCTTGTGTGAGGCATGTCTGCAGTTTGAATAGACGGCTACTGGTGCTCACAGTTCCATATTTCCTTTCCTTCACTTGTTAGTTTCCTACTTAGGACAGATGGAAACGCTGAGGAAATTTATATCTGATAATTCCAGAAATCTGTCTGCCTACGTCTCTAAATTAGAGCGATTTGGATAAGATCAATATTAATAACGTTTTTAATAAAGAGCTCACCAGGGCTCTGCAGCAATGGCCGCTGGTCGATTATGATAACAGCCGGTTCACGACAAGCGATTCTCCAGTTTGGGGTTGAAGCTTGGCTGAAATGAACTGGTGAACAGCTCTTTGCGGCAGCGGTGGATAGGCGGCAGCGTTCTGTGGACTCAGTGCTGCAGCAGGTCTTCACTGAAGGTCACTTACAAAGTTTCTGACAGAAAACGGAAACCAGCATCACCACAGGACGAGCAAACAGCCCATTCCACACGAGTAGGTTCAGATCGGGAACTGCACCGGTACGCAGAATTCTGTGGATTGAGTCAAAGTAAAGTGGAGATGTTAGATGTGGGCTGTGACACACAAAGCTTTCACTAAATGGCCTTGACTGTAACGATAGTGAGTGTTGCATGTGGGCTACTGGGATTCTTGTGGTATTGCAGATAATAATGAAACCAAAACAACCCTGGCAGGCGTGACGCAAGATGGGATTGCACTGAGAAACAGGGGGAGTCTACTGTAATATTAATAACGTTTCTTTTATCGTGGAAAGAAAAAAAGGCTGTTGTGATAATTATTTTTGTATTTTCAAGCTGTTTTTCTGAATTCATTTATCACGAGTACGAGTCAAAAGAGGCTAACTGGATTAACTATTCTTTCTGTTAAGATCAAAAGAAGCAGGGGCTGGAGCAGCACTGTTGTCTTGCACTGAATGCTCACTGAACTCCCTACAGGGGGTGAGTAGACACGTTTTTGTGCGTTGTGAGTTTGCAGGGAGAGTGAAAAGATGAAAGGGCTTAACCGTTATTGATTCCATAAAATTAACCCAACCAAGATGATATATACAGGCTATAGGTCATTATATTTTACACCTAAAACCAATAAAACAATTACATGTTCTATAATAGTTATCATGATCATATAACTACAATAATTTCTTTCACATTTGAGAGCCAGATCAGGTGTTTTTTCTTAAAAATGGTTTAAACAATGAATCAGTTTTAAGTTTTTCAATTGGATTAAATGGTTTTCTGATTGTTGCAGCTTGAATTATAATTATAGAAATAAAAACCATATGCTTGTTTAGCATTAATTACATTAATGACTTTCTGGACTCTGTCCTGTTTGAGTTTTTTTTATATTTCATCCATGTGGCTGCAATTTATCTACCTCCTGCCTTGAGCATGTTTCCTGCCTTCGTGATTACCTTCTCCACCCACGCTCCTTTCATGTCTCGGTATATCTCCACCCTTATATCTGGTCCCTGTATGTTCCCCCTCATGTGCTCAGTTTTCCTGTGTGCTTTGTGCTGTGTCTCTGTTCCCTCGTGTTTCACAGTCTCTTCAGTGTGGATTTTTTATTTGCAACTGCCTTTAGCTGTAAGTCTCTTTATTTATATTAGAATATATTTGCTGCACCAACCAGTTTTTGTTTTGTGTCTGCATTTTGGTCCGGAAATCCTTAAACCACCTGCTCACTCTCAACTGCGACTGTCTCTTACTCTTTAAGAGCTACAACATTAAGATAAATATATATGAGCATAGAAAACGGGACATGATGTCTCTGGTTCTTTATTTTTCTTAGTGTAACAGAATAGATGCAACAATTTGTTCTGCTTTTATAATATTTGTATGTTTGTGTTTAGAGATAACGATAAAGTATATCTACAGTATCTCCTCTCCACAACCCTACGGTGCAAAGGCTCCCTAATCCTCTTGAGCTCCACACCTCCAGTGTGGGGAGAAATTGGATCCAGAGGTTCAAGTGCAAAAGAGAGATTATCTGGGATTATCGCAGCAGAAAAAAAATAGTGAGTGAGGTAGTGCCCCGTGGACACTGGAACTGCACTGCAAAGAAGATAGGCAAAAGTGCCCAGAGAAATGAAGAAGAAAAAATATTTCAAATCAGAAAAACGGTGCAAGTGTCACTTTTACCTGCCTCCTGATCAGAATGCAGACTTGGATGTAGGAGCAGGCAAGCATGACATGTATCATGTCATACAGAGCAGAGGAGAGGAGACATTTGCTGTGCTGGGAAATCAAAAGGACACAAGAGACAACAGAGATGTGGACGTGTGGATCCCGCACCCTCCACTTGTCCTCTTGTGTCTCCCTTCAGTAAAGATAAACTCCTCCCATCTCTCGCTGTCTATTCTGCTTCAGTTCAATACAGTGTCTTGAGGGTTTCCAATGTCTTTTCTCCTCCAGCCCAGTGTTTGGTTTTCCTCTGTATCGGAACCAGGTCTTTTACACTGACGTCCCCTGCTGAGCTCCGCAGGGTTAGGCCCTCCTCCTATTTACAGTCTGTGCACATGAATCTATTCAAGGTTATGAAAGAGCAGCAGCCTTATCTACTTCTTTTGAGACTGGGTGACAGCCTTGTGATTAAATCATTCCACACAACTGGCTCCTTTTTCCGCTTAGGCAACAGCTTGTCCATTGTGTTATTTTATTCTCAGACCACTGGTGTAAAAGGAATTAGTGATGACTCTCTTTTTTCCCCTGGAGAAAGAGAAAGCTCTACATGTGAGAGTGTGTCTCTCACATGTAGACTAGAACTGAGAAGATGTTCTCCTTCACAAACTCTCTCTTTCAGCAACACTATAACAAAAGCAAGACTGTAGTAAAATGGTATAAAGACACTGTAGCATAGTTGAGTTAAGTTTGTGATGGCAATATTGTGATTCACTGATTTATCAACAGCTCTAAAATTTCTAATATTTCTAGACATAAATCACGACATTTGCCACAGATCAAGTAAATAACAGTCTTGAGAACCTGACTGCCAGTTTCAGGGACTAGCTGCTAAATGTCCAACTAAAGTGGGCCTGAGTAGATATGTATGTTAAGAAATCTTAAAGAGGCCATAGTATGAAAATTCCACTTTTTTAGTGCTTCTATACGTTCATTTGGGTGTCTGGCATGTCTCCCAACCCAAAAACTCTGGAAAAAACTACATCACGCAGCTTGTTGTGGTTCCTCTATGTCAGAAACGATACGCTTGAGTGCTTCCGATGGGATTACGACTGATAAGTACGTCATTGTCGAACCATGCCCATGTAGTGAGTCTTGCTACAAAGCCTTGCCCCCCCCCCCATCTCATCCCCCCGCTCCCCCTACACTCATTATAGATACGATATTTCTCAAAGCACTTCACTTCGTTTTTGCAAACCTCGGATACACCTGGAATAGATAGCTAGCAGCATGTAGTAATCAAGATGCGCTGTGGTCGGCTGCACAGATCCGATGTCTGACGGGTAGCAGCAGCAAGCTAACGCTAGCTTGCTGCAACTTAGATCGAAATTTAAGCAAGGGAAGCTCACTGGGAGTATTGGAGACTTCCCTGCGGTGTAGCCGGCTCAAGGTAAGCAGCGAGTTAACACGCGGCAAAAGCGACGGGGCCCCGCCGCTATGTCATCGCTCCCATCGAGATGCCCTCGCGTAGATCTCGTAGCCCTCGTATCTCGTGGAGGAGGGGGAGAGCTGGCTCATTGGCTTTTAAAGGAACAGGCACTCAAAACAGGTCAATCGGAGGAGGGCCGTTTAAGACAGGGTAGAAAGGAGCTGTTTTAAATTACCCTTGTGGTATTTGGATTTTTTTTTTTTACAGATATTGCATTAAGACCCCAAGGAGCCATATCAACTTGTGGTAAAATCGGGATAATATGTCCCCTTTAAGAAATATCGCAGTTCAGCAGCTGCATCCTTCAGAGGACTCGGTCTACGCATCCTCCAACAGTCGAGTTGAGCGGGATGCTCAGAACGAAACGAGATTGTCAGGTCTCACTCCCACTGCAGCCGTCGCCTAGCATCAAAGCTACGTACAAAAACATTCTTCGGTTGACACATTGAATATATATATATATATTTTTTAACATGTGTACCCTTAGCTCTTTGGTTGAGTATTGACATAATTTGTTTTATTCTTTTGCCATTTCGCCTCGGCTTTTGTCGCCATAACCTCTTTGGAAAACAGTGTGTCGCTAAAGCCTAATGAATCCTGGGATATGTTTTACAAATGCAGCTTGCAAAGGATTCGGCCCCGAATTTGGAGAAAGAGCTATTAAAACATTGAGATGCTATTTCAATCTTAGTGGAATTTATTTAGCAAAAGTTCTCCAGCTACTTACACTAGTCTTTAATGTTTTAATTTATCAAGAACTGACACATTTAATTTAGACAGAATTTTAGGATTTTAAGAGGAAATGTTATGATCCTGACCAAAGTTAAGACGGCAACTTATTGCCAATTTACTGTGTGAGCAGTATATTATTTAATAGTAATATATTAATATGAGGATTTATTACAAATAATGCAAGACATTCTAATTTAGCTAGATGACTCCTTATACCAATGGTTGGCTCTTACATTATCTATAGGTCTCTTGACTGTAAAGAACAAATTAGAATGGGAATACAGACTGGGGAGAAACACTTAAGTAGTCAGCCGTCCTTCTAACTAGTCGACTGCATGTGATCTGAAACCTCTAACAGAGTGACAATTGGCCAGTAGGCTGTTGTGCTGTGTCGAGAGCACCATACCACCGCACATATAGCCCCACGTTTATTTGTTTGCTACATATCACCCCCATTCAGAGTCCTCAGTAAATTGGGATGAGGGGGAATCCAGTGGTGAATATTATGAAAGAGCATCAGTAGCGTAAGGTGGACGTGAATGGTAAGGACGGTGGCTGCTGTGAACCCAAAGCTTATGAACCCAACATATTTCATGCATGTTAGAAGTTAATAAATTCTCCCTTTGCTGCTGCCTTGATCGTCATGGCTTGTCAAGAGGAATTCTAGTTATTTTTCAATCCAGGAGGGATTAATTTATACATGGGCTCTCCGCTTTCTTTCTGTGCTTTCACACCAGTCATTCGATTTTTATTTCTGGTCCAGATGGGGTTCGCACTGGCCTTTATGAACCCCGAGAATTAAACATGAAGTCTTACACACTGAAAGGTTATTGTTTAGTCAGCAGGTAATTTAGCATTTTAAGCCTATTATGTGTGTGTGTTTTCTATTGGAAAATACAAACACCTTTCAAAGAAGAAACAGATTACGAGCATCATTGTAAGTTTGTCATGTTAGGAATATTGATGAACGTGCTTTGAAAGAACAAAACCGAGACGTACTGTTCAAGCATGGCAACACAAGATGGAGCAGTTCTAATGGCTTCAGACCGATGAGGGAAAAAAAACTCACTCCTGTGGTGACAATCATGTGTTACCATGGTTACCTAAGGATCTGCATAAACATAGATACGTCTCTTATTGTATGAGACACAGCAGCACAAAGGATAACATGCAAACTTGGACTGTGTCGCATCAATGCATCCCAAATGGATTCCTGGTATTCAGGACACAATTGGCACCACAATCTTTACATTACACATTTCACAACTCATCGTGGCAACAAGGGTTAGGCCAGCATGGACTGAGTATTGCAGAGGTGAGGTAGGAGGGGGGGTGGGTTTACCTATCCCATCACAGCCAATTTAAAGTTTGAGGACCTCGCTACATTGTCGATCACATTTCACACAGTCTTTCGTGCGATGGCTGGACTACTTCACTTTGGTCACACGTCTGATGTCAGATGGTAGAGATGATGGTACTCACAGTTAGTTGTCCAGGTTTGTGTTCTTCAGTCTTGAGTTACCTGAGCTAAAACAATTTAACCAAATGAACAAAACTTCAATAAATGAAGATGTATGGAAGCGCCAACTGGTAACGACTGCTGTGTAATGAGTTTGGTAACAACCATGTACACGTTGGCCAAATTGTAATCCATCCATCCATCCACTCCATCATCTCTGCCGCTTATCCGCTGCTTGAGCGAATCCAAGCTGACATTGGGCGAGAGGCAGGATACACCCAGACAGATCACTAACTTATCGCACGGCCGACGTAAAGAGACAAACAACCATTCACCTTCATATTCACACCGACGTACAATCTGCATTCATCAGGAAGCCGGAGTGTGCAGGGTAAGCCCATGCAGTCACATGGAGAACGTGCAAACTCCACGTAAGACCCAAACCAAACTGGGATTCTGATCGGGAACCTGGATGCTGTGAGTCGAGAGCACCATACCACCGCACATATAGCCCCACGTTTATTTGTTTGCTACATATCACCCCCATTCAGAGTCCTCAGTAAATTGGGATGAGGGGGAATCCAGTGGTGAATATTATGAAAGAGCATCAGTAGCGTAAGGTGGACGTGAATGGTAAGGACGGTGGCTGCTGTCCATTCTGTTCACAGAGCGACTTTCTGCCCTCCAATTTATTCCATGCATGATCAAGAGTTTCGTCAACTTCCTACCTCTTGGCCGAATACAAATTTTTCCTGCGGGGCCTCTGGAGATTTACGATCCAGAATTTCTCAGCAGTTTGTCTTTCAAACATGCACATCGCAGCGGGGGGTTCTCTGCTCCAACGTGGGCACTGTTGCGTCTTTTGTGTGTTTATGCAGACTTTATAGTATGGGGTCCTCCATATGACATGTTCTACAATATGTTAAAACCGCCAAACACCAGTAAGCTAAGTACTTCATAACTGAAAATGATCATGACTATGTTGTGGATAAGTCCAGTTTTAAATGTAATCTCCCGTTATCTCCTTTGTATTTCTTAACACAACTTTGGACTTTTAGTTGGCCAAGAACACGACAAAGATATCATCCATCACCATGTTTCCTGCCCACCCTGAAGATAAATGTAAGATTTGATCTAATGTATGAGTGACTTTGTGTGTGTGTGTGTGTTTGTGTGTGTGTGCGCCCGTCATAGAGCAGTAGCAGTGAACCAAGCTTCTAGGCAGTGTAGTGGTGAGCCAACCTACAGCAGGTCATGGTGAGAAGTTTTGATGAATGTGTTCCTTCAATCCTCCGGCCTTCCCAGGCAACAGGAAGGTCAAAGCAGAACCAGTCTGACCTCCCCTGAGAGTCTCTGTTTGGATCCTCCTGTGGAACTTACTGCTTTTTCACACTGGCTGCAAGAAACAACGTGAATGAGCACAAACCCCCACCGAGGGCCGACAGTCCCCTTGAATTGGACCCAGCCCACTCATAAATATCAGTCGCCTAAATATGCCAGATTTTTTCATCAGGACTTTTGCATTACTTCTTGAGAAGTACCACCCTAATCAAGTCCACTCCAAAACTGAGTTGGTTCTTCTTTGATTTCATTTGAATGAGCATATTTTATGTGAAATATTAAACATTTTAATGTAGAACAAATTATTTATGGTACACTGTAAATAGATGAATGGTGGCTTCTTCTGTGCAGAGTACTGAATCTGTTCAACGGCGTTAATTGATATATACGCTAATTAGATCCGTACTTTCCCACATAGCAAATTATGAGTTAGCAGAGCTGCAACTCAGAGTGAAAGTCACCAACCAGCCCTGCAGATTTTAGTTTCTAACCAATCTGATCTGAATCAGAAAGTAGACCATAAGTAACTACAGATGTTGAATTAATAAGTGCATGACGATTTCTAAGAGCTTTCAATGCGACATTGTTAACTCCTAATCATTTACTGTCACTTTGATTATGTGATTGGTCAGTCACAGCGAAACTAGAAGACTCCGACATATCAGCCCCCTGCCTCGCGCTGATTGTCATTTGGCATTTAATAGACATCATTAGGCTGATCCACATGGCAGCGGCAGATATTAAGTGACGTCATGTGATGTATGTGAATAAATTTGTTGATGTAACTCTCGTCATTAAACCCCACATGCTGTGCAGGAGACGGGCTTCTGGTATGAATTGTATTTGGTATTTAATAAATCACTGTATTATTTAACAGTAACATGTTCTTGTAATAGTTTTTCTACTATGTATGTGTAGTGTTTTAAATGTTAATGCCGGGCAAAGTATTGATAGTGCACTGTAAGATAATAAATATTGGCGTCTTCTTTGGAGAGCACCACTGTATGTGGGAGTTAATTGCCTCATGTGATGCTTATTGGGCAGCGTTGGCTGCGGCTGAAGACTGCGAGTGTCAAAATGAAAACAAATTAGCTTTACTTCAATCATTTATTTATAGAGATTTAAATGCAAAAGAAATTGAGCGTGTTGCTGGATAACTCGGGTAGAGGGAAACATTCGGTAAAATTCTGTAAAACTTCAATTGAGAATAATACCAATGGTTGTCAAATTAATAAAGAAAACCACATTTTCACCAATCTACATCTGGAATAAAAGACTATGCAGAAAACAGTTACATATTTTAGACACGCTGTGCTATAACAATGTAAAGAAACAGACGTTGTGTTGTAATGTCGACACCAGGTTGTGACCAGGAAGACAAATAAATGGAATAAGTAATCTGATATCTCTGGTTCTGCATTGACTCTTCAAATTAATACCGTTGTATTATTTACTTTATGGTTTCATTCTGTGCTACTAGTTCTTTGTTCTACTGTTCATTAACAGTCTTTGATATTTTCACATAGTAGAGCTTTGCACCAGCAACCTGGCAGTTTACTACACCTGTATATTTTACCTTCAGCCTCAAAGTGGACAATAACGTGACTTGAATGAAAACAAATCAATCAAAAGGGGGAAATGACGGCTAGTTTAATTAAATATGGTGATTTCAAATGTTTTCAAACTTGTATCTTTAAGCTCCTACTGACGTCATTAACTTGCACCAGTGTTTAATGAGTGAAGGTCTGTGGTTGCTGCTGCTTTTCTTCTCCTCATGTGTCTTTGCTGATATGAGAAACTAAATCAATCATGGAACTTCGTAGGTGTCAGCATGTGTGTGAATGGACATATTTCAATGGCTTTTTCGTTCTCAATCTCCGTTACTGCCTCCGACTGAAACCAGGCATACGAGCTCAGTTCAGTGTGTGTGTTTATCACATGCGTCCACCAACTGAATGTGGTCAGGAAGATGCTGCTTCGAGGCTTATCACTGTAAGGCACTAGCTGCTGAAAGTGAGTTACACACAAACATGATTGAATTGCACTGCAGCAGCTCACAGAACCATTTCATAGAGCACCCACTTCAATTGAATGGCATATTTTCCATTATATTTCCACCTGGACATGTGCCTATACCAACCGCTGACTAAATATGACGATTGAACGACATGATGGTTGGCTGCTGTATGTTTCATTAATCCCACCTCCTCCACATTAGTGAATGGGACATGGACGAAACCAAAAAATCAAGTTTCTGTTATTTATATAGTTCTTATCATATTTTTTTCTGTGAAATTGGTCAACTGACTAAAACCTAGTTACAGCAAAGATGAGAAAGGACATAAAGAGCTGCACAAGGACAATACCTGAGGAAGCCTCATCTGTTAAAGAACTCAGAAATATTTGTCACAAGGCGGCTCAGTGGTGTTTCACTGACTGTTCATACAGTGTGAAGAACACATGAAGTTGACCTGAAAGAGTTTAGTGAATGAAAAAAATTCAGATTTATTGTCATTATACTTCTTTTATCAAATGAAACTGAAACTATTAAATGGACAGAAAGTGAAATATTGAGAAACTTTGTTTTGTTGTAAACTTTAAACTGTAAATAGTCCGAGGATATTTGAAATGTGTGTGTGTGTGTATTGTAATGTAATCAGAATAGTCTTGGCTGATTGAAGCGACCACACCACGTGGAGGATGGGATGACCTCAGGTGCCAGTGTACCAGCCGTGCGGTAAGCGACAGATGGTTATGTTGGATTTTATTAACATGTAAGGGATTTAACCTGCTCTGTAACAATAAGCCTTACCTCATCTGCCTCAAATCTATTAACTCCTGCCACGACACGCTGGTGTCACACTGCATAAAGGAGGCAGATCAAATGTTTGTGCTCATCTGTGTGTGTGTGTGTGTGTGTGTGTGTGTACTTGGGCTTGTGTTCCAGTGTGTGTGTTGCCTGCTTCCCTTGGAGATGTAATTCAATTGTATTGTTCAGTACAGTGTGCTGATGGAGTCCAGGTTTCCTGCCTGTTACTGGGCTGAATATGATATAAATAGGTTTGATGGAGTGCAGTGGATGAGTGATGTGATCGTTAATTGGTTCAGCTGTTGTTGAAAGAATCCTGCAACCCTTTTCATACCGAGTGGGAGCATGTGGGAGAGGGAGCCATTGATATATATATTTTATTGAGCAGTTATTAAAGAAACCAATCGGGACATTAATGGCCGGGGGTATGGAATTTGTGCCGGAAGTTCAGCCATCGCACACGCACGATTCAAACCCATTTGTATGCACACTAAGACGCAGTGTTTCCCCCGATGCCATAAGGTTCCATAGGATTACTGGTGTGGAAAGTGGTGTGGTGGCAAGGTGGTGCGGTGGTTATCACTGTTAACTCACAGCATGAAGGTTTGAGTCCCTCTTTCTGTGTGGAATTTGCATATTCCTTAAGGACTTGCAGATTAGAGTTAATTGAAAACTCTAAATTGGCCTTAGGTATGAAAGTGCGAGGAGACGGTTGTTTGGCTTTGTGTGTGTGTGCCTGTCCAGAGTGTACCCAGCCTCTCAGCTGCTGTCGGCAGGGATTAGCTCCAGGTCAACCCCGATACCCTCAATTGATGGAAAGAATTGTTTTAAGCTCTTGGTTAATTTCAATTAGTTTGCTGTGAGATAAGAGCATAATATTTATAAATGGTAATGACCGCCTCCATCTATTCCACAGTCTCCCTAGGATTTGTTATTTAAGTTGGAGTTAAAGCATCTGTAATCATAATCATCATCTCATTTTCCCAATGGAATTCCTCTACTCAGCTTCTTTTAGGCCGAAGTAAACAAAATTCCTCCTTGATGTCCAGGGGCATGAATCACGGATAAAGTCATCTTCCTTGAATCGGTGACTCAAGGCTGAAGAAAATAAGTTTGGAAATTTATAAGTCAGGTGTTTTGGGGGAGAAAGAAGCCAACATGCCAGATTTAAAATGCAGTTGTTAATGTTACAATCACCTGGAAAATGCTGTCAGGCCAGGCTGGAAATTCTAAAGATTTCTCATTATAACACTCTGGTGCAAGCCAAGTACTTTCCATAGATTATAGGTACGTGCAGTGTAAAATAAATCTCTGGATTAGAGTAGAAAGCCCTGCTAACATGACCAAACTAGACCAGAAATTGCATTGAAAATATTTAGTCTGAAACTGGCCAGGCTCTGCTAAGGTACGCACACTCTTGTTGGTAGAATATGTTATTTATGGTCGCACAAACTCGCACACACATACATACGGAAAGTAGCAAAGTGACCTGATGAGTTCAAAGTGAAAACAAAACATATGGAGCTTCTTTGTTTAGTTTTTAATGAGTCTTGAAATCTGCCTCATTTAGCAAATTTGGCTACGGCCTGAAACAGCAGAATAAGGGTTATATATACTCTCCTCATCATTACTAATCATGTCTGTATTATGCTAGGCTTTGTGTGTGTGTGTGTGTGTGTGTGTGTGTGTGTGTGTGTGTGTGTGTGTGTGTGTTGAACTTTTCAGGTCCTCTTTACTTTTCTGTATGACCTTGGTCGGACTACACCAGTTTCCTCTAACTTTCCTCATTCTCCAAAGTTTTAGAACTCTACCATTATCTTCCCTCTGAGAGAAACAGGCTAGTAAGGAAACAAATATATATATGTTTCGCTATCTCGTTATTTCCTCATGTCCCTATCTGTCCTGGAGGCAGCCAAATCCTGTATATGACCCGAGCCTGGACTGATAACTCATATCGGTAAAACCCAAAATAGTAACATCCCAATTTCAAAAACTGTAACCTATAAAATACGTGGTGTTCCTGCTGTCTGCTGTTGTGAGCTCAGGTAGGGGTCTCATTTGTCCTCTGGGGAAAAGCTGATTATGTTTGTAGATGTTTAATGTATATTTCATTATACATATATAATATTTATATCATTTACAGGAACATGCATATAATACGGGAGCAACGTTTGTCATGCTGTTATCTCCTGCAGGACAAAACCCAGATCTTGCTGCAGATTGTTGCTTTTTGAACAGTAGATGGAGTCGATTGTAAAGAGAGTTGATTATAGTGTGCCCGCCTGCCAGAGACATTTCAAATTATCCACGTGAAATTATAAGTTATCCATTCAAAACAACATCCACCGTTTGGCTCCATTATTCCATTTCTCTTTTGGCAGGTCACTTTCAATTTGTCTTGATTTTCCTGAGGACCACAAAATCCCTTCGTGAGCAAACATTGTAATCATTTAATATTGTTTTAAATAAAGATAGTTCATCTTCAACTTCTCAAACATGAAATATTTCTGCTTCTGTTGTGGTAAAATGAATATTCAGTCGCATCAAGCAAGACATTTGAAAAGTGATTTAAACTAAAATAGAGCTTTCTAAAAAATTGCGGTTGACATCATGTTCACTAGTTGGTTTCCCTAATGAAGATTTTAATAGAAAATGCAATGCAGTGAAACTACATCATAGATAACTAATGCAAGAGAATAAGATATTTCTTTGATAAATAATAAATAATCTTACTGTTTAGTATTGTAATGTTTAATGGATTAATTTTAATAATTGATATTGTATATTCAAATTCATAAATACCATTACTACTTTATTTCTATGCACCAACACACTTTTTTAGATTGTAAATATTACAGTGTCTGGATGAGGAGATTTCCTTTACTAAAATAAATATCAAACTAAGCACAGCTCCATAGTGCAATTCCATTTTATTCATGTACCTCACTACATTTCAGGAAACATAGATCACTATTTCTCTCAACTTTATTGGCACAGTCGATATTAATTTACAAATTGTATTCATTGTTATAACTTTATACAAAACAGTTTCAATCATAATAATAATAATGCATTTCAATATTTATCAAGTAATAAATTAGTCACAGGGGTCATTATTTCTGCACCAATATTCAAAACACATACTTTGTGAAAACACATTTACTTTACTGAATGCAAGACTCTGGGAAAAATATCTTTTAAAGTGTATCTGTGTGGGTTTGTGTGTGCATTCGATATATGCATGTTAGCATGTGTGGGAACTTCCTCAGCAGGATGTCAGCTCCTACCCTGCAGGACGTCTTGACTTGGACTTTATCTGAAAGACCACAAGAGGAGACACTATAACGGTTTCACCCTGAAGAGACGATAAAGAACCTGGAGGCCCCGGCAGAGTCTTCTGATCAGCATCATTAAGGGCGACCATTGATGAATCATCTCCTGAAAGCCTTCCAGCAAATTGCAGAAAACTTATTTATTTTAGTGTCTGAACATTTTTCAAACAAGTTACGAGTTGTAGAACAAATTAACGACTTCTTGTGAAATGAATGAATTACTTGTGATGCCAGACATCTCCACAGGGAGATGGTACCAAGTTATTTGAAAGGAAGTCTGAAAAATAATGAGGCATCACACTTGTGCGTACTTTAATTTACGTTTAAGTGATATTTAAAATTCTCAAGGTACCAAAACAAACAAAACACTTGAAACACCACGCAGAGAAAAATGTTTGTTTCAAAGTTTCATATTGGAGAAACAGTCACTTCTGAGTTGGGCCTGAAATAGTTTTACTTTGGTCAGGGAAGAGGAGTGTGTCCTGCTTGGGGAGGTGACCTCCTTGGAAAATAAGCCATGACTGCAGGTTTACATCTCAGGCCTGTTTATCAGAGCATGAACCTCTCAATTTATCCTGATTCTCTCTCTGTCGTCTCGTCGCCTCACCTCCTGCGCTTCCCAGAGCAACAAAGCAAAAAAACTGAAAACGAAAACATTAGATAACATGGCAGTTTGGTTTACTAAACTTGTAATTCTATAATTTGTCTATAATTACAATATAATCCCTGCATTTCTTATTCACAGTAATAATACAATGTTGATGGGCCATGGAAAAAGAAATCTGTAAATTCAAGTAAAATACTAGCTGTGTTTGTTTCGATGGAGCAAAGTGGAGGGCATTACATAGATGACCTCTGACATCTCACCACGACAAACAACACAGATTCTCGTCCGCCTGTGTGACAATGTGTTAATGTGGATGTATAAGTGTGTGTGTATAACGGGCGCCTGCATAGGACCAATGCTTGTGTGTGTTAGTGTGAACTTTCACATGCATTTGTGTGTTTGTCTTTATAGGTCACATCTCTGTCATGTGTTCCTGTGAACCAACAGCGTTGCATAATGGAAACACCATAAGAGAGAAAATGAAAAGAGGGGAAAATACATCCCTGAAGTCATGATGAGATGGGGCTCATTCTCCTCCTGCCTCACAGACCACCAGCTACTTAAAATAACAACAACTGTGTTGTTATGAGACTGGGGGGGACATTCACATGAATTATAGGCACAGTGCTTAGATAAAGACATACAGAGATAAATAAAGATATCGACATAGACAGATCTATAAAGAGATAGAGAGATGGACAGATGGATGGATGGTAGATAGATAGATATAGAGACAGATAGAGGTATAGAGATCTATAGAGATAGAGATACAGAGTAATAGATACATAGATCGATACAGTTGGGCAGACCGACTAACACACAAATAAACAGATAATAGATAATATAAAGATATTTATATAAACCTAATAGTGGTGTGTTAAGTATAGAGATAACTCTGGCAGGTGTTTATAGCCGAGCTCAGCATAAAGACTGGAGACAGGGGTTAGCGGCTTGGCTGGATTTCTCCCAAGATTAAAAATAGTCCTAAAAAGTTAGCTTCAAAGGTTTGTTTTGTTTGCTTGTGTCGTCATACACTAATATTCAATACATATCATTTGTGGACCACCCACATTTGCTCATTAAAAGCATTGTGACCTGTAGTCATTGGAATATTGAACTGACCTCTTTGCACCCTCCTGGTCGCCAGTGACCACTTAAGGTTTGTGCAAGGTATAAGCAACATCTTAACTGTTCACCCGTTCAGCTCATTTTATAGAAACGATGAATAATGTGTGAAAAGTAAATGTGGACGTACAAGACATTCAAAACCATGGTGACTCCCCGCCCACTCTTAATGTTTTTTTCATTAAAATACTTCAAGTTGTGGATATTGTAATACTGTGAAGTCCATTTCAGCGTGTCAGGCAATTTTGTTTTTCAAATAGAAATGGTGCACATGGTGCTGTTTTGCCTGTGGTGTGAGCAGGGGGCCCTAAGAGTCTGTAGTCACGCCACAGCCTCTGTACGGACATAAACTATATTTAACAACAGCAGTGCTTTGAGCTAAACAAGTTCACAGAGACATTACTAGTATGACAACAATGCACAAGTGCAAAGTTTACCAGGTCTTAATCAGTCTTTATGGCAATAAATCATAAACCCTCTCCTCATCCATGTTGGCAGATGGGACATGGACCAAACTAAAAAGTCAAAACACACGTCAGATTCATTTTTCTCAAAGATGGGGTTGATCATTTTAGGACAGTTCTTATTTCACGGATGTTTGTCCAAGTGTTGTTTGATTTTAATAAATAGTTTGATGCTATAAAAACGTTTGTATCCATGGGACCTCGATCTTGGGGCTCCATCCCCTGATCGACACTGGATCCAGATTATGTGGTTGGAACAAGATGGTATCAGTCATATCCATAGTTTTGGATTGAACGTGGAAGACATGTCATCCATCTTCACATGGGTCTAGAGTAAAGTAGTGTAGCTAAAATATATTAAACTTGTTAACGTGTTAATTTTGAAGTATTGAATTAATGAATCATTTTGTAACTCAAACTATCGGCCATCTCTGATTATGATGAAAAATACAGTAAGTCTATGCTATAAGTGCAAAGATTACACCAGTAACACTAGCAAAACCAGTGCTGCAAGTGCAAACAGCAAAAACACAGAGGCACGGGGAGGTGAGGCCAAAGAGGAGCGAGGAATCACAGAGCAGAGCAGTCCTTGTTCTGCCTGATATCCTCTGTGACACCTTCTCCCTCAGGGTATTGTGACATCCAGAGGACACGTCCAAGCAACTCTTATCAGCCTCTGCAACACACACACTCACACAAACACTCACACACTCACACACACACACACACACACACACACACACACACACACTCACAAAAACAATCACACAAACACACAGGATCATCTCCACTCATGAGGACACCGTGTAGGTGTGCGATGACAAAACTGTTCTGAGAGATTTACTTGACGTCTTACCCTCTCGGTGCTGATCCATTACCGTTGTGGTCTTTGACACGAGCTTGTAAAAAAGGTAATGACCTAAATGTGACCTCTACACGTTATCTGCAGATGTGCAGTTGTGAATTGAATCATTAGGAGGCCTCTTTATCTTCAGACCTCCAGTGTGCCAGGCTCTGTTCATGGTTCATTTAAAGTGGGACTATTTCTGTCCGGCACATCATGCGAAAAGCCCTTCAGTAACGTATGAGGAAACAATTCACACGTGTGGCCATCATGTGCTCAGTACATAAGACACTTAAAGTACATGGCAGTAGGGGGACTATAAGTGGCTCAAGCTGTAGCGCAGAAATCCTCAAAGCTGTTTTGGGCAGCCGCTCATGTGCATGCAAGACAAGGTGACAAGTAAAAGACGAGGTGGTTGTTGTTATTCTGTTGAAGAGTCTGTGTTCAGAGAGGGGGAGGGTGTTTACAGTATATATATATATATATATATATATATATATTTATTCTGAATTCCAGCATGAACAAGCCTATTACAGCTAACAAACAAAGAGAGTTTACATATATTTTTGAAATGTACGTTTATAGCTCAGACGGAATACTGAGCAAACCTAGAATAGCGAGCTCTCAAGGGCAATTCCCCCCCCACACACACACAGACACCCCCACCCCCCGGAAGTCACGTACTTGTACAGCTGTGACTAAAAACAACAATACATGTCCAACTCACCTCCAGCTCGTGGTACAAAAGCTTATTCCAGCTTCATTCATGACTTCATATCTTTTTTATTTTTCACTGCAAATCAGAACACACGTGAGTGGCTCGCTTTTGCTCTCTCTCTCTCTCTCTCTCTCTCTCTCTCTCTCTCTCTCTCTCTCTCTCTCTCTCTCTCTCACTTTCTCACAAACACATTGACCCATTTGTCACAGTCAGACTGGCCATGGGCAGCCCTGGGAAAGATCCCTCCATGATGGTTGAACAGTGGACTATGCAAAAATCAGCTTTGAGTTCAACTGTGCGTGTTGTCCATGCAGTTCTCAGCAGGCGAGTGAACCTCAACATATCCCCTGTGTGCCCGATGTTCATGAGAGAGTATTGTGTGCATGTTCACCTGGCCATCCCTGTGATCATGCACCTGCCACGATTCACCACCTGTTTGCAGCCACCTCAACCATGGTGGTGTTGTTTTCATCTATTGATTTTCAAGGAACTCGGTGGAAGGACATGGGTCGAAAAAGAACCCGCTCCGCTTTGACAAGGATTCGGTGAAGGGGACGGATCCAGGGATGTTTTTTTTCCATTAATCATGCAAATTACAGCATTTATTGGACTTTTTCACAGATTTCTCAGAATAATCTATGGATCTTAATAATAACAAAACAAATCAGGCAAATCTACAAGACAGTTATCCGGGATTCTTCTGCAGGTTTGCTGTGCGCCTAAAAACAAATGCACTGAATCTAATTAAGACTATCTGCAGCATAGTGCAACTCCAGCGTATCTCTTTTAGAACAGTCATGTCCCATTTCCTGTGTTGCTTCCTTCTCCACGGTGCCAAGATTTTCTTTCTTCCCTGTAATTATTCCCCTTTTTCTCTTTATTCATATTGGTCAGAATTATCCCACACTTCACAGCTACATTTCATAACCTTAATCAATGTGTCTCATCTTTCATTAGAGCAATTCTCTCTTTGCCATATCTGCAGGTCTGTGCCCCCCGAGTTCCAGGCACCTACTTATAAGAACTTCTCACAAAGATAATTCCACGAAATTCTGTGATATTGGCATATTTTTACCAGAGTCCAGTCTCATACCATGAAAAACCTTGGCACACTCGGACATAGTCTTCACATTAACATTAATAGCAGAAGCAGGAAAGATTACTGAGGACAGCATCGCTCCAGTTCCATTTTCCCAAAGCTCCTCACTTTCTCTGGAGCTATTTAAAGCTCCCTCATTATCTTATTTTTTATGTTCTGGACACAGGCATTTTTCTCATCCACACAATACATCACATGCATTTTATGTAAAGCGTACATAGCTTGCAAAAAATACACAGATTCAGTGTTAACATGGAATGTATCTAATCATATATCGCCTACAATGGGACTCAGGAGGACACACACCTCTGCCAAGACTGAGAAGTACACTCAGGAAACAACATTTAAATTCATTACATTTTGTGTTGGAACTGCACCAAATTGCACACACTCATAAATATCAGTCCCTTAATCATATCACTGTTTTCCATAAAGCCACATGAATTGTTTCTAAGATTTCATTGGTTCTCTCTTGGACCTTGTTCCATCCTTCCTCCCTGTTCTGTGGTAATCTGGATTTTTTTTTTTTTACAATATGCTGAATAACAAACAAATAAACACAAGCAAATAACCTAAAATGAAAACATGAACTCTGTTGCGGCGAATGGCACTCAGTAGAACACATACCTCCATGGCTTAACAATTCCCTTTATCTCAATCAAGCTGCATTGTAAATCAGTTCCCTAAATATAAGCGTATCTGAGTTTTTAAATCAAGATCCAAATATTTCCTGGGAAATTGGATGCAATCCTGCTGATTGATAAACAAACAAACCAACCACCCGCCAATAAAAACAAACATAACCTCCTCGGCAGAGTTGAGATATACAAAATCTCCTGAAGTCCAACAGGTCAAAGCTTAATTTCTCCTGCTGAAGGTTAAATAAAATAATTCTTATCAAATCCGTATTAAAACAAATTCAGATCCAGACAAGTTTCAGCCTTGGATCTCAACAGCAAACTCCCAAATGCAGGAAAGGTTCACATGTGCATTTGGAGATGCACTGTTGCATTCTATATGTCCTTTTCCACGCATTTTCATTAGTGTGGATGACAGCACACAACCGACCTTGTACTGTATGAGCCATAGCTTATTTCACACCAATTTTCAACAGTGGCTGTATTTCAACTGAAGTCTTGTGATGGACAAACGTGCAGGGGGAGAGCCAACCTCTGTCCACCTGAAGTGTGGCTCATTGTAAATCCAATCACGCCTCAGAGTACTCCGGCACTCACAGTCAATTATGATTCCTCTGTCGCTCCACAGGGGGGCTGTTTGGTCCAAATGCAAGGGATGTTTATTTTCAAGGTCCACCCCCCCGCAGAGTAAATAATACTGACCTCAAACTGCCCCTCCCGTTCCCCACCTGCTTCACTGCCCCCCCCCGGTCGTCTCTTTTCATTGATCCACAGTGGAGACCGTAAACAGCGGGGCCTATTTGTCAGCGTGGAAAGAAGTTACTAATATGATAAATCCTGTGGAGGATAATCTGACTTCAGTGCACGTATGGACCTAAAGCTACAAGCCTCGGTCCTTAATTATTTTCATTTCATCCAAAGACGAGATATGGTATAGATATGGTTGGGCACGCTTCAATCTTCCGGTGTGAAATTCATTGACAAGAAATGTGTAAAATGGGAGCAAGGATGATTGTGTAAGTAGGGCAATCACCAAGACTACAGTTTAAGCTTCTTTTCCTTCTTTGACACAAATGTCTTTCCTGATACTTGACTTCATATGAGATCATAGCATTTAAAACACGGCGATACATGTCATGGAAACCTGGATGACCTTGGACTGAGAGATTGGCCTCGTTGGACAGAAGAGATTTAGGCCAATGCCAATATATAACTATAGTGTTTCAGAGGATCCTTCATCCTTTCCTGCTCAATCACTGTGAGAATCTCAAATAAAAGCCTGAATTTAACACTCAAAATGAAGGCTTTCTCTCAGACCTTTCTGAAAAAATGTAAGGGTCATTTTAAGAAAACATTTTTTTCGCCATTTCACAACTTAAGATCGTTAAATTTGCTCTCCATCCAAGAGAGGTCACGGGTTACACCTTCCAACACTTTGTCATTTCCCATCGCCTGGCACAACATGGCTGTAGGAAATCTGTCCGTGGCTCGCACGTGTAGAAAACCGTCATCTTATTGGCTTCACATCTGTGTATTGTTAAGGACACAGTTAAGTGCAGCTCAGTATTAGTAATATTTGAATAAATATAGGTCTCCAGCTCGTTGATCATGACAACAGCAACGAGAACTGAATAGTTAGTTTGAGTTTCTGCGTTCGGAGACAAGCTTCACTGAACTATGATGTGATGCAGCTTCAGGGCTCTTCAGGTTCTATCAAAAGATGAAGTCGAAGATTGATCCTATAGCTTGAAAGGAGTTGGCTGTTTGAACATTTACAGGTTGTGAATTGATCCACTGACTAGATCTGTAATTACTTTTAAACCCATGCTGAAATAGAGAAGCACATTCGGACCAAAGACACCAGACTCGGACCAACCATCGTTCAATTTCTGCTTTTGATAGACCATCTTAAATCTGACAAGCTTTTTTAACTGCACCGTTGCCTTGCACCTGAGCAAAAGTAGTGAAATATGACTTGCCAGATCTAAAGATTTGGAGTAATTGCAGTAAGATTGAAGCAGTGAGCGTTCTATGACGATTTATACTCCCCTATAAAGAAGACTCGGACCATGATAAAGGATGTCACAGTATTCAAGAAAGAGATGATGGATATAGTTTTTCAATAAAGGTTCCCTGAAGGAAGACAAAGGTAGAACATACGTTATAAATTCAGGCTCTATAAACATTGAACGAAGCAAGAGTGAAATTCTATAACTGCAGTCAGTGTGTGGAGATCCCTCACACATCCCTTCCCCAGGGGCATTTATGTCACACACACACGCCTTTTGCTGTAATCTGCACAATTTGTGGCAGGCGAGGGACCATCATTTTTAGTGATTGGATATAACAGACACTCTGTGCTTTGGTAAAGTCCTCTTGGGACTTCCAGTAAAGGCGGAAATGAAAGAGAAAGCAGGAGTGAGCTGAGCACGATGACATGGGTAACAACTGTTGTTGTGTTTACCCAAGTGCACTTCAATAAATTCTCCTATGTGCACTTAAACCACAAACCACAGAATGTGAAGTCAGACCTGTGAATGAAGCAAGGACAATTTTTTTTTTTATCACATTTCAAAGCTCAAACCTTAAGCGCAGATGCCAGATAAGCAGGGACTGCAGTTTGTCTGCAAACAATTGTGTAGAAGAAACTGCAAACTCCAATTAAGTGAAGAGGGAGACCTTCTGCTGAACCATTTCGAGTGAAGCCAGACAAAGACGATGGCGTTGTGTCTATCGAAGGCTCCTGTCAATCCCCAGCAAACACATCACACACAGTATGTACAACAAAAGCAGGATACAAAGAGAATGTACACTTCAGATTGTCCTCGGTGTCTCACAATGGAAGCAGCAGCAGAGAGAAAGAGGCTGTGAACGTGTCCCTGGGCTCAAAGACAGATCAGCACCACGGACAGCAGCTAGGCCCTCCACGCACTGAAGAAACTGAAAGGTTATTACCAAACCACACAGAGGATAGATGTTTTTAAAATACACATGACTCTGCTTCTCGTCAGATTTGAAAAAGCCCAAATATCTCCACACTACTGAATTCCTCGGACCCTTCTCTTCAACACTGTCCTTTTGAGCCTTGGACTGTATCCGTCAGGGTGTCTTCTTCGGTAACTCTATTCCAGCCACATGATTGGTTCGGCGTTATGTTACTCTCATTATCATTGGCTGCTCGTGTTGTCTGTCAAAACGTGGATGGAATGAATTCTTTTGACGTTGTATTGACCATTCTCATATATTTCTTTCGAGGAAAAGTTATTTTGCTATAATTACCTTTAGCGTTTTATCGCCCAGCCCTACATCACCTTCTCCTTATATGGGCCCAAGCCTTTTGGGTTGGTTTGGGTTTCATTCAAGATAAGTTTCCCTGCTACATTTCTTAGATGATAGTTGTCCCAAAATTGTGCATCGATTTCATGAACTTTTTGGTCTTTTGTCCTTTCCTTTTAATAATCTCACACCTCCTCAGATTTAACCTGTCACCTTTGCGAGGAGCCTGACCCCTTGTTATTGCCTCCCTTAAGAAACCATGACTCAACTGGAGACCGGAACATGTGAGAAAGGATGCCAGGACAATTGAAAACAAAGAGGGTTAGCAATTATTATACCCAGATAGAAATCAAGAAACTAGGAAACCTCTTCTCCAACTAGGGTTGGAGAAGAGGAAGCTACTGAGCCAGCCTTCACATTGGGGCCATCGCACTCATCCTTCTAAACTACCAAAAACAGTCCGACTATAAAACTAAGCAAAAACATAGCTGGAGTACTGAAGGGTTAGGATTAGACCACCAGACCAAAACCAAAGGAGTCACATGTAAAACCCCTTGATTGTGAATCAGTGGGCTGCACTACTTAAGTGCATTTCAAATTGTCAAAACATGCTCCATCTCGATAAGCTGCAGCAGTAAAATGCTGGAGGTTTCTTTTCCAAATCCTTATTCATAAAAAACTGTGCTCGTTTGGAGGTGTACATTCATGTAGGTTTTATTTTTGTCCAGCAGGGGGTGTTTTATGTTGACATAACAAAGCAGAATATATTAACACTTGACAACAAATTATAAAAGGTGCAGGGGAATGACCTCAATTCAGTTTGTTTATCAGCGCGATGATGGCTCGGCTGGTGCACACTTATCTGTCTCTGCGGTGGCATACTGTCGGTTTCATTGATCTGAAAAAATAACAGCTCCATTTCAATCATGTTGATATGACCATGACGGTTTGTGACACGTCAGCCTTTAGAGGAAGAACCACTCTCTTTTACATTCCTCCTCTCCGTCAGTCTTACAGCAATTTTCTCTTTATCCCTCATTCTGTCACTCTTCCCATTCCTCTCTTTGCCACCTTCGCCTGACTCACAGAGCTCTGCTGGGATGCACACTTTGTCGACGTGCTCCTCTAGGTGAGGCCATTTGTTGATGACGCAACACCCGAGGTTTTTACACTGCTCTCTGTGCTTGTCAGAAAACATTTTTAAATACTGAGTGGGGATTGTTCCAGGAAAATGCTGGGGATGCACGTCTCTCGTCATTCACTTACATCCCTGTAATGCTGCATGTTTACACACACTCCTTCTTTTGTGTTATGGAAGCGAAGGTTAACATGTATTTCTCAGCATTGTGAAACATAATCTCAGGGGAAATGAAAGTTTAACATGTATTGTAAATGTGTGAGAGTGTGATTACAGGTCTGTGCACAACATAGGGAGTTGCTGTTATGGTGTCGCTTCATTTATGTGCAAGCATGTAAGAGTAGATAGGGGCCGCTGACATAAAGAACACCCATAAACTGCTTCCTAATCAATGCCAAGCTCACAGAAGAAGGAAATGAAAGTAGCGACAGGAGATTAGATGGGAGCTGGATTGCAGAATGGAGAATTGATGGACGGTTTCCATTTGCCTTTATTATTGATATGAGTATTTGTATGATGACCCCACCTCCATATGCCGCCCATAGATCTGTATCTGTGATGTTTGTTAATCAGAAAATTACAGATAAATCCATTTTAAGACAGAGCGGATGATAAAGAAAAAGGTTGATTGTACAGCTATTGTTTGATGCATATGTTCTGGTTGATGAGGCAAATGAAACGTCTGTTCCAAACAGAGCCGGCACTTTGGAAATGAAACATTTCAGAGCTTGTTTGTGTTTTTCACGTAATCAAATCTGGATAGTGTCAGCCAGAATGTATTAAAGTATAGGTGACAGGAAGCCATTTGAGGTGCACCTGAGAGAGATATATTCACATTCATTTGATCTGCATTAAACAGGATTATTTCGATGTAATCCCCCTGGAGTTCTACCAGTATTCCCAGTGGTGCCAAAATAGAAAAACAAACAGGTTGTAGAAACGGCATCGTGGGCAACAAAAGGTTTAGATTTTTTCCCCTTGTGTTGCACTGCAGAGCTGCTTTCCAGTTATCTCCCAGTCTGATGTAGTAGAGACATTAACATCTATTCTAAAAAATACCATTTCACTTGCATTAATTCTTTCCTCCATTTCAGTTATTAATTTCTTAGTAATTCCATTAAAAAAACAAATAATTCTGATAACCGTGATGTACATACAGTTAGGTCCATAAATATTTGGACATTGACAAAATGTTCATCCTTTTGGCTCTGTACACCACCATAATGGATTTTAAATGAAACACTCAAGATGTGCTTTAAGTGCAGACTTTCAGCTTTAATTTGAGGGTATTTACATCCAAATCAGGTGAATGGTGTAAGAATTACAACACATTTCATATGTGGCACCCCCCTTTTTAAGGGACCAAAAGTAATTGGACAATTGGCTGCTCAGCTGTTCCATGGCCAGGTGTGTGTTATTCCCTAGTTATTTCATTGACAAGGAGTAGATAAAAGGTCTAGAGTTCATTTCAAGTGAAGTATTTGTGTTTGGAATCTGTTGCTGTCAACTCTAATTATGAAGTCCAAAGAGCTGTCACTATCAATGAAGCAAGCCATCATTAAGCTGAAAAATCTAAACAAACCTATCGGAGAGATAGCAAAAACTTTAGGTGTGGCCAAAATCAACTGTTTGGTACATTCTTAAAAAGAAAGAACGCACTGGTGAGCTCAGCAACACCAAAAGACCCGGAAGACCACGGGAAACATGTGTGGTGGATGACAGAATAATTATTTCCCTTGTGAAGAAAAACCCCTTCACAACAGTTGGCCAGATCAAGAACACTCTCCAGGAGGTAGGTGTGTCTGTGTCAAAGTCAACAATCAAGAGAAGACTTCACAAGAGCAAATACAGAGGGTTCACAACAAGATGTAAACCATTGGTGAGCCTAAAAAACAGGAAGACCAGATTAGAGTTTGCCAAATGACATTTAAAAGAGCCTGTACAGTTCTGGAACAACATCCTATGGACAGATGAGACAAACATCAACTTGTACCAGAATGATGGGAAGAGAAGAGTATGGAGAAGGGAAGTAACTGCTCATGATCCAAAGCATACCACCTCATCAGTGAAGCATGGTAGAGGTAGTGTTATGGTGTGGGCATGTATGGCTGCCAATGGAACTGGTTCCCTTGTATTTATTGATGATTTGACTGCTGACAAAAGCAGTAGGATGAATTCTGAAGTGTTTCGGGAAATATTATCTGCTCATATTCAGCCAAATGCTTCAGAACTCATTGGACTGCGCTTCACAGTGCAGATGGACAATGACCCGAAGCATACTGCGAAAGCAACCAAAGAGTTTTTAAGGCAAAGAAGTGGAATGTTCTGCCATGCCCAAGTCAATCTCCTGACCGTAATCCAATTGAGCATGCATTTCACTTGCTGAAGACAAAACTGAAGGGAAAATGCCCCAAGATCAAGCAGGAACTGAAGACAGTTGCATTAGAGGCCTGGCAGAGCATCACCAGGGACGAAACCCATTGTCTGGTGATGTCTATGGGTTCCAGACTTCAGGCTGTCATTGACTGCAAAGGATTTGCAACCAAATATTAAAAGTGACATTTACATTTATGATTATGTTAGTTTGTCCAATTACTTTTGGTCCCTTAAAAAGGGAGAGCCACATATAAAATGTGTTGTAATTCCTACACCGTTCACCTGATTCGGATGTAAATATCCTCAAATTAAAGCTGAAAGTCTGCACTTAACGCACATCTTGATTGTTTCATTTCAAATCCAATTTGTGGTGGTGTACAGAGCCAAAATGATGAAAATTGTGTCAATGTCCAATCATATATGGACCTAACTGTATATGTATTGAAAAGGTGCAGCTGGCCAGTAGTGCTCTTGAAGGTTTGGAAGACTTGCGATGCCCGACACTAAATGAGTCAGGCTGTTGGAATGTGTTGTTTGCAGCAGCAGCGCCAGCAGCCATAATCATGTATGCACCATGTGTACACTTTCTTTCACGATTCTGTTCATTTATTACCTGGTTCGCAGAACGTAAATTCGCAGAAAATGAGACTGGAGGAAATATTTAATTATAAATGCCCCAGTCCATGTTAAAAAGATGGATGGAGGAAGAAAAAGAAAAGCCAGGTATCCAAATGCATAACATGGAAGCAGCAGAACAGGAATAAACAGAATCAAGTAAACAGAGGAACTAACAAAGAGGCTAAATACACAAGGGAGGCAGGTAAATGATAAATGGACAATATTTTGCGCTTTTCATGTCTTATCGACCACTCAAAGAGCTTTACAGTAAGTCAAATTCACACACACTCACATTTATATAGCTACACACAGCACTCAGTTTATCACGAGCCACTGACCTTCTAGTTCGAGAGAGCCACAGTCGACCAGGTTAAACACAATAGGGCGGGCAGACAATCACATTCACAGGAATTCACAGAAAATAAGCTAAGGAATTCCAAAGTAACATGAAACATCAGAGTTATTTATCATCACACACACATATATTTGTTTTTTGAGAAAAATGTATGTTAGTGACTTCTTTTAGCATTACACAAAAAGCATTTAAACATAACAGCTCTCATTAGCACCTTTCAAATTCAAGAGTTATTGCTGGTTAGTGTCTATCACATATTGTTGTAGACATTATACAGTGAGGTTGACATTCATCCCACCATCTTCAAATCAACCCCTCACCCCAAGACTCTCCCGGTCCCCTGTGAACATGCATTATAATCTGTAAACTATAGATTTATTCACGTTTGGCATTCATAGGTGTTCCTAAGGTCTGTGACCCCTTCAAATGAATATACAGTTAGGAGCTGAGCATCACATTCATTATGAGAAGGGACAGCTATACTCAACACACACACACGCACACACACCCACACCCACCCACACACACACACACACACACACACACACACATACACACACATACACACACACACACACACAAACTGGATCATTTCGAATATAGGACAATATATTGAATATCCCTTGTACTTTTGAAGGTGTTCTGCACAATTTAAGTTACCAACTACCAGTAGATGATAGCAGGGGTGAGCGGCCAACAGCAGGTGTCAGGAACAGAACTTCAGTTTTGCACGTTAGCTTCATCAAGTGTTTGGTCTTGGTAGATGCCGAAATTGCAATTTCTGTGATTGAAAGCAGCACTATGCAACTTTTTTTGCCCTAAAATATCACCTTAAAAAATTTGTTTGGCGCTACACCGAGTGGAAATAGGGAGATAGTTGCCGTTCTCATTCCTTGTTCCTCACCCTGAAGACTTGTTTTTAATCTATGTAACTTTGGTGAGTTGGTCTCGTGTGAGAAGTGTGAGAACCATTTTAAGGTGATCAGGAGAACAGCAGAAAAATTGAGTATTTTTATCATTTAAGATTTTAGTTCCAGTAACAATCAACTCAGTCAGGCTCACTCAGTGTGTCAGTCATGACAGATGCGCATTGATTTGAAGTTTCCAATCCATTATTTTGATTTGGATAAGTCCGTCATTGTTTAAATGAATCGGCCCAAATACTGACTTCAATTTATCACTGAATAATAAGACCATCAATGAACCACAATTATGAAAAATACAAATCAAATCCGTTCACTATGGGACCATCAAGGGAGGCAAACTCACATCGGTCGTGTACACGATCCAAACCTGAACCACTAAGACTAAGCCATGATAACAAGTCTGTTTGCTCAGAGAGGAGTGAGCCAGATGAGCTGGCTTCCTTCCTGTATAACCTCTGTGGGTGGAGCCACGGGAGGAAGCAGTAGACAAGGTCAGGAAAGGAGGGGGAAGGAGGGGGAAGTAGGGAGGCACAAAATAACTGATATTTCAAAATAAAACATGAAATACGCACAGAAGGGGAGCAGATCATCGCTCATCTCCAGAATGAGCTTTGGCTTTTCATGACCACACTTCACCGTCGTCACCAAATTGTTTCTCTTTATCTCAGTTCATAGAGAATATTGCTTTTATTTTGTCTTTAACATCTTCTTGCTGTCTTCAGTAGTCTCAAACAGGACTTTCAGGATAAAGCTATTCCTGACATTCCTCAGGTAAACGGTGGCTCATTTACTTCATAAATAATGTCCATGAATCATTTATTTGCATTAATAACTCTTTAGCCAGCCACGGAAAAGGGGGAAGGCATTAAACAGTAAGTAGTTTTGGATTGGCTGTAGAACTTTCTTATTAGCGGAACTCGGCTGTTACTTTGACTCCATCTTAATCAACCCAGATTGATTTGCTTTGGAAGGAATTTTCAACCTCACAAATACCTCGCAAACACATCACAAAAACTCCGAGCTCCTGCTGGTCTCAGTCTTTCTCTTCTATATTGCGGAAAACACACTTTTCAGAAACTGCATAGATCGTTCCAGTGACACAGAGGGTGGTAAAATGGCAGGTCTGTTTGAGATGGATAAATAGATTGATAAGGACAATTCCAGACTCTGTGACATTGGTGGGGACACGTCCTCTTATCTTAACCAAATCTACACCCATGTATCTTACCCTCTAGGGGGGTGCAATGCACTTGACACAAAACAACTGCCATATGTGATATATGATAATGACACTTAATTCTCCGAAAACAAAGGTCATGGATGGCGATAGTGATTTCTTTGGCCGGGCTTCACACCGGGAGCAGCTATTGATATTCCAGCTGGACGGATGTCCAATAAAATGTCATTGTTGTTAGCCACCACAAGCCTCTTAATCCCATACTACAATTACCACCGATACGTTAACCATAAATCTGTACTGTTCATTGTTAATCACTGTCATTGCCACCACTGACTTTCTACTGAGAGGTAAATTCAGTCAACTCACATCTACTCCATGTTCTCTCTATCCAATGTACATCATATTTCAAAGTGGGCCAAGCTCTTACATACACATACATGGAGACATGTGCAAACATACTCACAGCTACACACACACGTAGGACGTATTGGATAAGTGGCAGACAGAGCAAACACACATTTACCAATCTGTCACCTCCAAGCCAAGGGCAATATCAGCCTCGATCAGCAGTCTTATCTCATCATGTCTTCTAACGCAGCATGTGTGGAACAGAACTTGTATTTGTCCCATTCATAACCAGACAATCAGCTCATAGACATGTAGCATCATTACTATGGAGGTCATTCAAATCGTATTAACTGCAAACAGCAAACAACATTACACACAACATTTCCCTGCTTTGTCCTTTTTGCTGAATTTGAAATCTTATAAGTCCTAATCAAGTTTTCCAGTAACATTAGCAAACATGCACCATTTCATCTGCCGTGTAAAATTATTGATTATATATCTAGGTTGGTCATTAAAGTAACGTTAATTTGTCATTTATTTACTGTCAGTGTTACAATGTGATCAAATATTTGTCCAACCCTATAGAAGACACAAGGTTCTATTTTACCTTAAGTGGCAGATCTATTGTATCATGTTTCTTTCCTCCTCCTCCTCCCGGGAGGGAAACTTGCTTGTTATGCTCATAGCCAAAGAGTTGTGTGTTTTATTTAGCATCGTCCACCTTTACTGTCTCCCACTCCAGCCTGTTGATGGCACCTGAGCCTCACAGTCAGTCCACAACAACAACTGCTAGATAAGTGTCACATAAGCAAATCCGGCAGAAACACTGCTGTTGTTTGCATCATGACAAGGTCACATAGGGATGTTTGATGATCTTAAAGTCATGAGGGCATCCAACCCAGTTTTTAGGCTTTTTCAAATATGGTCATCTATTGTGAAAATTAAATAAGAGAACAGAATTCATGCAGATTGATAACCTGTTCAGCATGAGGAATGATGTATTTTTATGGATCGCTTTGTGTTTTGTCAGTTATTGAATATGTTTTATATTGCATTGGCTGGTTGCGGTGACTGAGGGGAGAGAGCGGTGGAATTCTAATCAGGCCAGCGGTTCAATCCCAGTCGTCTCCATCTGCCGATGTAATATTGCCATTCATAGAAGAAAGCGCTTTCCCATAGATGCTCTGTATGGATGTGTGTGTGAATGAGGGGATGACAAAAACTGTACTGTGAAGTGCTTTGAGTGGTCATGAGAAAAGCGCTATATAAATACAGACCACTCTTGCCTGAACCATATACATGCTTGCAATTTTCAAAGGTTATGATTGTGAAATCTAATCATAAGCATCCAGCAATGTTTTAGTATATAATCAGATTTCCTAGTAATTTAGTATACAACATGAATGAATACATAGTATAGTACTGTCATATTTGTTACAGTAATAAACTGTTGTAGAATAAAGTAGGTACTTTCTTGCTGGTGACTGCAGTTGTCAGTAGTTTACTTTATTTTCTCACGCCAGCATTCATGTCTCGAACAGAAAGAGACTCAGGAGACCCCCCTTTATCTGTTTCTAGGCCCTGAAGGCTGAATATAATAACAATATTTCATTCATGCACTTAAGGGTTGAAATTAGGGCTGTGAAATGATTAAAATTTTTAATCAAATTAATCACAGGTTTCTATGGATTAATCATGATTAATCACATTACCGATTTTCTCGGAATATTTTTGTGAAAACAAGATTTATGACATTTAACTTTTCTTTTGTGCTGCAACTCAGCAGTTCTTCAGCAGTTATCATTGCTTTTCCATATGGAACATTAATATAATCTTCATCCTAAACAATATTCGGGCTCCTTAGCCATTGTGTGGTTGAATAAAACTTTTTTTTTTTAAATCAAACAGAAATTATTTGAGCTTCTTAGCCATAGGATGGTTGACATTTTTTATATTTTTTGTCACACAACCATTAACCACACCATGATACAATCTAATGCCTCTAAAGGCCCTCTTAGCTACTCGTTCTTTAGCCAGTTGGTGAGGCAAACTAACTTGTTCAAATTCTCTGACAGTAAAGCTGAACGCTTCTTTTGCACAATGTGTCCGGCGAGTGAGTCTGGTTTGGCGCATTCCACTTGAACGCCCCTCGCCGACCAACACATGCTTCGCGTTGCGGTGGTTAGGCGGGTATTGCTACGGTGAAACGATAACGTCTTCTCGCAGAGTGTGCATATCACCTTGTTTTACTGAATGTTCGATCTTTGTTTTTTTGGAACACGATCTTCCCGTCCAGAAGGTCCTCAGGTTCATCAGAATTATCAGAGCTGCCAACTTTTCAAAAAACCTTGGAGTGAGATTTTGTCGGGGGTGACCAACATTTTGCCGCGCACACAGCCACACACGTTGGTGGCTCAAATATCAGGGAATTGTTGGAATTTGGCGTTGTATCCATGTTGTTCGCTGCATTCTGGTGGCCTTTGGGGCCCGAAGTCGTTGATAGGAGCGGCCGACTGGAGATGGACAACATTGGTTACATTCTGTGACGCAAAGACATAGCTAACCCTAACGCGTTATGATTAAATTACAGGATTAATTCGTTTTTTTTTTTAACGCATTTAACGCATGCGCAGAAGGACCTTCCAATTCCGCCGCCTCTGCACTAGTTGCCGCTCTAATGCAGTCAGACGGCAGCTGCCATTCAAACAAACAAACAACATGGATAATTCCAGAGCTGCCAACTCTCACGCTTCCGCCGTGTGACACACGCTTTTGCATGTTTTCACACGCACTCACGCCACACATCCAATTTCTCACGCCAAAAAGTGTCGGCCTACTTTGAAATAAATTAAACACAGACCTTTGTAGGGTTATTTGAGTCCTCCCCGTATTTGTGGAAAATGTATGAAATAAGAAGTACCCTATTTTTAAATAAATAAAAACATAGAGCTGCAGCCTAATAGCTTAAAAATATATATTTTAGTTGGCGAAATATTTAAACGAAAAGTGAGAGCAGGTCAGGCTGGAGGCGGACACAGAAACTGCAGCTCGGTAGAAACCAACTGCAGCTTCTGCTCTGATCAAGACGCTGAGCTCTGATCAGCTGAGACCAGAGAAACTTTGTGTTTTCACTGTTTCCACTGAGCAGCCGGTGAGTCAGTGACCAGCTCCTTCACGTGAAGGAGCTCTGGTCTTGTGTCTCTGAGCGAATGCGCGGGGCGGGGGGCGGAGCCTCGGGACCGGTGCGCTATCTGGGGCACACACACACACACACACTCGCCCGCTCCTGGTACTTCATGACGGCCTGATACGATGATGTTTTAAAAAATGATCGTGACTTAGTCAACCACCAACATTTTCGTCTCGTCTCGTCAACAAGTTAAAATAGATTTAGTCATGCGCTTCACTTCAAAGATCCAGGTTTTTTTTGGCGTGAGAAATTGGATGTGTGGCGTGAGTGCGTGTGAAAACATGCAAAAGCGTGTGTCACACGGCGGAAGCGTGAGAGTTGGCAGCTCTGGAATTATCCATGTTGTTTGTTTGTTTGAATGGCAGCTGCCGTCTGACTGCATTAGAGCGGCAACTAGTGCAGAGGCGGCGGAATTGGAAGGTCCTTCTGCGCATGCGTTAAATGCGTTAAAAAAAAAACCGAATTAATCCTGTAATTTAATCATAACGCGTTAGGGTTAGCTATGTCTTTGCGTCACAGAATGTAACCAATGTTGTCCATCTCCAGTCGGCCGCTCCTATCAACGACTTCGGGCCCCAAAGGCCACCAGAATGCAGCGAACAACATGGATACAACGCCAAATTCCAACAATTCCCTGATATTTGAGGCACCAACGTGTGTGGCTGTGTGCGCGGCAAAATGTTGGTCACCCCCGACAAAATCTCACTCCAAGGTTTTTTGAAAAGTTGGCAGCTCTGATAATTCTGATGAACCTGAGGACCTTCTGGACGGGAAGATCGTGTTCCAAAAAAACAAAGATCGAACATTCAGTAAAACCAAGGTGATATGCACACTCTGCGAGAAGACGTTATCGTTTCACCGTAGCAATACCCGCCTAACCACCGCAACGCGAAGCATGTGTTGGTCGGCGAGGGGCGTTCAAGTGGAATGCGACAAACCAGACTCACTCGCAGGACACATTGTGCAAAAGAAGCGGTCAGCTTTACTGTCAGAGAATTTGAACAAGTTAGTTTGCCTCACCAACTGGCTAAAGACCGAGTAGCTAAGAGGGCCTTTAGAGGCATTAGATTGTATCATGGTGTGGTTAATGGTTGTGTGACAAAAAATATAAAAAATGTCAACCATCCTATGGCTAAGAAGCTCAAATAATTTCTGTTTGATTTAAAAAAAAAAAGTTTTATTCAACCACACAATGGCTAAGGAGCCCGAATATTGTTTAGGATGAAGATTATATTAATGTTCCATATGGAAAAGCAATGATAACTGCTGAAGAACTGCTGAGTTGCAGCACAAAAGAAAAGTTAAATGTCATAAATCTTGTTTTCACAAAAATATTCCGAGAAAATCGGTAATGTGATTAATCATGATTAATCCATAGAAACCTGTGATTAATTTGATTAAAAATTTTAATCATTTCACAGCCCTAGTAATTACACTCTCTCATTTACTCCACCAACATGTTTTATTTGCTAGTTGCCCACTGATCCAGCTGTATTCAACCTGTGCTTCTTAACCTTTCACCTGAAAAGCTGGTATTGGTTGCTCTCTGATTTGAAAAGATTTGACTCATGTATCTTTACATAGCTTAGTAGAATTATCTTTGGGACCTTTGTAGTTTTACCCATTACTATTAGCAAATGTCTGTCATTTCGACACCACCACATCTTTGCAATGCATTGTGTTAAATGTTCTCATATACTTTCGATTTTAAAAACGAGATAAGAAGCTGAGAACATTCTTATTTATTTGAATATTTACTTCAGTAGAATAATAAGTAAAAATACACCCCCCTTACCACAGCTGATGTGTCTGTGAAAGAAAACGGAATTTGGTCATAGAAACACTTGGAAATGAAGAGCAAACAAAAGGAGGTTTAACAAAATAGAAAAGGTATCTTGACAGCCAGATTACTAAAATACAATTTAAATGTTTAAACAAATATTGGGAAAAGATTAGCATGTTTTGTAAAATTATGAATGAAAAAAATATTTTTTGCTGCAAATGTGCATCAGTCACTGTCCAGCTGATTTAAAGTTAGGGAAACCTTTCAGAGCAAAGGCTTTTCAAGGTGTGCGTCCATCGTGTGATTAAAACAAAGAGTAAACTTGTAAAATGTGAAGAAGACCGAGAGTGAACGAAGGCCGAGCTGAAGCTGTTCACTGTGGGACTGGAAACTCTCATACACTCATCTGCCCCTCCTGAACTCTCACCTCCTACCTTTCAACTAGTTGCAGTGGACATATACAGTGGAGGAGTAACTGGGTGTAATGGTGTAATGAATAGTAAATAATGCAGCAGTGTCATCCACTGCGACCCAGCCATCATTCATTTTTCATGGATGTGTGTGGATTTAGACCCCCCTGCTGGTTATAAATGCTCATTACAAAAATCTAGCCATCAGACTAATGCACTCTTTGAATCCGAATCTAGTAAAAAAGAAAACAAAGAAGAGCAGTTGCCCACAAGTTTGGACAGAGCGTGCATCAGTCTCCTAACTTCTCCATTCAGTTTAACACCCTCATCAATATGTCCAATGAGATCCCAGAAAGCGTTTCAAAGGTATGCCAGCGTGTCGTCGAGTCGGACGTGAGAGCCTCGCCTGTTCCCCAGCATAACCACTCATTATTATTTCATATTCTATTCACTAGAGACAACCTGCACTTCTTTCATTTCAGTTCCTCTAAAAAATCCATAAATCACATAAAGATGCAGTACTTCTCTAAAAAAGCAGGAACTATTTAATTGTGTCACGAGACATTTGCAACAATGAACTCTGTACGATGTTGCGGCTCTTCGCCCATGAAAGAAGCATTTAATACTTTGCATATGATGTCAATAGGATTTATTATAGATATGTCTTCTATAAGTCGGAAACTGCTCATAGAGCTTGTATAAAAGCTTTCATCCCACAAAGAACACAAACATTTGTATAAATAAATAGGAGGAAAATACATTAACATTCACATGATCAAATTCCCAGTTACCCTCACATTCTTCATTGGCTATATACTCAATTGAAATCTACGAGGGGAAATTACAAAAGCAACATTTCGAGTTCTATCTTATAGCTTGAATTGACTTAAACATTCACAGTGAAGAGGCAGGAACCTCACCAGAGAACAGAAACTGAAAGAGAAAGGTTGATTTAAGGAAACCATACTGGGACCATACTTGAAAAAGAAAGCAATTTCCCATTTGCTTAATTCTTCATTATTATTCTCCTGTAAGCTGTGTTTAATGATATGAACAGTATTGGTTTTACCGTGCACGTTTTGCGAGATTCAACTCTCTCCTGTATTTCTCTTTGTTGGCTGTTCGCCGGAGGGTGAAGCTCATGCAGCACTTCTTGTTTTATCTTCAATACGTGTATGTATGCATGCATACAGTATGCGTCTTTCAATAAATTAACTCAGAACTGTTACTTCAGATGCATAACCCAGTGAGAATTCAATCTAGGAAGATATTCAAAGCAGCAGCTTGTGGCTTATAACTGTAGAAACAGAAGCTGCAGCGACTTTATGTTGACAAGTACAAATTCCAGCAGTTTTCAAATAAGCCGGTGCCATATAACAACGAACAACACAAAGGTGAAGAGAAAACGTGAGAAAGGTGCTCTAGTATTGCTTTACATAAAAAATTGTCCACATACCTTCCCGATTCCCCAACCCCCCCACCCCCAGGACCAAAACCTTCAGAAGAGAAAAGTTTCTTTTGATTGATAAAACTTCCCCTGTGCATTTCGGCAGATCGATAAAATCTCATTCCGATATCCTGTCAGTAAAAATATGGCATTCATAAGAGAAACAACATTTCACAGATTTTTTTTCCTTCATCCAGTGTTATAATTAAGTAAAGTTCGACATGTTCCAGGCCACTTGGTGTGTTGAACCTCCTTAGTGGGCAGCGAGGGAAACTCCTTTGTCACGTAAACATTGTGGCAGGTGAACAAAAGAAGAGTGTCCTCATACACACACACAACTCCGCCGCCTAGGGACACACAACGTCTGTCCATTGTTTTCATATGAGCTGAAAGTGTCTGTTCAGTTCAAAGAATTTCTGCCTCATCGTCGTCGTCCTCGGAGCCTGAGGGTCCCTGGCGAACTTCATCGTACCACTTGTTGGTCAGGGTCTTCATCTGGATCCGGCCTCGTAACAGGTCCTGTCAGACACAGATCAGTTACATACACAACACGGACCCACACATAGGCATGCAAGCAAGAATAAACAGGACCCTACAGGAATACAGACATGAACAGGAGCAGATGGATGAACTAAAGCACACATCTCAGAGTAAAGTACATCTCTGACAACGCCCAAGTTGGTGACCCCCTTGTGGTTTACTGAAGATAAAATCCTTTTGAGGTTGAAATGTCTTCCCCTGGCAAACAATTTAATGTTGCTCTGTAAATGACCAGGACATTTTGAAAGTGCGTCCCCTTCTAAACAAATATTTGCTTAACGTCCAAAAACAATAAACTGAGTCAAACTGTAAATCTCCTTCATGGGAGTAAATATTGCTGTGGTCGCGGGAAAATTTACCAAGACTAATGATGTAAATGATAACCGCAGTTAATTTGATTTGCATTAAGTGCTGTGAAATCAGATCTGATGCTGGGCTGTTTAGACACTTGCAGTTTTCTGCTGCTTGAACAGTGGAAGTAAGTACAGTGTGTGAGGAAATGTAAGATAAATGATGTGATGTTATTTTAGCTCAATAAAAAGATACATTTATCTATGGGGGGATCTGGGGGAGTTCTGTAATAATCATTTTAAACGGCTTTAACTATATTACTGTTGTAAACATTCATATAATTCCCAAAATCTTAGAATAACCATTCATCTTATCAGCTTCACACTCGGCTTGTGGGTTCTTCAGGGCCCAAGGAAATGAGGTGTCGAATTTACTCAAATACTGCAGGTCGCTTTTACAGTAACAGGCGAGTATCCTTGTGCAGCTTAAAGAAAACTTAACTTCTGAGAGAAAGTACAACAATTACAAGCCTCATAAAAGAGGAATTCACTGGGTGGGTGATGTACTGTGAAACTTGTCTGTTTATTGGAATCTGTATAACTGCAATCAAATGTAAAGTGTTTAAGTGGTCGCGAACAATATCATGTCACCTCACAGAACTTCTGTTCTCACTCACCTCTTGCGTAAGCCTGCGAGTGAAGAAGGGGTTAAGGTACTTAGCATCAAGCCACAAAAAGCCCTTCAGATCTCGTCTCTGGTAGATGTGAGCCTCGTACTCCTCCTCTGTCAGTTCTGATAGGTGCTCTGCCTCAATGGTGTTACCCTAGAGAGACACAGGGAGAATAAAGGAGGGGCAGAGAGTCAGATAGATGGATAAAAAGAAATGAAGTGAGACGGGCCAACAAATGAGACAAGAGGTGAAAGACACGGAGGAGATGGGAGGAGGTTTGGTGCAAGGACAAGTCACAGTGACAGGACAGCGCTGAGGGTGCGGGAGAGTCGAGATCACACGCAGAAGGATGAGGGAGAAAGAGCAGAGGGAGCAAAGAGCGAGGATCACATCAAAGAGGGCATGAGAGCCGTAAGAATAAATGCTAGATCCAGTCGCTGGTACCCTGGGGTGTAGCACTTCGCTTTGGAAGACATCAAACATGCAAATACTGTACACACAAGTTATGCAAACACACACACCACAAGCTGCCTGTGACATCAATGGGAGGATGCACTTAGAAAGACCCATCAACCAGAGCCAATGGAGTCTTGTCAAATATTTAACACAACAGCTTTCAGTCAATTCTGGTGAATTATATTTTTACTAGTTGTAGGGTTTTATCTGTGCGTGTGCATCTTTGTGATGAGAGTGCTTTGCTTCCCGCTGATTCAGTGACTCTCACACAAACCACAATAAACCCTTTGATGCTTCTCCCTCTGAAGAGGGCAGTAAGTGTCCGATGGCAAATGGGAGGAGGGCACAGCGACTTTCAAAAAATTGTCTTTGTGTGTGTATGTGCGTCCGTGTGTGTGGGCGTGCAAGCGAACAAGTTGAACCAAAGTGCTTCATCCATTACCATTTTCTCTGTCTTGCTGAGATTGATGTCTTTCTTGCTCTTCCGCCGTGTCTGGCTTTCCTCAATGTCCATGATGCGGATGAGCGGCATGGTCCCGCCTCCCATGAAGAGGATGGTAAAGAGCACGATGATGATAGTGGTGGTGCCAATGAGCTGCCGCTTCTCAATGGGCTCCAGACCCAGATGGAGGCTCAAAGCGTACGGGATGGCTCCTCTCAGACCTAACAGAGAAACAGACATGAGTGAGACTCTGGAACAAAAACATGTATATATGTAAGCTCGTTTTGTTTTCATTAACAATATTAGGGCTGATTATATGGATTGTTTTCTTTAATTCATTATTAACAACGCAACCCACAGCTTTATGAAATTATCTACTGGTATATTATTGATCTATAAAAATAGCATAAAATAAAATAAAGTGGCCTTCACCGATTACAGAATCTATCAGGATATCTTTTAACTATTTTTTCTGGTCATAGGTTCAAAAACCAAACCTAGAAAAGAACAAAGTCTATGAAATGATAACCCAAATAGCTGCTGCTTAACTTTCTGTGATCTAATAAACAATCATCACTACCTGTTTTAACCTCTGGTTGTTAATGCTTTCACTTGGCGCCCGAGACGGGCTAAGTATGTTAGGGAAATGACAGCTCACTGGTAACACACTGGTAACACACTGGTGAAAAGGTTCACTGTATCATCTCACCACTAAACCACATGATGAACATCATTTTGGGTGTGATCTTGTGGTCTCTGAAGAAGTTCAGCAGGAATGACAGAGGAAAGATGTTCACCGCTCGGCCGAGAAGAACCAGGAACTGTTGAGAGAACAAGAGCTGTAACACCGACTGTCATGGCAACAATCTCAAATGCCATTCAGATAAAAACAAAGAAGTACAAGAGCACTTACTATGCACCAGCTCACAAAGGATAATTCAAAATTATGTGGGAAGCTAAAAATGGAGAGACCAAGGAAGGCAAACACACACGTCTCTGGGGAGAGAAATTGAGAATTTGTGATGAGAACAAATTAAAAAAATTGAAAACAAAGAGAAAACCGCAAAAATAAGAAGTGCTACTGACCACACATGAAGGCTACTGTGCGCAGTGTCTGCTGCATGAGGATCTGGGTGACAGGAGACAAGTTGTGATGGGTGTAATGAGACATCACAATCCCAGCAAACAGGATGGACATAATCCCTAAAGATAGAGAGAGAGCATGGTATTACAAAGCAGTCCTAAAAAGTATAACGTGCAAAATGCTGTCAAATGTAACTGTGTATGCTCACCAGATAGTTTTAATCCCTCTGCCAGGCCATAGGGTAGATATGCAAATATGATCATCATCCCAAACTCCAGAGAAGGAGTCTTCCTTAGGTCAAAGTGTTTCAGAAACTGGTCGCAGAGTTAGGGAACATTTAACAAAACCAGACAATACAGAGAAGACTATCAAGTACTTAAACACACGTGGACAAAAGAAGTCTGGATACAACGGCAGAGATGAGTCCGGTGAGGGTTCCCAGCGCAGCAGATCCAAAAAACATTTTGAGAAAATACCCCAACGCTTGCACAAAAGTCTCCCAGCCTGTAACCGTGGAGTTTTCTGAGTTGCTAAAGAAACCCTCAGCTGTGCTGAAAGACAAAAAAACATTTTTTTTAAACTGAGTGAAGTGAAGATTATTTTTGTTATACCTCTTTCTGACTCTAGAGGGCAGAAACACTCCACCACTGAATCATCAAAATTTAGCAGTATGAGAGAGAAAAAGATAGAAAGCTCTTGATTTAACATAGTTGTGGGGTCCAAAAACAAGGAGCCCACTATACTCTGACCTGTCCAGTTAAAATGGATTCTTTGAGGGTTAAGACTTGCTCAAGGGAGTTATGGGTAGAATAAGTTTCATGGACAGGGCTCCATAGTTTGTAATGTTATCAAAGTCATGTTGGCTAAACAGTAGTTAGCTGAACCACCCCAGTGACTCTACTAGAATTTAAAATGAAGGGACTTCTATACTTCTGTAATTGTAAACACATCAGGAACTATGAAGTGTTTAAGGCAAAGATAAACTATTATGACATAATAATGCTTCATTATTTCCTCTACAACATCTGTGACTTCTTTGTAGTAAATACAATCCCATGTAATGAGCTACCAAATTCTCCCACTTGACTCATTTTATTATAGACTTTGGACTTTAATTGGGTGAAAATAATTTATCGCCATGTCCAAAAAGAAGCATTTTGGATAGTTTATATTTATTGTGGTGGGAAGTAGGAACAGAAACAATCTACTTGTTTATTTGGCGAATTTAAATCCTTCTTAAAATTGACAGTTATTCAGACACACAGTCGTAATTAATAATCTGCTTTTACAGTTTTTCTCCATTGCTTTGGCTCATTTCACGAAACAGAAATGACATTCTCAAAACAACACGTGCAAACCTCCAAACCACTGGGCAATTGTTCACAACAGATTGGAATATCTCATTCCTTTAATCAAATTGCAATTGTATTACCACATCCTTGCACATGACAAGTACAATTTCCAACAGCTTGCACAAATTTCAAATGATTTAGAACACCTTTGCAAACGGTTAGGTACAATTGCCTTCAGTTAGCCCAATTACCAATTGAATATATATTGCTGGTCAAAACTGACTGTCGCTTCTCAGTCAAGTGGTTGTTCTCTGCAGAACATGTTGGCATAATTTCATTGTTTACATCATCACCTGCACAATAGTTCACTCTACTGTCAAAATCGTACAGGCACATAATACCATGAAAAACATCATGGTATATACTATAATAAGGATATCTTGGATCATTGGCTTAATTTTCAGGTGCAACTAGAACTTTAGTAATCAAGGTTGAGTTTCACACATCTCATCACCAGTCACACAGTAAGTTTACAGTTTGCTGAACCATCTATGTTATTTTGAGAGATGAGCCACAGCAAGCGAGAAGGAAATTTTCATTTTGGGGGCTTTGACTATTTATATGAGAAAATGATTTGCTTTTGAAACTTGAGTTAACTGTTTTGGGTGAGATATGACCTTTTGAAGGTGATCTATGTAGTTGTGCTGAACCATATGGGCTATTTTGCCAATTGCACTTAGAGCTCTGAGAATGTCATTTCTGTTTCGTGAAATGAGCCAAAGCAATGGAGAAAAACTGTAATGCTCAAGTTCCCAAGTGAACGCTTTAGCCATGTGGTTGCATTGAAAAAATGATCCATCTAGTAGAGTAGCTTTCCAAGAAAGCTCGTCTGCGAGCTGCTATCAACAAGCAAATTGCCAGGATTGTTCAGCCAATCTATTATTCATGCGTTCATTTACCCTACATGGGCACACAGACACTTGAGATCTGTTTCACATTTAGCTGGTTGTGAGCAGGAGAGACAAAGCCAGTGAATACTGACACAGAAGATGAGGTGATATGTGCAAACAAGGTATTCCTGCCAACTGTCCGTTTCTGTCAAACCTGTCTGACAAGACTTTGTTTCTGTGTTCACGTGGGCCACCAATCTGACGACAGTATTATAACAGATCACAGTCTTCGCGTGTGGTGGTAACACACGGTGATACTACAAATAGACTGCTGCTCAAGTATTCAGTTCCCTTTCTGACAGATATGAAGACCTGAGGGTGTCAAAGGGACTTTTATTCTCTCATGACTGGAAAGATGATTTTCTTATCCGACACAAAGGCAATGAAAACCTTCCAGTAACAATTCAACAAACCTTATCTGTGAACGCCATGGATGTCATCCACATTCATCTGCTTGACAGATTGATAGAGCAAACAGCAGGTGGCGTTCAAAGGTTGACAGATGTCACTGACATCTTCCCTTAATCACCACTGTGTGTGAGGTGTACTGCACTGGAGCAGATCAGTGCAGCAGAACAAGGAGAACACAAGTCCTCCCAGCATCAAATGATAAAATAAATATAAATATATTTTCAGAAAACCTGAAAACTAAATTACAAGTAATTCTGAGAGTTTGGGGTTGTTTTGAGACTAGACCCTATCCTGATGTTCATCCCTAACCCTAACTTATCATCACCAGTCTTTCTGCCTAAACCCAATCAGAGGCAGGGTAGGTACAGCCACCTATGACTCAGAGGGTTTTTCCATGTTCGCAACATTTAGAGGTTAGTGGTGTGAAGCTGAGCAAAGTTCACGCACGGGCAAATGTACAGTAAACATATCCAGTGTATGTTTGGGAGAGCAAACAAGCCATGAGGGGGCGGATAGGGGCTCTTACTTGGTGAGGACAATGGAGACGGCGTCATTGAGTATGCTTTCGCCAAACACCAGCATGTTGAGGACAGGGTCCACGTTGAGGGCATTAAAGATGGCGATGGTTGCTACAGGGTCGACTGCTGAGATCAGCGAACCAAAGGCAAAGCTACAGCAGGGCAGGGAGGACAGAGAGTAAGTGGAGAGTTACAGTTTAATAGTGGTGAAAATAAACTTTTACAGGCATGAAAGTACCTAGAAAACATTCAGAAACAAACACAAATGAGCCGGGACAAAATATCTACAAGCCAACAGAGACAAGGTCTGCAGCACAATCATATTCAGTAATTTGAGTCTCATAAATATGCCTCTGAAACAACCTGAAATACCGAATCAAGGTTGTATGCCTCAACCAGCTACTGCAGTTTCCTTCTACACTCTTTTTTTTTCTTTTTATTCCAGATTCACAATTTCAGTCTAAGTGAATGTTTGTACCAAATTTAAAGAGAAACTCCCTCATGTAGATCTGAGAAGAATATAAACATACTTTGAGGCCACTGTGACCTTAACCTTTGACTAACAAAATCAAGTGAGTAAATCCTTGAATCCAAGTGAATAATTGTGCCAGTGTTCTCTCTTTGTTCTAGGAAAGAGTAAAGGATGTCACAGTACAAATGAAAAGCTTTGTAAAGGTTATTTACACAAAGTATGTGCAAGCACACTGTCTACAAAGGGTTTGTAGAAGAGTAGTTAAATGTGTAGGCAGAAATTGATGGCTTGATACAGTACAGTATGTGCTGGGACAAGAACAAACCAGAAAACAAAAACAGTGTAAATCAAAACCTTTTGGGACTTTCCCGACCAAATCTAATCTGTTCTTACTAAGCCCATGTCCTGAATTCCCATAATAACATTAAAATCTGCTGAGTCATTTCCACTTTAAGGACAAGTGAGACTAAAAACATTCTCATCGCCAACGGCGACACCCTGCTTGAATACATAACACACACACACAATTCGTTCAGACTGTGTACAAACAGGGATCTTGTGCACATTTACAATCCCAAGTTTTACCAAAAACACATGGGTGTGGAAAAGCGTGAGTCTCAGTTATAGTATTTCCAGCAACCCTGCCAATGAATGGAAGTCAAAAGCTTTCAAACTTAACAAGAGACTGAAGGTGTCAGTGATGCTGCTGTAGATTAAGAATTTCCCTTTATGTTGCTTTGGACAGAAAGAGTGAAAAGTATAAAGGTACAACAGTTAAATCTTTAGAAGTTTGAAGATATTCTTAATCTACAGCAGCATCAGGTGAGGGTTGGCAGAACAGGCTGAGGCAGGATGTAACCTGTTAATTCTGCTGCAGAGACCACGTGTTCCTGTGTACAGCACATCGACGTCGCCCTTATCACCAAAAGTTCTCTTGACATCTTCGTCAGGGTATCCTACCTGTTTGGTGCCGCTTTTTCATAGATAGATATTTGTATTCTGGAGAAACTGCCTCTCAATCGTATATTTTTGTTCTAACATACAGCCGCCTCCTGAGAATGTCAGTAAAAGCATCCAAAGTATGTCTGAAAAGCCGCTTAAGCGATACATGAATACTAGCTAGGGGGTAAAACTCTCACCTATCAGTCATTGACATCTTGTAGATCACATCGACCTGAGGAAACACAAAGACACCCGCACTGACACAAGTGTAGCACAACTGAGACAAGGGAACTAGTCTAAGATTGTAAGAAAAATAAGAATGTATTAATGGTAATAAAGTCAAAGAGAAACTCATAAACAAGTACCCGCTCACACAACAGTCCCTAACAACGACAGAGCTGTTAAAATCCTTACCTGTCCGAGGAAATAGATTCCTCCTCCGACTATGAAGGCGGAGATCGTTGTGCCAATCACAGCAAAGAGGGTGATGGAGCCAATGTTCTGGAAGAAGTTCCCCTAAACGTACATGGACACACATTTTAAGTATTCATGGGCATAGTAGCATGATATTTGAAGTAGCATGGTGTTAGATAACATGTAGCCAGCATTAAGTAGGGCACAGTATAGGTACAGAGAAAAGGGTTATAAGTCATGGAGCTGAATGTATCTGAAAGAGGTATGTAGGTTTGTCAGTTGAGCTTCATGCGCGCACTCGGTTGTACCTTGTGTAAAGAGTATCCAGACTCGAAGATGATGGGAGGCAGCAGCAGAAGGAAGAACATGTTGGGCCGGAACATTTCCTCCTCCTTTAAGAGAAGAAGGACAAAGTTACAAATAAACAATTCAAATCCACATTCAATGGTACTAAAGCTGCAGGGATAAGGTGATAGATTATTAACTTTGGCTTTGAGCTGCACGCTGGTCAGCAGAAATAAATTGTAAAGATATGGGGAAAAGTCCAGTTAAAGTGAAGAATGGAAAAGAAAATTCTCATTCAAATCATATATACTTTGAAAAGGGAATGCAGCCTTTTTAGTAGAGGGAACAGGGACATTTTGTATGGAACAATTTTACTTGGACAGGGTTATTACACATTCTGAAATACTGCAAATCAGCACCGTTAAGTGCCAGCAAATTATGTGTGTCGCAGGATAATAAAACAGGAATCATTTTTATCACATAAAACACGTGCTTGTTGTTATTATTAAGTAGTCCTCAACAAATACTACCAAGTATGTGTCAGACTGATGAAGGTCGGTTCAGTGATCATTATAACGTCATACTTAGTCATGGGAAAGGGAAAGTTGTGATGTGGGAGGCCATGAATGAGCTGTGAGTAACAGCCCTTAATGTGACAAAATTCATTTGGATGTGGACCCAAGGATGGCGCGCGCACCCACACATCCGCACCCACCCACCCAACGTTTGACAGGCTCTCTTCCACTTGCTTTAAATAGGATGTGAATACCAACATATGCTTCTTGTACTTCTATCTTAGTGAGGATACTTATTGACAGAATGTATTCCCTAGGGCTTAACCTAATCTTAACCATCCAAACTAAAAGCCTTACCCTAACCCTTACCCAAAGCTAATTCTAACCCTAAAACCAAGTCTTAACCCTCAAATGATCTCCCAAATTGTCCTCACATGCCAAAAATATCCTCATTGTGTAGGGTCAATGTTTAAAATGGCCCTCACAAAGATATTGATACACACACATAAACACAGACAGAGAGAATCCCTGAGACCTTAGCCCTTTGATTATTTAAGCGATATAATGAGATCATTGTTGCTTCTCAGTTAAATGGGCCAACATCACAGATCACACGTAGGAATCATGTGCCTATGCGTTACGCTCTGGCTGCCAATGTGTCTGTGGGTGACAGGGGAGTGTGTGTGTGTGTGTGCGTGCGGTCTAAGTATTGCTCATGTTGTGGGGAAATCATTAGTCTCCTATCATTAGGTTCCTGTTAGTCTAAAACTAACAGGAAGTTTCATGTGAGGTTTTATCAAATAGGAGTTCATTCACACATGTTTCTGTAGGAACGAAACCAAAAACTTTTGCAGAATGAAAAATCTCATTTTATGATTTTTTTTGACTGATTTTAGAAGGGATGCCATTAATTCTTAAAATCTGTATCAATTAACCTGTTAACTTATCAATACATTACTAGGATTAATATTGATATTATTATTGATTAGGCGATTTATCACTTAATTAATAAATTCTAAAAACTATTTATAATGCATATCACAATTACTCAGAGCCCAAGGTGGCATTTTCAAATTGGTTGTTTTTTCAACCAAACAATTTCAGAATATTTCAATTCACAATGATATAAAGAAACACAGCAAATTATGACATATAAATTGCAGATTTGTTTTTGCATATCTGCTGGATAAATAAACAATTATTTAATTTATTCATAAAACTCTTGTTGATCGACTAATTATTCAGTAGGTAAGAAATCGCCACATTGACCTCCGGATACCACGGACCATGGACCTATGAGGGGTGAGATTTCAGGACCATGGATGCTGAAAGACAGCAGAGAAATAAAACAAGTTGTAAAAGAGGGAAAGATGAATCCAGAGAGCAGAGGAGGGGCATACTCTTGGGAAGTGCTGAGACAGAGATTGAAGTAAATGAGAAAAGATGAATACCAAAGATGAAGAGAACACAGTTAAAAGAGGGTCGAGAGATTACAGAAAATATGAGCGGGAGCGACGGAAAGGACCTTCATTCAGGGTACAGGCTCCCTGAAGGATCAGCTTTGACAAACTGTGACATCACCCCATGGAAAAAGGCCCCTGAAACCACAATTAAAACTGCTCTCCTTGTGTGTCTCTCTCTGCGGCATGGGAGATATCTATTAAAAGTATGTGCTGCCTTTGGGGCTTAAAACACACCACTGCAGTCACTGAGGAAAAATGAAGAGCCTAGATTAAACAACGCATGCTAGAATGCCATAACAGAAAGCAAACTAAATTATTATCTGAAGCACACTGGAGATGCAAATATATTCACCTATGCATCTCTCTCTGTGCTTGGCCTGCAGAGACAAATTGCTGCTAGCGAGTTGCTTTGTACTAGCATGCCTATTTCTTCTTCAATCTGTGTCAGAGCACAGGGGAGAGATGGGCAGATGAGAGAAAAGGAAAAGCGGTGAATAGTACCAAGAAAAGCACAGGCGGGAAAAGAGCTTCTCTTCACACGCTGGATTGTACGAAGGGGACTGAAATTAGAGCAGTTGGTCGGAGGAGGAGGAAAGAAAGCAGATTGGTGGTGGCAGGATGCTGCCGCCTACGGGGTTTGCACACCCTTGGTGGTTTGTGAGTAAATCCTGGAGGCTTGCTAGATTAGCAAGTAGGCCAGCTTTAGAAACGTGCTATTGACTGGAAATGTCACACAGCTTGAAGGTTATACACACACATACAAGCCTGTATATATACACAATATTCACTGCCACTAGATGTCACAAAAGAGAAGGGGGAAAAAAGCTTCGTTGTCGACACCATTGGCTTCACTTGGTTAACCTTTAAAAGGTTCCATATGAGATTTTAAACATTAATAAGGCCAAACATATTCTGCGCAGAGAGTGAAGTCACACTCCCTCTGTGAGTGTCTTGTTATCCCAGCATTCAGCATTGTTTGTTATAGTGGCTGGGCGAGTTCATGTCAGTTCAGCGTCCTGCCCTGTGAAACGGTTGGTCACCTCCCATGTTGATAATGTGTAATGGCACCAGCTCTGATTGACAGGGATGTAAAGAATTACATCTGGTAGCCAGCAAATAACTTTTTTAATATTGTTCCGAGATGCTAGTGGCGACATCAAGTGGCAGCGAATATTGTCAATAGCTGATAAATAAGTGCACTGTAGACACATATTTCAAAAGAGGTGCAAGTGAAAAAAGTTATGCTGATAGAATGATAGTTTGGCCACTGGCTGTGTTAGTCACTTACAGGTGACATTGCGCGCCCTCCTCTAAGTGGCTCTCTCAAATACAAATAGGTCAGACATAATAGATTTGCATCATAGCCTGGGTCTCCAACAGCCTTAACCACTTAGCATATCCATGCTCCTGCAAAGCAGCTACTGAATATCACAGTGTAACATCATAACGCTCTACTCAGACAGTTTTCTTAATGAAGCTGTACAGAGATAATCGATCATGAAGACATGTGGATGTATGAGCAGGTATGCTTACTCAAAGTTAGACACAAAAACAGCGTGTATGAGACACGAACAGTTTAAAAATTCACAGGACAGGGGAAAACAGGGAAAGGGGCTTCAGGGGCTCTGGTTACTAGCGCCGATGACTCAGCAACACCCAGGGGCCCCCAGGATAAAAAACAATGGCCCCCTGTGTGCAAGAAACACTAACACAACCTGTCCTGTTTTCCTCCCTCCCCCTCACTCTACACATCCCTCTTTCTACCTCTCTTGTTCATTTGTTCTCTCACTCAATGGCAGAGAACAAGGAATGTTAATTAAAGGATGAGATCCAGGAAGAAATAAAGGAGGGCTCACAGGGACAGGCAGGGGGAGATACCCAGCAAAGAATAGCGGATGCCATCATGGATAGGTAACGGGGGGAGATAAAGAGATGGGATTTGTAGCAAAATAAGCGAGCAGGAAATGAATGACTGAGGAAAACAGACAGGCAGACGACCAGAGATGAAATAGTGCAGCACACCAACCTCACATGTTTACTGGGTTTGGGTGGGTGGGGGATTTCCTGGTGAAATTTGCAGTGGGATGAATTGCATCATTCAAGAACTAGGGAAAGCCGGTTTTCAATAAACCAACACTTGTGTATTTGTGTTAGAAAAGTGACAATAAGCCCTGTATGGATGTGCATGTGTGAACATAACACAAAGTGCTTTCTACTGGTTGTTGAGAGTGGAAAAGTGCTTTATGAATGAAGTCTATTTATCATGAACCGTTTTCAAATTGTATATGAAAATTAAATGAATGTTGGTTGCATTTCATTCAGCTGTTTCAGACTCTTACTTGACAAACTGTTTGTGTCATCCATGCAAACCTTGTTGTTCAATAATTAAATGGCTTATTCTGAATAAGATCTACTATCTACAGCCAGGTGAATCCGAGACTTTTGTCACAGCCAAATTGAATATTAATACGTCCAAATTAACCATTTGCATTTCTCCGGCCGTGCTGATACTGTTTTAAAATGATGTTTGGACATCTGTAGGCTTGCTACCTTCAGCTGCAGTACTCACACCATCACCTTTTTTTCAATCTAAAAACTGGTGGGAAAATAACTGCTTTAACATGTCAAAATCAAGCAGGTGGAATCGAGCATTTCACAAGACAAAAAACACTAATTTTCGCAACCCTGGAGGAAGTGTGGCTTTTCTCAAATTGTAGCCGTTGATTATTTCCAAGGAATAGGACAACTACGCCCACAACCTGCTGCAAGCTGGCAATCAATTTGATTTCAGATTTTCAGCTTTTATTTCGATGTGAATGTGGAACAGAATTTAGGACACGAGACCTTTGTATTAACCAGACCACTACATTTTCAGTGGGCAAAAGTAGCAAATGGTCTTAAATTAACAATAATTGATTTCACAATCCTTGTTTAAAAGAGCTACATGAAGCCTGAAAACCACTAACTTCCTCAAACTGTTGCATTCGTCACATCCTTTCACTGCAGACTCTTTTGTTTCCTTTTTTTTTGTTGTAAATTTTACAAGAGGAATCTATTCTTAGGAAGGGGAATGCTGTGCTCGTGATGAAGGTCTAGTGAATCACTTGGCAAGTCTAAAGCATTCAATTTCCCCTGGATATAAGCCTTTTCTGTGTTTTGAGTCTCAGTCTTGCTGGATGATGAAGTTTCTCCTGATGAGTTTAGCTTCACCTCGCTCTAATTTGCTGATGAAATATTCCTGTAGACATCAGAATTCTGTACTACCATCATGAGTTACCTTATCAATAAAGATTAGTGAGTCTATGAGTGTCCCAGAAGCAGCGATGCAGGCTTAGGCCATGATTCCACCTCGATCATGTTTCACAGAGGAGATTGTTTTTTCTAGCTCGTGAGCAAATCTGTTGTTTCTCCACATTTTGGCCTTTCTATCACTTTGTAGAGGTAAATATACGATTCATAAAACTTTATTCAACAACTTTTGTGGCTCATTGCAATAGCTCTTAGCAAATTACAATTTGGCCTTTTGATTCTTATGGTGCTCTGCATCTTGGTGGTATGAGCTCTGTATTTCTGCTCTCAGAGTCTTTGACTGTGATACCTTGACCACTCCTCTGTGGAAGACGGTGATTTTATGTTTTTCTTCACAGTTTTCACTAAGATTCTGGTTCGATATCTGTTGCTCAGCACAACAGTTGTTCGTAATTGTTGTATCGAGTTTAACTCATGTCTCATATTCATCTTTTCATTGTAAACCCAAATGCCTTGATATTGCCAAAAATGTATAGGGGCTGTGTGTCTGCTGTTCATGTTTGTGTATGGAGGACAGTGGTTGTTTGACTCAATGCTGAATCAATCAAACCAAACTAATCACCATTAATTGCGATATCGGTCATTTATTGTTTAGTGCAGCCAGTGCAGAGTGGATAGAAGAAGAGAAGCTGTGTCGACTTGTCAAACACTGTACCTTCCAGTTGGCTAGCTCCTGGAACTCGATAAGCTTGATGAAGCCTCCCATTAAAATCCCTGGAAGAACAAAAGACATGAAAAACAATATCACTGTTTAAATAATATACTACTTCATATGGACATTTCAATAAAAACAGAACACAGATAGAGTGCAAACCTGAGGGAAAGTGCTATTTTAGTGGTTAAAAGAATGGATTTCTGGCAAATGACCACCATAGTTTGGGGATAAATTAGATACAAAGGGTATAAAAGAGCTATAGTTTTAGTTTTTGTCTTTGAGAGAGTCTCCTTGGGCCTTCAGCTCTCCTCTAACACGGCCCGCAGAACATTGATTAAAAGGGTGAGAGAAACACAAAGATGTGTAAAGGGCAGAGAAAAAGAGAAGATTGTAAAAGAAATTAAGTACAAGCATCAAAGCTGTTTGCAAGACCCAGATTTACAGGTGCCGGAACGAGCTAGCGCAGGGGAAGACACTGACAATGACTAGATGAGAAAGAGGAAGTTATGAGGAAGGAAAAGGTAGTCCCTTCCTGATTTGTAAGCAGAGTGTTATCTCTCTACAGCAGAGTCCCCTGCGCCAAACACTCAGGGAGTGCCGTCTCGTGTGCAGCATGCCAGGCATGCAAGAGGAAAAGACCTTCAGGGTCAAGACAGATGTGTGTCACTGAGTTTGAGAGAGTGTTACTGCAAAAACATGTGAAAAGGGAGACAATGGAGGGGTTTGGAGGGAGTAGAATTATCCTCAAGTTACCTCATAAAAATCAAAACTTTATCTCTGTTTCTCTGAACACTTCCTAAATCCATTCTCGTTCTAAAATACATATTTGATTTAGATTTAAAATATTTTTCTGCTATAACCTTACAAAACTTTAGAAGACGAACACAAACAGTCAGTAATGTTAGGAATCAACTATGACATAAAGTATGGTTCAGAAAGGATTAAGAGAGTACAAGATGTAAATCATGGGAACACTAAGGCATTTACTTCATAATTTAAACATGCTCTTAAAAAGCTACGTTTTATTGGAAAACTACCAAATAAGTTCAAAGTTAAAAAAATACATATTTTCCTAGAGAACTCTTTAGTACAGAAACATTTTACACTCCTAGATTTAGCCTACAGAGAGCGATGCTTATGTAAGACGTACTCACCCAGGGACACAACAGCCACACTCTCTGGAAGAATATTCAACTTGAACTTGATAAGCAGGTGCACCAATATGATGCCGATACCTGGGGAGAGCAAAAAACCACCGAGTGAATATTTTGGACAAACGCATCCATGTCTGCACTGCCACATGTCACACCAACTCAGATCAGCCCAAGTAGTCCCCACATCATCTAGTGTTAAGATCTTGGAAAGCATGTCTTTGACAAAATACAAATCTACTTTCTTGACATAAATAGGACTACAATGCAGTGGTTTGACATAAAAATCTAAGTTGGGGAACGGTGCATTGAAAGATAGTAGCCAAGGCAACCACGTTTATCAATGTGCTAAATCCCGGTGTATGCATATAAGCATAATCATGATGACAAATCCCAAGGCCACAATGAAGTAAGTAAAGGGCAATTCAAACATACATATGGTAAAAAATGCAGTGCAGCAAATGAGGTAATCATAAGACACTGCGTTGGCAACACGAGAAGTTGCAAAGGTCAGTCCATCAAGAAAAGCATTTCCACTCAAAGGGGGAAATAAAACATCACAGGAAGCTCTATTTGGGACCTTCTGGATTGTTCTTTGTAGATTATGTGGACAGTTTATCAGTCAATCCACTTTATGAGTTGGTATAAAAGACGAAAAAATGTTGTGTTTCTCAAAATCAACAGGATGTTTGTCCTGACAAACTATTTGGTCCAAGAGAAAATACCATGGTCTTTTAGTTGGGTACAATAGGCATGATTTATGTATAGAGTTAGTTAGTAACCCTATGCATTATTTATGCCACTTCCAGTCTATAAACCCCCACAGTGGTAAGCTTTTGACTTAACCTGCAGTGAACTAACTTGCCTAATGGGCACTTTGTGCGGCTGAAGAAGCATTTCTTGACCTCACACATGTTAATGTTCAACCACATCCTCTCCTTGGTCTACTTCCTTCATCCGGGATCATCCACACTAAATTTAGTTAAACACTCAAATGGCTGTACATTTGCCGTCCATTGTCGTTTGCATGAAGTCTAAGTAATGCATTTTTTGTAAACCACATTTTTATTGAGCATAACGGATTGAAGCAGAACCAAAAAAAAGAGTCGGGTAGATATTCAGCAACACTGTAACAGAGAGTCTACGTACCAATAACCAGCAGGCTGAAGAATATGGTCAACCCATTGGACTGCTCTTCTTCTTGGGCCTTGACCCCCGTCTGCTGAGGCAGAATGGGTTTGGGGCTTGGAGGAATTGGGGTGGTCGGCTTGACAGTAGTTGTGGCATTGTGGAGGGTCTCATTGCTGTAGTTGTCAGTGCCATTAGACCTGTGTGAGAGGGAATAGTTAGTTGTCTCTATGTGTTAGCCCCGGGACACCCTGGCAATCTGTCCGGGGTGTACCCCGCCTCTCGCCCCATGTCAGCTGGGTTTTGGCTCTTATGACTCTTCTAGATAATGGATGGATAGATGAGGTGGAACAGCCGACTAAAATGAGGAAGACTTGGAAAAGCGTGCATTCAAAGATAGGTGTCAGAGGCAGCAATGTGAAGGTGGTCACCTGTTGTGTTTGTAATCACGACTTTGAATGATTTCCTGTAAGGTGATGACGCTTAGGATGCATAAAATCCACATCCTTTGCATGGATTACAGACAATTTATTCATGACTCAAATCACAAAAACACCATATATATATAAAAGGACATGAGCAGAGTCATTAGTAGATTAGTAGAGTGTGTATATTACACTTGTGAGGGGTGTGTACATACTTGTATGATTTCCAATCTCGGTCAATTTAATGTGCTGTGAGATTCTGGCAGGTTTACATGACGGAATATTGAATTGTAGTCTATTCATACATCATGTATTGCAGTTTTTGCAATAGTACGTCTTAGGATACATATGTACAATGTTCATTTAGCTACATCAAATGGAAATATGCAGTGCATGTCAGCTGATAACAACAAGGTTTGTGATTGGACTGCAGTACATGGGAAATACTAAAAAAGCTATCAGCTAACTAGCTTCACAGTGCTAATAGTGTTAGCTGTGTCAGACCTGACAGAGTATCCGCCCTCTTGTGGGACGTTTGAATCGACTCCGTCTTTTTGCTCGTGTTTCACAGGTGTTTTTCGGTTTTCAGTGGGAGCTTGTTTCACGTCTGCTCCGTCGACATCTCTCTGGTGCAGGTCCAGAGGTTGTCCTCTCTCGGCTCGCACTGGTACGCACGGGTTCACGAGCAACAACACAATGGACAGCAACAAAACGTGACGGCCGACGCCACTCATCCTCAAAGCCGTCCGTTTGTCGCACAGACCCGCAGCGTTTTGTTGTAAAATGTCACTGTCAGTTTCATGTCGACGTCGCCGTGTATCTGTCGACATCACCGCTCCACTTCCGGGTAAAGGTGCCCCAGGGAGTTGTAGTTTCAACACAGCGTGTCCAGTATCGATGAGCAGCGGAGAAACAAACACACGCTAATTTTTTTGCAGCTGTTCGGTTTAAAATGTGCTTCTTATAGTTGCAGCGCTTAAATTTTAAGTTTTCAACTGCTCAGATAAAATGTTAATAGTCACAATAATTCCCGTACTCAATTTCCCATCAGTCCCTGCAGTGTGTCGTCAGCCTTCCGCCCGCTGTTTCATGGATGTTGTAGGTTTATCGTAGCCTGCACTTCCTGCAAATCCCCTGCAGATGTATGACAACTACACGTCACCTTGTAAGGAGTCACATTTCGTTGGACGCGAATTGAAAATTACATTAAATAGGAAAATTGTTAATTAAATAAAAATATATAATAATTATGTCCCCATCTAAACTATATTCACATTTTTATAATACTAATGGATATTTAAGGTGGGTAGAAACCAACATTAACACTATAGTTTCCTAAGGCCACAAAAAAAGCATAAAAGTTTCAAAAGTGTCGTTAAACACTCAATGTAATGACCTCCGATATTTAGATCTAAACCTGAATGCAGTTTCAGTGTAAATATAGAAAAAATAATTAGTTGGTTTTGAAATCTTTTTTTTAAATTAGTCACTAATTAAACCTGAGACAGCAGAATCTAAACAAACTTTGAAGTAGACGAGTAGGTTTTAAGGCTTTTTGCCAAAAATTAGAACAGAGCATTTTAAAACCTTAATCCTCTTATCATGACAAAATGAATACATATTGAGCCTCCATTACCAACACATGTCACTTATGTCTGTATTAAAGGGCATCTGAGCTAGGGAATTTCAGGCCATTCCTATTATGCCTTGTGTCTAATTTATGTGGTAAAACTCAGGTCAAAGTTAACATTATTGTTAATTCTACCATATATGTACAGGACATAGATTGAAATGCTGTTTCTCTATGGTCCCAGGTGTAAACATATAAATAGAAAGAACATATGAGTACAGAACAAATTACCCAGAACATTGTAGACGGTACGACATAGTATGCAGATATAAGGCATACGGTGGCCCAATTACTTTTAGTAATCTTATAAATATTGGTGTATTAATCAATTGATTATGTAATTATAGAAAACAGATTAGGGTAATTAGCATCACTAATTAGCCTGATTTGTTGATACACAACATGGGTCAAAAGTGACCCGGCTCAGTTTTTTATTTTCTACATCGTTGCAGCTTTTCCTTTTTTGGAAATAAATGTATTGTATCATCTTTTGTCTTGTTTTTGATTTAAAAAAAACATTATTTCCCCTTCTTACTTCCGTACTTTCTAAACAAACTTAAATGTTGTACTACATACATTTTAGACACATGGGTCAAAAATAACCCGTACAATATGTTTTCACTATGGAACACCTGTCATACATTTCACATAGCCACTTTTGCACATCAGATGCATGTTAGTCTTATTTTACAATCCATTACTTGTGAGAAAGAGAAATATGTACAATCCTAAGTAGCTGTTAGCTAGCTCGCTCCTTTTCGGGCTAGCTAACCATAGCCGGATCAACAAAATAAAACTCAAAGTATAACAGTTTATACTTTAATAGACTGATTGATATGAAAATATGCTTTTGATTCTATTTATTATGTGCTATTATGGCTGGTTGCAATCATTTAAGTCTTAAAGTTGACATGTTCATAAAGATTATCTTCCATGTCACATACAGGATTCATTGTCGATGTCATCACAGAAGCCTTCTCATCAAAGTAGGGTTAGATAATGCACTTGCACTGGCCTTACTAACCCAGAATGCACGCTCATTTCTGTATGCGTCCTCATTAATGTGTATTATAACTGCAGGTCACTCAGCTAGTCTATAACTGTCTTTCTTCGTAAATGTTTTGCACGCAACGACGTTGCGTTGTGTGTGTGTGTGTGTGTGGGGGGGGGGGGCTGTCACTCTCACTGCGTGGCTACGAAACCTCGGTCGCCAGGTTACGCTGTTGCGAGCGCGTACGCTTTTTTCTTTTTCTTTTGGTGAATACCGTTGACGCCCACTCGAGGTATTGCTCATTTTGCGGAGGGGCAGTTCCATTCATAGGGCTGAAAGGCAGGCAGGCAGGCAAACCGCCGGAGCGGCCGAGCACCCTACAGCGACGTAGTGTGAGAGCGACCCGATGGTGTCTCACTGACGAGAAGGACCCCCCCCCCCCAAAAAAAAAAAAAACTAAAAAAAACACCAGGCCAGGTTCCGACCGCGCTGCTGTCACCGCCCGCCGTCTCCACACCGGACGTGCGCCGCCGAGCCAGAGCCGAAGCCTTCCCTCTCGGAAATGGATTCTGCGTCGTCTTGACTGAAGCCTGGAGGTGCTCTTCTCCTCGACCTGTCGCGGAAATACACGGACTTCCTCGTCGCCTGGTTTCCTCTCGGCTGCCGCAGAACCGACCGCCGCCTCCACTCAGCTCATTCAACCGGGAGCGTCCGCACACCGCCGGCCCCCCACCCCCGACATCTGGACACAACCCGCTCCATCGTCGCCGCTGATAACGCAACCCCCAAAAAACGTGCCCGTGTGTTGGCCGCTGCTTTGCCTGTATGATGCCGACACATCTGCGGTTCCGGAGAAGGTCATTTGGGCTCATATTCCTCTTTTCGCTGTCCACCACCGCATTGTACTTCATCTACTCCGCCCCCGGAATCGGTGAGTCTCCCCCCCAACCCCCCAACCCATCAAAATGCGCTGGTGTTGTTTGAAATGCTCGGAGGTTTGGGCGGTGTACGGCTGCTCGTACGGGCCGTTAGGTCATGTGTGACAGATCGGCTCGGGGGTGCAGCCCGAGCGAGGGGGCCATGCGCCTCTCCCGAGCCCGAATCGCCGCCCCAATCGATGATGCCACTAAGCTGGATGCTGGAGCTCAGTCCGGTGATATCCATGTACCTGACCATGCTAATAAAAGGGGCTCTAACGAGCATCATGGCGACTGTGATCACACTGATGTTAGCAGGCCTGAGAGCTGTGGTTATAAAGCATACAGCTGAGGCCACGGGGAGGAGGACGTACGCTGTATTGGATTCGGTTTTGGGGCTCGTCGTTAGCCGAGCTCACCCATGTGCATACCACATGCCTCACCCTGTCTGTGTGACTGTGTTTCTGTCATGTCAGAGGTCACGTTATGACTCATGGATTCACAAGCATTCAGAGCGGGTTGTATTGAAACCTGAGCAGAGGGATGACAAATCATTCCTTGCACCATCTGCTGCCTGTAAGTCGCATGCATTTGGGTAATATCATGTACTGAATCCCTCCTATCAATAATTCATCAATGTGGCTCATCTCCTCCCTCCCCTTTCTCCTGTCGCTCATTGTGTGTGTGTATGTGTATATATATATGTGTGTGTGTGGGGGGGCTCAGCCTTCTGGAGTATCTCACCCTATCCTCTCTTGGATGTCCTCCAGCTCAGGCCCTGGTCCACTCTTCCTGTATCAGCCTGGACACATGAGGGCAATAATTCATGCTGTGTGCATCATTATCTCCCATGTGATGTCCAAACGTCTGCTTCTTTATTGTAGCAAAACAGGAAGAGCTTATCTCCATGAATAGCTCTAATGACTATTGTAAAACGTGGACTTTTGACAGGTTCTGTCCTTGACTCTGCGACAACCAGATATGCATTGACTTTCCACTGGCTGGATTTGAGAATATGGATCAATGTCTAAACGTAAGAAGACAGTTACCTCCATATTTATATTTATATATGTGTAAATATATATATATTTGGGTAATGAAGAGGTAAGTTCACAAATACATGTTTGAGGAAACACTGGCATACAGTTGGAAATTAGCCACTCCAACATTTACCTTGTTTAGTGCTTCATCACCTTCGTTGGGTATCCTGCTGTGCCGGCTGAAGAGATATGCTTGTCGAGGTCGGGCTTTCTCGCAGCATTTTTTAAACCCTATCTGCTACCCCCCCATCCTAACAACATGCACTTCAAGAGGGCATGGATCAGGTGTGAGGCAAATACACTAATAGCCCCAAGTTGTCAGAAGCAAGACACAATCATTTAATTTTCCAACACGTTTACCATCAGCATAGTAGTCACAGCCAATAATGAGAGCCTGTCATTGTTGGAACAAATGGTGTCTTTGGATCGAAATTGTATTTTATGTCACACAAGTGCAGTCGTTCTAAAACATTAAAGAGAGAGCTCGTCCCGCTTACTCATCAAAATGGTTATTGATTCATTAACGCTTTTTACCTGCTCTGGACACCACAATCAATAATTGAATCAATTCTCATATGGAATTACTGACATGAATGTTACTGACAGGAATAGCCAGCGGGAGTCCCAGTAACGGGGAACAATTATTCCCTTAAATGTGAAACAAATGAGCAAATAAGTAGCTGAGTGACTGGGCTAAAAATAATCCTTTATTCACTTGTTCACTATTTTTCCAGCTCAGGTATTGATGGTGTCTTGTGACTGACTAAGAACGGTGCTATCCATCCTCCTGGGTGTTGACTAGTGCAGTGGCTGTAATGGCCATGTGGATTGCTGGGGGTTAGTTCAGAAACAGAACAAGCACCAGCAGGACCAGTCCATAAATTATAGATGATAACCAGGAGCAAGGCGGCTTTTCTGTTCAGTTGCTGCTGCTAAAAGCTACAGTTTATTCTGTTACACTCGGGTTACTTAGTTTTAACAGCAGGCCTGAACAGGGAAATCATATGGGTGTTGGAAGATGGTGCGTTTTACATAAGGTGGTGTGATTTACTTTCTGGTAGTGATATTGACGGGTAGACATTGGCTGTGGTTTCATCTCCTGTGGTCAGATTTCCACCAGTGAACCTGAGGCTTGCCAGACAAATGGTAGCAAATGGGGCCAGTTAACAAAATCATTTGAAACCACAACGCATCATTGGCATACGAATTAGCTCTCCCTAAATCATAAAAACTGTCTTTGTGGTGCTTTTCTCAGAATTCTGAATATTGTGAAACAATTGAAGAAAGAAAACCGTCCCATGATTCAGAGAAATATTTGACATGTATTGATTCATCTTTTGTCTGACAATATTACTATTAATTAGTACTTATACTTCCAGTAAGTATCTTTAACCACTATTCTGTACGGAAAATATTGTCCTCTAAAAGCACGCTAAGACAGATTGAAGTTCAAAGTTGCAAGTAAATCATTTATTCTGCATTCTCCATAAATTAACTATTAAGAGTTCACATTGCACAAGAAAGATCTGACATTGGCTCATCACATATTTCTTTATACAGTTGTCCGCTCCAAGCGCATCTTGTTCGCCCCAAAAGTCTAGTTGTGTAATATTATAGGTATTTATTGTGCTTCAGCATACAAATAGCCCATGGCACAGGTTTATTGGACAGTTATTTGACAATAGTAAGTAACATTTTAATAGAAAATTTAATTTGCAAAGGTTTTATACTTCAATCGGCATTTTACCAAATTGCTCAGATGTACAACATTTAACAGAGGCGTATATATCTCAGAAAAATAGCTTTACGTATTCAGATTTAAAGACTTAATCCATCAGTATGTGACACAATAAGCAGGTAATGGGCCTAAAGATTTGACAGAGATGTCCTGTTTTAAGATGTTCATAATGTCCGCAGTCATATTCATCAGAATAAGGCTCAGATAAGGATGGATTTGAGAAATGTACATTTCCAATCAGTTTTATTCTCTTTAGTTAGTTACTTATTTTTACAGTTTGCTTTGCCAACCTCCACACTTTGAGGAGGCTGCTCACAAGTGCAGAGCATGGTGCCCCTCGCAGGCTTCTAGACGTTCTGCCAATCAGAAGAAAATGGACTTTTTAGTCCTCAGCTTTAAAAATGCCTGAGCTAGTATTTCCTGTTTCAGTCAGAGACTCAACTTAGGGGCATAAAAGGCAGTTTGAGATAAATAAGGACTTTATATTTGACCTTTTAAATAATACAAAGCCACTCTAGTGGAGGCCAAAAATAAAAGTAAGAGCTGGAACTATATTTACATAGTAGCTGCTTTAGCAACAACATCATACCATCTTCCGATAAAGCCTTAGTTTATACTGCACATCTCATCATCGTGTAGGAGTATGGGCCACAACTGTGCTCTTACCACAACACCTTGAATGTTAGCAGATTTCTGAGAGGAAAGGGGGCATTGCAAAGGTTAAGCTGAATATTTAAGAGTACAGACAGTAAATAGAAAAATGGGAAAGGGCAAGGGAAGGGGGAGCAGGAAATGGAGGGAGAAGGATGAAAGCGATGAGCTGAGCTCCTTTCTTTCTGCTGGTTTGCACATAGGGGAACCCATCCAGAACACCTGAGCAGGGCTTCCTAAGCTACCCAGGTGGCTCCAGTGCAGAATGCCCCATTTTCACAGCTTATAGTCTGTTTCTCTCTCTCTCCCCCCCCCCTCTCTCTCTCTCTCCCTCTCTCTCCATGTCTACCTCTATCCCTCCATTTTCCTCTCTCCATTTTTCTGACTCCATATACTCATATGCACTGACACCCCCGGCCTCGGTGTTGCCCCTGAGCATTGATGCTGAGTGATGCAGGCTGGGGATGCAGGGCACAGCTGGGCCTGATTGCAGCAGTTTATTTAATTAAAACATGAGAGGATCCCACTGGAGCGAGAGGTAGGGAAGACACAGGCTCTATTTATAGGTTTGAACACAGATGCAAACACACACACACACACCTTAATGTCCGAGAAGAGCAAGGAGCCAGGTTGCCTCCGTTTGTCTCTGGAGAACATAGGATCGTACTTCGATATGAATGGTGTGTCGAGGTGTTGTGTGTATGTGTAAGGCTTAATGCATGTTGGTCACTAATACTGTATATATATATATATATATATATATATATATATATATATATATATATATATATATCTTGGCATACAGAGTTTGTTTTGAGGTGTAATCTTAAGACAGCCAGAACAGTGAGTTGACTGTTTTTCAGGTTGCACTCGATTTTGAGGTAATGCATACACACAATTAGTGAGGAATGGAAATGTCCAGCACGGAGGTGGAGAAGCTTTGAGCTATTGTCAATAGATGGTCAAACTGTACAAAGGTGAGCTGAGGAGCTGCCCACTTGCCTCACTTGCTAACAGCAGTATACCCTTTGCTTAAATGCTATAATAACCACATAGCTCCTAATTAGACATGTGGCTTAGACGTGACCTTACAGCTCCTATTTAGTTTATTGAAACCTGCATATGCCCCATCTGCTTTATCATCATTTTCACACAACCGTTGTGGAGATTGCCAGTAAGTACACGTCTCAGAAGCAAATTATAGCCGATACCTTTGGTCGTAAGCACACTGCCTGCCCTTACAGCCAGGAAATAATTGTAGATCTGTAGGTGTAATCTGTACAGGCAGGTCCGCTTCACTGTGCCAGCAAACTGTCATTTCGAAAATAACTAAGGATTAACATTATTGTCTGGCCTTGGCTTTCTTATGTTGTATTATAAATCTAAGAAAAAACTAAAATATTTAGAATCCGGTCATTGCGTGTTATCCTGTGAAGCCTGGTCTCACTTTTTCAGCTCAGATGTATTATTTAGTCTGGTAATTTCCTAATTTCCTACCCTGCTTCAAGCCATTGAATTGGAGGGGACAAGCCGTTTTTGATTTGTGCGTGCCTATCTTTCCTACTGTACCTTGACATTTCTTTTATAGCAGAGTTCTGTGTTATCACTCAGTCCAAATAGCATTGTGCTTTACTTTTGTCGCTGCTACTGGACATGCCGCTTTCTTTCCAGTGTGTTTAAGTGAAAGCCGTTTTCCCCCAGAGCACTATTTACATTTCCACCCACCACACTGTGTTTGAGTTTAAACATGTAAGAGCCGTCCACCTCACTGTCTGTTTGTTTGTGCAGCCACTTCCTGCAATGTTGTGTGTCCAGCTCAATATTGACTGGCGGCCTTGCCCCAGGTACATTTGAATCATGATTTGAATAACAGCTGGCAGCTGAGAGGCATTCGAGTAAGAAGGTGCTTTTAAAGATCAGACAGATTATGTTTGGCGCTATGTGGTTCGGTGCTTTGCATTAGACGGAAATTGAAAAGCCACCTATAGCTAGCCTTGGTTTAGAGATTATCATGTGTTTGTGACATCGCTGTGTGGATGCTTGAACCAGTTGCCCTGGTTGGCTTATTGTTATAAATCATTAACTTTGTTTAGGAGGAAGGTGTATTGTTTAATTTACTGCACATTGAACTTTGTTCATAATGCTAGATGGATTACATATCAGATAAACAAACCACATTTCCTCTCTAATTTTTAAATAAAACAAATCATTACTTGCTATGTTTTATCAAGGTCATTTTAGGAAGGTGCTCTTCACAATTTATAAGTTTGAAAAATTCTGGCTTTGTTGGTAACCACTTGCTGTGGAGATAGCTGTATCTGTCTTTTTGCACTAGTGTGGTGCGGGACTGTGCTTGTGTTTTTGTGCATACAAGTTTAGGTGTGTCCACAGAAAGTACCGGTTAGTGTCTCAGGCAATACTTGTGCCTGTTGGGCCTGCTGCTTCTGTGCTGATGCGGCCATAAATGCAGTCATGCTTCTCTGGAACTCTTAAAGCCTTCCATCTCTGGTCGTCAAGGCCCACTCTATAACCCCCCCTTTACACACACACTCGCACACTCCTTCTGCCCCTTAATTGATCCATCCATTTAGGTAAATCCAGTGAACCTCCTAAGGCTAATTTCCAGAGGCTAGGGATAGCCAGGGTGAAATATTAACTTGTTGCCAAACTGCCTCAAATAGATTCCATTGTAAACAGACCAGTATGCTACATAGCAATGAATAATTCAAGTTCCCATTTATTTGACTTATATATAGTATAAATTGTTAAATACGTTTTTCAGCCATTTAAAACACCTGATTTAGTAACAATTAATTCCAAACTTTGATATCTGAAGCAAAGAGGGGAAAACGTGGAAAGCTGGATAGTTCAATCTCCAAAATTCCTCTGGCTGAAGCACTAAAGGTCTGGCGTTTGACATTTTCACTGCAGTTGCCATGGTTCCCTAAGGGCTTGTTCCCATCCATGACTGACTTCTTTTTATTGTCACGGCAACCACAGAAACATGCCATCCTTGTTTCCACGATGATCTGGGTGACAACAACTCCCAGAGGAAACAGTCATTATAGTCCTTTTGGGACAGAGCCACTCAGTGTCTCTTTGTCTGGGACATCTGTACACTGCAAACAGGTCATCACATCAAGTATAAATAACTTCAAAAGGTTCTTCTTCCTCTTTACCGCTGATGGGTCAGAACAACACATGTCACATTAGTTAAATAAACAATTCCAAAATTGTTATTTCTTCTTCCGTCTTCGGCGCTTAGACCATTAACACTTGTATAAATCTCCCTGCTGTGGAAGTCTGTTACCTCTCAGTGCTGTAACTATGAGTGCACAGTCCAGGGACATGTGACTCTAAATACTCTATTAACAAAGGAATTTAGTTAAACATCAATAGAGTGGGAGTTCATTGCACCTAGTGAGTCAGTCGGCGGCATGAACAAGCCTTTTAAAGCCTTTCATTGACCATGTGATACCCTTACCCTACTAGCTACCCCTTATCACACACACAAACTCGCAGTCGAAATATGGCTTATCTGAATACACAGACACATTAATCCCTAAAAAGGACATGGTTCATGAAAGTGTTTGGATTGTGAGAGTAAAATTATTTTTCCTTGTGTTTTGCAACATATAGACACTACAATTTTCATATACATTTTGTAATTTTAAATTATACAAAGTATACGATGTAGGAAACCATTTAAAGGTTCAGAGTGTAGAATGTAGTCCCATCCGATGGTGAAGTTGTATGTTGCAGCTGAATACCCATCACCTCACCCTCCCCTTCAAAACGTGAAATAGAACCTATGGTAGCCTTGAGTTTTCATAAGAACTCAAAAGGTGTTTAGTTTGTCCATTTTGGACTACAGTAAAAAACATGGCGGCCTCCGCTCCGGATCTCAATACAAAGTATTTAGGTATAAAGGGCCGATTCTATGGTAAAGACATTGTTTTTTTACATACTAATGAAAACAACACTATCCAACCGATCCCTTTCACCTAATTTTTAATCATTGAATCTTTAAGCCTAAGTTTAAGGGAAGTTCTGGGTGCATTTTTGGGTGTAGTTTCCCTAGTCAAATGAAGAAAACAAGAGATTAGTCTGATGTAAAAGGTGACAACATATGCTTTGTAAATTCTTTGGAACTATTGCTGCAGATGCATTCATATTTTCTTGCGTATACAAGCAAACATGATGTGGCAGTCTCCTGTTCAGACTGGATAGATTTGCATCACAGCGTTACATCACAGAATAGAGCAATTTGGGCTTGTGGCTTCAGAAGGGGTTGACCACGTAATTCAACTAAGTCAAAGACAATCCCTAAGAACATATTTGTCTAGCTTTAATAAAAAGGTAGGGTCTAATTGTTAGTTAGAACCCAGCTTAACACATGCATAACCAGTTGATTCATTGATTTGGCCAACCCTTTTAATGAACCACTCCATACAATAGCATGGGAAATTCAAAAGACAGTGTGTACACAATATTCTCTGTGTAACCACGGCAAATCCTTTTCAATCTGTTTAATTATCTTATTTGAAATGGTACAATGCAGACACATTGCTCAACGGGTTCTCTACTGTTCAGGCTTTGGACATGGACAGGCAAAGTGCTGAACTATTAATGAATTCATCTTCCTTCTCAGTTTAATAGATTTTATAGCCACTGTTAGAAAACAACTTCGTATTGTATTTCACAAGGTAAAACAGATTTGAATATTATCAAGTTACTTCTCTTGACATGACTCCTCTTTCATGCTCAACCCCAAGGTAGGAACTGCAGCTTCACTTTATCTATTTTTATCCGTGGCATTTGTGCGTTAACTTGCTTGTTGGTGTATTTTATTTTTAACGAAGTCAGGTGATCTGTGAAAGCTACAATATTCTATTTAATGAGAGTGTGACACATTTGTTAGCTTCTGTATTTTTCATGTTGTATGTTGATCCTATTGCTTTTCTAAATCTAACCTTGTCGTCCTGATGTAGATGCTTCAACTGTAACTCAAGCCTGTTTGGTCTATGAGTAGAAATGCTCAGCAAAAATACGAGATCTTATTCTTAGTCTTATACTGCTGACTGTAAGATGACCCTCGTCCAACACCTGTAGTCTGGATATTTGACCAGAGACAGATGGTGGAGGGTTGTTAGTCATTTCAGGGGTGGACTGAAGGACTTGTGGTGAGGCACTAATCATTTATGTAACCTAATCACCCATCAGGAGAATCCCAGTCTTTGTTGACCTGGTCTGGGCCTCCCTTTGTTATTGAAACGGTTACTGTGGTAACGTTTGTCATGTGGTTTAGGGCGGTCGAACTGTAACTTGTGTGATGATGCCAGAAAGGCTTAATCCAAAAGGCAACATTGATCTCTGTGTGGATGATGGGTGGAGATTGTAAGGATTGTGATGACAGCACCTGCTGTAATGTTTTCCCAAAATAAGTGTTTAATGAAAGGCTGTATGAACTTTACTTCTGGACAGGTGCAGACATCCTGCTGTTTTCAAATAGACATCATGCATTTGTAGATTAAATGAATTCCATGATATTATATATATTTATAAATCATTTGACATTGCCAACCAACCATGCCCTTTAAGAAGTAGTAGATCTTTTTTATATCTCAGTCCTCATTCCATGGAAAAATACATTTTAGACTTCAGTTGAAGCTTATGAGCGTCAGTGGTATGATCAGTTATATCAAGAGAGGATCTCGACATTTACTGTCTTTTTCCTTATTGAAGCCAGGAAGGAGGGAGAGTAACATAAAAGGAATTTCCTTCTCTAAAGACTTGAATGTTGTAAAATCCACTCGATTTGGCTAACTCAGTCTCCTGAAGCTTTATATGAGCTTTTATAGCTGCCATAGAACTGTTGGCCTCCATCTTGTACATTGGAATGTCTTTAGGAAGGGCTCTCTTCAGCGCCAGTGTGGAAACACTATGAATACTCCAGAAACCAAACTTTAATATAATTATAATCTAAATCCATATGACAGATACTTTTGCTATGATCTATAATTTATTTAGATTCTCATCATCTTTCAGACATTGAATTTTATCTCTTTGTCTTATTTCATATATTTTTGAAAACACAATAAATACACTAGGGGGAAAAGGCTCTGACTTAATATTGCACTGAATTAATAAAACCCTTGGGGCTGTGCTGGTGTGGCGTTGTATCTGCAGGTGCTGTGGTGATGATGTGATATGGACCAGCAAGTCTGTGTTGAAGTTGTTTCATTGTTATCAAAGTGTCATAGCAGCTTCGGTTTTGATGCAGTGTGTCCCAGGCTATACCATTTGCCCTTTTGTCTTTTAGCTGATCCCTCTATGGTGGCATCCCCATCCCACCAATGGAGTGGTCTCTTTTTAAAATGACTTGGAAGCTACACATTTGATCGTCGTATGTTGTCAGTCCCAATGAAGACTCACTGTTTGGGGATATCTTGGTGCTATAGCTTCTATCACACACCCATCTCGATCTCAGGTATCCACATCAACATTTTAGGGAGACCAAGGCAGCGAATGCAAACAATCAGCACAAAACTGACTTCATGTTGGAGCTGCTTTAAACAGGCTTCTATAATAAAACCCCAGAGGAGCAGCTGAGTTAGGTAATAAAGCAAAGCTGTGCTTGGAACTGATTGCCACTGTATGATGATCAGGCAAAGTCAGTGTGGGATAATTACCAGCATCTTGTAAATAGTACTTGACTATAGCCTCTAAAATTAGAGGCTAGATGGTGAACTGCAAATATGTGACACCATCTACTAGATCTGTATTTGGAGTTTGCTCGAAAAGGCTCAAACTGCAAAGAAATATTAAGTAATAGACTAGAGTGATGATGATGTTGAGAAACCTAGATTTGTTTCAATTGGTTTATACCAGATTAACTGAGGACATTCACATCGCTGTTATTTTCTAATTTAGAACAACTTTATCACCGCTTTTAACTATACACATAATTTCAGCCAATGTTTCTTGACTCCCCAACAGGAACCAGTTTGTATTCAGATCCCACACTACAAGTCAAAACCCTTCAGCGCCCTTTGTTTATGCACAGCGAAAGAAACAAATAAACAGCTTTTCAATTAGTGTCATGACCTGGATTCATGGTGGCATATAGCAATCTGTAGCTCATTTTAAATGTGTTAATCATTATTACTTCCACATTGAGCTGTTTACATAACCCTCAGGGAATAAACACAAAAAATCTAGTCTAATGAAATATTAACTGCACCAACTGCAGTTACCAAACTTTTTTTTTTCTTTCAATTAATGTGTACATAATTATTTAATACATGTAGTATAACAAAACAGAGTACTGCGGTACATGGCTTAAAGCCTGATACCAAAAAAACACTTTTCCCACATTAAAAGAACAGGTTTTAATCTAACAATTGTACTATGAATCAGATACAACCCCTGCAGCAAACACAGAATGAATAGATATTGATGCTTTTAAGTCGGGTAAGCATGTAGAAATAAATCAAGATAGTGTCATAGATTCAGAAATCCATTGGGAGATATTTGTGTATATTTTTTTTCTGCACCTTGCTCAGCTATGTAGCCACTGTGCTAGTGCAGTGGTATACTAGCTGCCTGCTCTGGCCCATTTGTTCAGTCAACAGGAGTAACCTCAAGCTGTGAGGAGACCTTATCCGCCTGCTGGGGGCGGGGATAGGAAAATAGGGCGAGCTGGAGAAAATAGGCAGTGGCAGTATTGTGTGTGTTGTGTGTGGCAGGTACCCATGTGTGTTTGTGTGCCTGTCTGTGTATTACCAATCCTGTGCACTGAGCGACTGCAATAACACAAGAATGCTCTGGAGAGCTGCCAAAAATAAAAAGCTTGCTGAAGTGGGCCGGCAGAAGGGAATGACGGAGCCACTGCAGGAATCAATCACTGCTCACCGTACCCACGACATAATGTCTCACTACTCTAAGTGCTGCGGTTGCGACTGGACTATGTGTGCAATAGTTGTTACAAATTATTGCCGGGTTAAGTAGAAAAGATTATAGTTGTAATTATATAGTGTGCATTTATTAAGTAATAATCATTCTTTGAAATCAGGGGTTATGAAAGGATGAGCCAGGGTTTGGTTAGCAAATTAAGTCTTAGGCAACAGACAACTGAAAAAGTGTTGCAAGCCAAAACAGCAGAAGATGGTGGAGGTACTCCACCACCACCTGCAGGCCCACTTAGTACAACAGCCAAGAGCCACTGGAAAAAAAACTCGACTAACCAGGCGGGCTCAAAAACTTGCATTCTCCTTTTTCCTCATCAATGTTATTTTATGCGTCTGATTCGGTCAGCTCTGTTAGTTTTGAATGTTTGAGATTTAAAGTTTTATCAATAACCCTTTTTAACAGTTGCAAAACCTGAAAGCTATGACCCACTATGCGTAATTATCATTTCACCTGTTTCCTTATTGGGCGGGTGAGTAAGTATATAGTAGATGAGTCATGATAAAGTGCTTCTCAATGAAATAAAAACAAAATACAACTGACAAAAACAGGGAAAATTAAAAGCTATTGAAAAGTGTCCACAGTATTGACAATTTGAAAATCCACTGGGAGATCATTTTAAAGTTTGGGAGCTGTGACCTCAAATCACAGTCTCCTTCTCTCTTGAGTCTGGAGTGAGAAAAAACAATAAATCCTGATCAGTGGCACTCAAATTCCTACTGGTATTAAATGGCTGCTGTTGCTCTTTAAGATAGGCAGGTGCCTTCCCCTGCAAGCCTCCAAATATAACCACAAGCATCTTTGAACCTGATTTGGAATTGGAAGCAGTGTTACATAAGATCGTCTGGTGACTTGGTCAGAAGCTTGGCAGCAGCATTTCAAACCACTAGTAAGCAGTTCTTCTCAATGTGTTGCTGAGACAGGCAAAAAAGTGAATTACAGTCATCAGAGGGGGAGGAATTAAATGCAGGTTCACTCCTTTTCCTCTCGCTAGCTATGGAAACAATACGATTTTAGCAGCATTCCTCAGCTGGTAGCAACAGCATGAGCCAGACAGTTAACATGCTGGTCTAGCCTCAAAGCCTGGCCTGTAGAGATACCTAGATTAGAGGCGGGAGGTTTAACAGAAGAAGATAAAGGGCCATCACCTCTGAGACAGTGCCAGCTGAGGCAGACTTGCAAGTTTTTATTTTTGTCTGTATTAATCTGTAGAAAGTAATCAGCTTTCCAATGGTCCATATAATGGAGACAATTTAGAAGAAATGTTTTTTGGGGAATATTTCCAGTCTTTACATATTTCAACATTTAGAAAAATACAAACAAAATTTGGCTGAGGACAGAACCTTGGGGAACACCACATGTCAGAGATTCAGCCGATGAGGCAATATGAAGAGTATCAATAATTTATGTCAGACAAGTGACGAAAGCCACTCTAAAACTGATCTAGAGATGGCCATCAACTTCCTTAGCCTCTCAACCATAATACGGGGATCCACAGTAAGTGAGAACAGAGAAAAATGATCCTGAATTATTTGCTGGCAAGGGCGGGGTGATCATGCTGGTAGTGGGATTAATAACCCCCCCTATTTACGCTTCTTCTTTACAAGAAAGGAGAAGTGAGAGTTGTTTAGCATAAACAGCAGAACAGATACTTTAAATACTGAACTTGTAGATATACGGATTTCCCCAATGATTCATTTTTTTTTAAAGTGGGAGGAGACACAAATATATCTGACTCAATAAATACACCATGTTCACCAGTTAACCACTGTGTGTGTCGGGAAAAAAAAGTCAATACTTTTGCATTTTTTAGTGAATGTGGGTAAAGGTCGGGAAGGACACGGATTTAGTTTGAGTGTTGTCTGTCCTTCATGTGAAGAGACAACCTCCATGAGGCTGATATCAGGACTCAGTGGGGGCCAAGCCATCTGATGCGGGTTCTTGTTCCTCTTTTACACATTTATTTGTGACTTTGTGACACGTCTGTATGTGTGTGATCATTATCTTGATGGAAAGTTAATCTCTCTAGAGCTCTAACCCAAACATACATGCATATACACAATCTGTCTGTGTCCCACTCTCCATCTCTCACTTTCCGTCCCTTAGATCTGTTTCCCAGTATTTGCCTGCAGCAGAGTAAAAGCAAGGGCCTGGCACCACCGTGTCGACGTAGTGGCTTGTCAGACACAGTGATTCAAGGGAGGGTCAGCGTGTGAGCACACACACACACAAACACACATACACACGCACACACACACACACTTGGGACAGGAGAGCAGATGGAGGAGCAGAATGACAAGTGCAAGACCAAAATTGAACTCAAACTAGATCTCATGCTGTCCCTGCTGGCATGTGTTTGTATAGGCTGTGTCTGAGTGGGATTTGCTATTTAAGATCCTTTTTTCTTCTTTTTTTTTTTATCACCTTCAATAGATTTTCCATGACACCTAGTTTCCGATAACACTGCACATCATGGTAGGTTACCACACAGCTCGTAAATGAATGTTATCAACTCCTCCATCTGTTTTATCTTGTGAGTCAGTGGAAAAAGTTGAAGAATCTTTACAGTGTCAAGTGCAATTATTTTTCTTCTAAGGTGGAGTGTTGTTTTATCTCTGTTTGGAGGTTAATCAATCGATGCTGTCATTGATTAACCAGGGCTGTTGAAAACACCCTTTAAGCTGAGAGGTTAATTAAGATGGAAATCTTGGTACAGAGCTTACACAATAACAGTAGGCTGTTAGGAGATGTGAAAACAGTATGCATATTCAGGCTCTGGCCAGTAAATTGCTAAATAAAGTTAAGTGTAATGCTTCTGAGAGGTGGCCACCAGTTGGCTGTTACCGTTTTGTTTTAGAGTCCTCTCTATTTACACCCCATCCTGGGTCTTAAATGAATGATAAAGTGAATTTGCAGTGTTATACATTAGAGCTGATCTAAATAAGAATGTTTTCACCTCCATCTTAAGACATCACGCAGGGGGCTTTAATCTATTTTGGGTTTATTACTATCACATTTTGCTCCGGCCTCGACGCAACCCTCAAAGGATAAGCGGTATAGGTAAAGGATGGATGAATTCTCACGTGTGCTCTTTTAAACACATTCTTCTTTCAAACACAGACCAGGTTTAGCTTATACAGACATGTCACCCCCAAGACCTTAGTAGGACTAAAACCTCACTGTCCCCCACTGAACACCTCTTTTGCAGATTGTGGCTCTAGAGTGACTCAAAAAACGCACTTAATTCCAATACTGGTCACACGGCTGTTCAGACTGAGGTTGCATTTGAAAGAATATGTGATTTAGAACTACATATGAAAGTGGCCCACATCTGATTCCATGTGATTTTGTCATTGAAAAATCTGTTTGTGGATGAATAGGGGACTTTCTTGTTCTAATTGATTAAAGATCATAACGGATTTAGAAACTAATTTACCAAAGTATTCAGTCCTTTAATTCAGTAAAGTCTGGACTTTGGCTGGGACACTCAAGGACATTTAGAAACCTGAAAACACTCGGAGCATTGTCTCCACTGTACACTTGAGGTCAATGTCATGCAAATAGGTCACGGGTGCTCTGGAGCAGGTTTTGTGCAAAGATGGAAGGTTCTGAATACTTTCTGAAGCCGCTGCATGTGCACGTCACTTTAGCACGTGGATGAAGGCAACAGAGAGAAAAACAGCGTGGTGATGAGTAGCGACTTAGTACAAGTGGTCCCAGCTGAACGAATGAATGACTGACTGAATGAAACTGACCGTGAGAGGAGGAATTTGGAAAGGAAGAAGGGAGCAGAAGTGGTATGGATGATCTCAGGAAGTGGGTGGGATGCCAGGGACAGAGTGCTGACATCATTTCTACTGCAGTAAATGAGGAGTACTCAGCCCGTCAAAGAGACATCTGCTCTGAGAATTGTCGTGACTTTTTTTGTCTCTTTTCTTTTTTTCCTCCCATGAACCTTTTCATTCTCCGTCTCACGTATGCCAGTCAGCCTGTTTGTGTTTCCGATCAGGGAATGGAGCTCTTGGCAACGTTTTAGAATTCCAGTTAGTGTGATGTGAGGATTCTAGTAAATGCAGTCATGATGGTTTTCTTGTAATTGTAGTTCCCCTCTCAGTTATTTTTACGCAGTTGGGGTGTGGTGGTGTGTGAAGGGGGCTCTGTTTTTTGTGAGTGTGAGCGAGTGTGTTTGTGTGCGCAAAGCAGTTTTGGGTTTGAGCACATCCTCATGATCTACTGATGACTTGTTATGTGACCACAGCTAGCTCTGGACTTATATTTTCCCCATTATCAGCCATGCAAGAGTTTATGTAGGTTTGTGTCTGTTTGTATACTATAGATTCAGAAGAAAAGATTCACGTAGCAATTTTATCAGGGCGGATCTTTCCACCGCTGATGTGCCCCAGCTTCCTCCGACGCATTTGAGCATGTCACCACATCCTACTTGCTGTCTAGCCCCCTTTCCTTCCTGCCTGTGGTTAACTGAGGTGTTCAGGTCTTGGAAGCTAATTGGATTTTTGTATTTTGTTATTCAGGTGTTTGTTTTTTTATCATTTTCCCTACCACGGAGTTCATGTTTTTGTCTGCCTTTTTTTTGTTTGTGTATCTGCCTGTTTGTTAGAAGGATTATACAATAACCTACCATACGGATTACCAGTAAACATGAAAGGATGTAGTATGGGCCAGGAAAGAACCTATTATATTTTGGTGCAAATCCGGATCAGGGCGTGGATCCAGGATTACATTTTTTTAACATCAATGGATTGGGTGTTTTTCAACAATTTGGTTGATTTCTCTGAGAATAATGAATGAATGTTTGGAGGTTAGGGGGACTGATATACGGGCAAGTACAATTTGGTGCAGATCCAAATAAGAATGAGGATCTAGTGAATTTAAATGTGGTTTCGTAAGGAAACTGGTTGGGCTTGGTATGTTTTCTAGTTTCGCTCCATATTTGTCCTGTAATTCTGTATTTTGTGTTGTATTTAACTTCTTAATAAATTCAGTGCTCGATGAAGCATGTAGAGTTTAAATCCATGTCCAAATCTCTGGCAACGGTGGTTTGATGTTGATATGTCCACTTTAAGACTAGATCAATTCCTCCTTTTTTCTAATCTGTTAACTTCAGAAAACGATGGGTCCGACATAGAATAAAAGAACTGCATGGTTTCTGAGGTTTAATTTCCCAAGAGATTACATTGTACCAGTATATGAGCTTTGTGAGATATCAGCTGCTTCACAGATAAAAACAGTTTTTAAAGCAAAGAAAGATACAGCACTTGAATACTTTTGCATGTGTTGTATGTGTCACACGAAATGTGCATATAATGGCCCCTTGAGAAAGCATTAGGAGTGGCTGCTGCTTACATAACCCATGACAATATAATGTATGGGGGCTGGAGGTGTAGGAGCTAGTCAGATATGAAGAAAAGGGTGTGTGAAAGATAAACAGAGACCAAGATAAAGACAGCGAGTGAGACGGAACACATTATGGATGGGGAAGTGATAAATTCCATATTTGACAGCAGTGATCTTTTTTCCATGATAGAATGCAAGATAGGATCAATAAACTTTTTTTCCTGTCACCTGGAAACCTGTGTCTAAATGCTACCAAAACAAAAGAGAAAATGACATTGAATCGGTTAACCAGGTCATTATATAGAACTCGCTTCCTGTTTAGGTACAACTCTACAGTGTTTGACCTTGAACAATAAGCTGTCGGTTATTTTTTTCTTTGCACACTGCAATTCTTGGTTGCAACCACTTCAGCAGCTACTTGTCAGAGGTTAAAATGGTAGGTAGTCATATCAGCTTTACCCGTGACTTTGCGTACATGTAATTTCGACCCCTGGTGGTTGTATGTAGTGTTACTGGTGACATAGTAAAAAACTCTCAACAGAGTAAAATAATGTTCTCTGAGGTTTTGCTCAGTTTTAAAAAAAACATTCCCCCTACGGATTTAATCTTTAGGTATTTTCGTTGAAACACAAACTAGACACAATATATACAGACGCGATACTAAAAGTTTTCCTGCATGGTGAAAACCTAAGATTACAGAGGAGATTGTGTTGGGCATTCATTGGTTAATGAAGGGTAATCTGCTCAGATGACATTAAAATCCCTGATACTTTCAGTTGTTTTTTTTTATATTAAAATTAATGAAGTGATTTAAGAAAATGAAAAATATAATTTGTTGTGTGTATGTGTATATAGTGTATTGACCAAGAGGCCTCTGTGTGTGTGTATCGATCCATCATAGCCTCAGGATTTCTTGGCATCACTTACTTACAGAGGGTCACAGGAGGTAATAATATGCTTGTCCCTTGTAGTTCCGATCCAATAATCTTTTAAAAGGAACATGCATATTTTATGTCTTTAAAAAAAAGTCAGTTTACATCCCAGCAGAAATCTATAATCCTCATCAGCATCTCCTGCCAATCCCAAAACATCCTCGACAGATCAATGCGCTCGAATAACAGTGGCTGTTCTAGTTAATTGTGAGGGATTTAGTGCTGATGTTTTCAGTAATCGCCTGCTTACTTTCCAATAAGGTGCTGCAGCAGGCCATGCATGGCTAATTTACAGCATTACAGAGCTGATAGTGTGATTACTTCGGCCTTTGTAACTCTATAGCACACGTTCAGCATTCACTGATGGATGATATGCTCGCACACACCCTGCCCTTGCTTCCCTTAGTCTTTGCGTGGCAGTGATAGGCAGTGGCAGTAAAAATGACACCTTCTGAGAGGGACAGCTTTAAACCCTGAAGGCAATGATTCGATGTATGTGTGTGTTCTTGCATAGCTTGTGTTCGCTTTTGTTGGCAGCAGCCATTACTGCTGGGTGCAACAAAAAAAACGGCCTTTCAGCTCTTATCAGGGAGCTAGCAGAACAGGGACGATCACCTCCCACTGCTGAGCTATCAATGTGGAGTTAATTGCCTTTCAGAGGCAAAGCAGGGTGGGGTGGTGTGTGTGTGTGTTTTCTTTTTAGATTTTTTTATTTTATTTTCTTCCTTGTTGGCCTTTTCCGTTTTTTTGTGATTAACCTCAGGAAAGTGCGGTGGAGGATCTGTGCCTGGAACTGTCCCCTTAAGCCTGCAATACATCGTTCAGATTATTTACTTAAACAATTGGAGCAAATGGACCTGACAGTTAGTGATACAAAACCACATTACACAGAGACAGCAGCACAGGGGGATGAAGAGGAGAGATAGAGGGAAGTACAGATAACTATAAAAGAGGGAGGTGGGGAGAGGTGGGCCAGGCTTGGCATGCGGACAGCCTGCTCCTTGAGAGCTATAGAGTGCAAGGTCGTTCAAGGTCTCTAGTCATGCTTCACGGGTTACAGTGGGGGTTTCTAATGGGATGAAAAGCAGTTTTGTGTATCATGTGCTTGCGTATGAATGCAACGTCCCTTGCCAGTAACGCGTCAGAATGTTCTGTGTGTTTTATGTCTCCGTGTGCCCCCTCATATGCCTGTATGTGCGCTGCTTATGGCCTAGTGTCGGATCTGCCACGTTAGCTTCCTCTAAACTGCAGCTCTCTCGTGTCTAATTGCATTTGTCACAGTTTGTAGCCATGAATACCTCAGCACTCACCATTACTCCAGTCTATAGAGTGCTTGTTTGATGAGAGAGGAGCTGTGTGCCTCCTGGTCTGTGTACAGTAGAAGTGTTTATTTATATTCTCCATCTCTGGGCATTAAGACGAGCTGTCGTTTGAAGGACCTAGCAAGTGACGTTTTCAGAAAGAGACACACAAATGTTTCAAGGAAGAGATTCCAGTTTCCTTTGCTCTGAAACAGACCATAAGTACATATATACCCATGATTCCATTCCATCTACTCCATTTTGTGTCTCCTGGCAGGCACGAGATACCAACATGTAAAAATATGTTGTTGCCTGCAGGACTTGATCACACTCCAGAAGCCTCCCAGCATAATCTCATCATATGATGCCTCAGAAAGGCATCAGTGAAAGAGCGTGTGTGAGCATCTGTGCGTGTGTGCGTGTGCGCGCGTGTGCGTGTGTGTGTGCCGATCCACTTTTGCATCCTACAGCAAGAGAGGGAGAACAGGATCTACCCTGTATTCTTTCTTTTCTTTTTGTTGTTTCTACCCAGCGTAGATTTGCTCCAGCTCCACAGTAATATTTGCGTGTTACAGAGGTAAAATGAGAACATTGATTTCAGTTACTGCTCCGCCACAAGTCTCTAGTCCTGCAAGCGAGGCAGTTTGTATAAAACAAGATGAATGTGATGGAGACTGTAATACAATTACTAATGGCAAATCACTTCCTGTGGATTTCTAGCGCAGCATTATTACACACGAAGCAGAGACACACATCTGCAAGCACTGGCTTGCTGGAAGGGTGTGGATTATTCTGGCATTGCTTTAAGAAGAATGTTGATTAGATCCATGGCCGGAGAGTTGGATATAGATTCCCTGAGGCTGTAACCCACAGTTTGGCTGCATTGTGCTCGACTGCTTCTCCAAACAAAGAAACAGGAGAAGTAAATGATCCTGGAGGTTGGTCCAGGACTTGTGGGTAAACTGTCTGTGTCGTGTTTTGGCACCAGAACCTAGTGTGAGTCACTTCTCCAGTAATTCAGCAGCACACAGTTGTTTATTGTGCATATATAATCACCCTAAAGCGCAGAGCTGAGTGAGTTGTGCTGAAGAAATCGGGTCAGTTAGACCACATTTCCTCTTTCCTCTGTTCCACGGAACTTCTGTTTGCCCGGTTGACCTTTTGTTTTACTTATTTAGGTCAGCACACACCGAGTGGAAATGGTACTCAGTTTCTCTGGTAAACTTACCAATAGAAACCATCATGCTAATCTACTAAACAGCAGCAATAAGAGATTTCTAAAACTGTCAGTTTTATTCTCGGTTGGTTTGTATGTTTGATATTTTGTGAGCAAGATTACACAGAAACAACTGAAAGGATTTTCATGAAACTTGATCAGGGAAGAACACAACGGTCTGGCCTTGGAAGAGGCCTGCACTCTACTGCGTGCCTCCTTTTTTTTTTTAATACCTGTACCAGATAACTGAATCAATTTTTTAAATCTGTGACTAAGAGTACATAAAAGATGCTCAGATAAGAATAATAATTCAATTTTCTTGCACACAAGGAGGAAAGCGCCCAATCATTTCACGTTGGTTATCTCAGTCTATATCCTCCTGCTCTCATCTCCCCCATCATTATAGATTAACATTCCAGTAGTTGGCTCCTTTGCAATGAATGACCCGTAATGTGTGGCTCGGAAATCACCGGAAATCCCCCCCCCCCCCCCCCCCCCCCCCACCACCACCACCAAGGCAGATAATCAGTTTGGGCCAGATCAAGTGGAAGAGTGTGTTTTGACGGGGGGGGGTCATGATTATGCTCATGAGTAGTCTCTATAAATATGATTTTGCAAAGGTGAGGGTTCGAAATGATCCAGATGCATCAGCTCTCGACGTCTAGATGTATCTGTATGCGCTGTTAGCGGGGATCAGTCCAAATGTTGTCTGGACCTAAAACACCTACAAATACTTTGGTTGTTTATTTTGTGTGTAGAGAAATGTTCGACTCGTGTCACAAAATAATCTATAGTCGGACTGTAAAATGTGTGCACTGTCTGAAACTAACTTTTCTCTTCTTCCATCCCTTCTGTCCACAGTGAATGAGTATGTGTTCATGGTCCAAGCCCGAGGGATCCAGATCAGAGAAAATGTGAAATACATCGGGTCACAGGTACTGGAGCAGGTGGTGAGAGGGGCATACAGCGTCAATGGCACAGGTAAGAACATAGGTGTATTAGAAATGATTCCTGTAGCTCTTATGTTGTCTTTTATGCACTTAAAAGGGCACAAATCAGCTTCTGAAACTGATACAATTTAAATTGGACTTGAGTCATCTGGTCTTGTTTTTTGTGACTCGTTCATGCGTACAGTTATGGTCCCTTGAGAGATTAGAGTTGAAAAAGTCAAAGCATTGATGCATGATTTTTTTTTTTTTTTGTGATTGCAGATTATTCCTACGATTTCAACTTGAGCGACAGCGATGCTCCTCCCCCAACATACCTCCCTGAGGGCTTCACCTACCTCCCCTCTGAGGTTTGTCCTGCCAGGCTTCCCTCCATGAGTAAGTACACAACGTTAAAGTTTTTGATTTAAAGTTGAGTTTTAATGCTTGGCATTAGGGCTGCTCGATTAATCGAAATCTAATCGTGATTACGATTATGGGGTCAAACGATCTCCAAACTACTATAATCGAGTTGAAACGATTATTTGGCATTTTTTTCGAAAGAGCGCAATTCACTCCTTCCCCCAAAGCATTCAGCAGCCCATCTTACTGGCACTCACTCTCAAGCAGCAGTAAAGTGAAGGAGGTGAGTTGTGTGTGTGTGGTGATCGTTGGTGAAAAAAACAGTGCGAGTGGAAAAGCAGGGAGAGCAGCAGCAGACCATGTAGCGGCCGCGCTGCGCACCGCTATTCTCAAGCGCGCTCCCGCCTGGTTGTTCAGACCGGACAGACCGGAACCGCATTTCTCCGCGCCGGTCAGTCGGTCAGAGAGTGTTAGGGTTGCCATCATTAAGGGTTTGAATAATCGGGCACCGATATCCTGGTTTCATGGAGGAATAAGACACACCGGAAGTAATTAAAAAAATAATGCATAGACTTCAGAATAAGGGCACATATTAATAATCGTTTGAATAATCGTGATTTTGATATTGTCCAAAAATAATCGTGATTATGATTTTTTCCATAATCGAGCAGCTCTACTTGGCATTGATCTTGGCGCATGATTCTGTCATAAATTGAGAGCACCAGATAAGGAAATCTCTCTGTCTCCTTGGTTGATCTTTTAACCACATTAAACAGTGACTCTTCCGTTTCCTTGGCCCATGTTAAATGTTCCCTCGAGGGGATGTCCATTGTGCCTCTGTACATATTTGTCCTAATAATGAGTAGTGAAATGGTTCTAAGCTTGGGTTTTATTTCAGCTGTGATTGATGATGCATGCAAATATGTTGTAATAGCACAGAATTGCTTTACCCAGCATTTATGTTCCAGATCGCTCGACTGTTATAGGCTTTAACAAGCGTTTTTTTTTTCATCCCCTCCCTCCCTCCATTTCCATATCTCTTTCCTTTCCATTTTCCTTATCTTCTTTCATTTTTTGATCTTTCTCTTTTTCATTATTTCATCTCAACACACACACGCACACACACAGAGGGCAGGTTGCAGGTGAACATGAGTGAGGTGTCGCTGGAGGAGGTGGAGAGATACTTGCTAGAGAAGGAGCCAAGCATTGCCCCAGGAGGCTACTGGAAGCCCCACGATTGTTTACCTCGCTGGAAGGTAAGTTGGAGAACTGGTTTCAGTGTTTATCCGCAGGTTTCCTTTCACACATGAACAGCACTGGGAAGGAGACACATTCACAACAGCAGCAAATCCTCCGCATGAGGGAGACAGGGGCAGGAAATGATGTATTAGTTCTGCTGCTGGGGTCACATGATTTCACACAGACACCGTCATCAGTTTCCTTTTTACCACAAACACTATAGACCTCTTTGTAAGCGTCTTTTTGAGAAAAGGTGTGTGCTCTCGTACACTTCTGAGACTTGTAAAATGTTTATAGGGAGCATTAAATCAGTTTGGTCAGTCATCTGCATCTGAAATGGCAGAGCCTGGAAGTAGAGCAGGTCATCCACAAACCAGAGGGTCAGTGGTTCAATCCCCGGCTTCTCCAGTCCGCATGCTGAAAAGTGTTCTTGGGCAAGACACTGGATATTAATTGCCCTTGACTGATATTTCCACCATAGGGACCTGATTGAGTAGGGCCAAGTCTAGACAAAATGTTATGGCTCTGGTCGGGTTCAGTCACATCGTTTGTTATTATATGTAAAATCATAATTTAATTCTGTGGTTTGTTTTGGCGGCTGCAGTTGTTGAATTGTGTTGTGTATTAGTGACAGGTAAATGAGTTGTTTTGTCAACCCTATTCATATCAACAGAAACCCCCCTCTGCAGTTCAACAGCACATCAACCTACATCCTTCAAATGACTGTAAGGTTGAATCAGCACATCCCTGAAACAGTTTCAACATAAGCTGAACATGACATGAAAGCAGGGGCAGTATGATTTACCTCATTTTCTACATGAAGTGTCATCCTCACTAACCCCAACAACAGTACATTGGAAAGTTTTCCCCAAGACACCTACAACTAAAAAGGGGCACAAAAAAAGCTGTTACTGAGAGTAGCCATTAGATCATTATCTTGAGCTCCACAAACTAATGTGCAGCAGCTGATATCTTCACACTTTTACTCTGGAATACTGAACTGAACCAGCAGTAGACTGGTTCATTTGAGCTAGTGATTCGAGGGAAAGTGCAAAGAGCCCCGACCTCAGACGGCATCTAGTCCTACTGACCGGGAATTATGCAGAGGACAGATGGCGAGTCAGAGTGAGGACCAGGGTTCACCGGATAGTTGAAGCAAAGGACTTTGATCGTATCAAACTTAAACTGGGGTTGTTACACATTGTTTTTGAACTTCCCTGTAATGTAAGACTAGAAACATAATGTCAAAGAGATGAGGTGCACATATAGTGACTGCACGTCGAACATATGTCCCTATTTTCAAGTACAGAATATGCCAAAGTCATACTTTTGCTCATACCAGCTTTTTAACTTTGTAACCTATGCTGCATAACAGGAATATGACTTTCTTCTAGCTGACAGCCACATGTAAAAATGAACGCATACAGTCTATAAGGAAAAATGAACTCCTTTCATAGACATTTTAGTTTTCTGGAAAATAATGGAACACTGTGCACAAACATTCCAGTTTACTTAAAGCCCCTTTTACACTGCATGTTCAAGATGGGAACGTTGCACCTTTTTTCTGCCCCGCCGTTCAGGTTTAAAGTCTCTGTAATAGGGTGAATATGGACGAACAGGATGCCTGCATTGTTGTGTCACACATCTCGCTGCCGTGCTATCTACCAGATTTTCCTGTCGATTTTTGTTATATTTATATATATATTGCATCTTCCTCCATTCTGTGTTTCCAGGTGGCAATCCTCGTCCCATTTAGAAACAGACACGAACACTTACCAATCCTCCTGAGACACCTGGTGCCAGTGCTGCAGAAACAGAGACTCCAGTTCGCCTTTTATGTCGTAGAGCAGGTATACACATACATTTATTTGCAGGGTTTAACATCTATCCGTGTGATTCCTGACACTTTGTCAGGTCTGCAGTAGATACTCGCAGTTTGAAATGATTGAACATAGCTACCGTCAAAAACAGGAATTGCTATAATACGAAATCATCTCTTTGATATATTTTTTCTTTAGGGGGGCACTGAGCCTTTTAACCGAGCCATGTTGTTCAACGTGGGCTTCAAGGAGGCTATGAAGGACCTGGACTGGGACTGTCTCGTCTTCCACGACGTGGACCACCTCATGGAGAACGACAGGAACTACTACGGCTGCACAGGCATGCCCCGTCACTTTGCGGTCAAACTCGACAAGTACTCTTACATGTGAGTCTGGATTCTGTGACCACGTCTAGTGAATGTGTTCCTTCCTTAACATGAATATAATAAGTGTAATTGTCCCTCCAAGGCTTCCATATAATGAGTTCTTCGGCGGTGTCAGTGGCATGACGTCAAAGCAGCTCAAGAAGATTAATGGATTTCCTAATGCGTTCTGGGGCTGGGGAGGAGAGGACGATGACCTCTGGAATAGGTGAGGGAAGCTTTTGTATTTTGTATTATTTTTTTTTCCTTCTCTATTTCAACTCCTTTAAGAAACAGCAGTTTCGCCGGCCCCCACTGACGCAGCTCACAGGCAGCTGTACTCACCCATGGGGGCTCTCAACATGTGTCTTTATTTAGCCTAATGATCCCTTTAGTGTGTATTTACTTTGAGCCTTCCTCTGTCTCTCTGCCATGTCCTTCTTCAGTGTCATAATCATTCAGTTCCTGTGAAAACAATACCGCCTGTCTATTTATTATGCATTAATGACCTTTAAATTTGTATGTGCAGGGTGCAGTTTGCCAATTTCACAGTGAGTAGACCGCGGGGAGAGCAGGGACGCTACATGTCCATTCCACACCACCATCGCGGGGAAGTCCAGTTCCTGGGAAGGTTAGTTTGCATGCACGCACAGCTCATTCCCACGCAAACACACACCCACCCTTTGGTTAAATGTGGAGGCTGATAATTGGAATGTGGCTTAGCCTCATGTGATGTAAGCCAGTCACATGAAAAGCAGCAACCTTGAGAGAATTTCCACTCTTTTAAAGACTTTGCATGTGATATGTTTGTACGCATCAGGGCTGAATTCCGATCATCGCCCCTTCTGCTCTCTGCTCAAATTCTAAGTTACTTAAAACAGCCCTAAGAGTAAAATGTCTCTTTATAAACAGCCCTAATAATAAATGTTTCTTTATTCAGAGGCAGAGCCAAAGAAAATGCATATAATTTCTAAAAAACAGATTTTCTCTGGTAGTTCTTATTTAAAATGCTCATGATGATAAAGTCCTACTGAGAGGGTTATCTGCTGATGAATCACTCCCAAGTAAAAAATATGCAGGTGTCGCTTTCTGTCCAAACCACAGAGAGCAATGTTCTCATCAATCTAGACACTATGTGGGATAATTAAACCTGTTCCTCTTCATATTCATTCCTAATCCTTCATAAATGAGTTTGCTAATTGATGTGACTTATGTAACTTGCACTATGAATTACTCATTACTCATGATTGAAACAAGGTGAAACCTCTCCTCTCCTCTCCTCAGGTACAGTCTACTACGCCACTCAAAGGAGAGACAGAAAGTGGATGGTCTTAACAACCTAAACTACTCCCCCTTGTTGTCCAGGAGGCCTCTCTACACCAACATCACAGTCAGCTTGAGCAGAAAGCTTGCACCCGTAGCCGTCTACTGACGTAGGCACAGCTGGACTGCAGACCACATGGGAATCAAAGTCCTCTGGGACATCAGCCATATATCACCAGTTGCAGTACTGCTTATGACTTTTTGGTTGACTGATACTTTGCTTTCTTTCTTTTGTTTGTATGCAAAAAAAAAAAAAGAAGACTTAAATAAGTATGTTGGATAAATCATAATAGAAAAATAAGGATTAAATGCTGCGCTACAGTCCATCACTCCTCTCATCTGGGCTTATCTAGTCTTCTCTCTCCACATGCCTTTTGCACCATTTTGGCCTTCAGCATCCATTCAATCATTCATCCGTTCATTTTCTGATTCAGACGGTTAACGTTGAGGTCGGCCCTTCACTCTTGTGCTCGTTTATTACAAAAGGCCATGATACACACGCTCATTCAAGTGCATGCGCACGCACACAAACAGTTTGATTTGCATGCGCTGACACGCTCCCTGAGGCTTTGATTTTTACTTTGCTCTTGCACTTCTTATTTTACACAACTGCAGTAAACCTGTGAAAACGTTGAAAACATTCGCACACACGCTCACACACTCACACACACACACTCCAGACCTTCTAACCACATAGCTACTTCAACTGCGTTGATTCCTGCAGCTGGTTCTGCAGAAGGTATGCCAAATCTACAACTGAAGAGAGCAAGAGAAAATATATAAAGAGTGAGTGCTTTCATTCATTTATAAAAAAATATATATTTAGGTATATATATATATGTGTGTGTATATATATATATATACACATATATATGTGTGTGTGTGTGTGTGTATGTGTATATATGTATATATATGTATATATATATATATATATATATATATATATATATATATATATATATATATATATATATATATGTATGTGTGTTTGTATATATATATATATATATATATATATATATATACTGTTTGTAAAATAATTTATCCTAAGTTTGGAGAACATTAATTCCTAATTAATCATCTCTTAAAAACTATAGTTTGTCTTGTGAAAATACCATTTACAGACTGTGATGTTTGTGTTTGCATAGTTGCGTTGGATGTTCTGGCTGCCTGGAAGTGGCTGTATGTAGGAAAGCAATGCTCATCCTGTTAGCAATAAGCTGTAATAGCAGACAGCAGACTTCCTCACTATACAGATGCAATAGCACGGGTGCTAGCATTCCCTCACTACAGAGAACGAGTGACTGTGTATGCAAACTTCACATTCAACACACCTTTGCCTAAGCAAACATGCCACCCTTTTCAGTACCATGTGTATGTGTATGTGTGTGTGTGTGAGAGATTAAAAGTGAGGGAGAGCTATGCAAATGGCCTGTGTGTAGTCTGTTGTCAGTGCGAGGTCTTCAGGGTGACCTCCACCAGTCTTCACCCTTGAAACTGTGATCGACTTGACTCCAGACCTCACATGTGTGTGCGTGGTGGAAGTCCAGGCCAGGGAAAGATAAACTGTCGCCTTCTTTCTTTACTTTAGTTCCAACATCCTCGATGTTTACTCACCTTCATTTTTACAGAAGAGGATCGGAGGTAGAAAATACTTGATTGCTGTCACTGTCACTGGTGTTTACAGAAGCTTTTTTCTTTGTTATTTTTCAGATTATCTTGTGTTTGTATATGACGTCAGCCAGCCCTCCTTCACTGTTGGTGCTGTGAAATCTCTTCAGTAATGTATCTATGGCTGCCTTTGTCTGGTTCTTTTACTGGCACTTCCTTATCGTGACTTGGAAATGGGGAGTAAAAAAAGCAGAGCTCAACGCTTCTCTGAGACATCAGGTGATAAACCACTGATTATCCCTGGTAGCTTGTAGGCATGTTTTGTGAATCAGACTCAAGGTAGTGGCGGCCTCAGCAGAGTTTTTGTCGCATGGCATGAAACCTAACTGTGCACTGACTGACAACGCTATGGCAGTTTTCAGCCATTGCTAACGTTTTCCTCCCTGATTTCTGTGTTTGACAGTGTTGATTTCAAGTAGAATATCCCAATACTGTACACGTAGTTCCTTGAAAGAAAAAAAAAGAAAAATACAACACACGTACATATACACACATACAGACACTCTTTCCTCACTGGCTGTCCTAGTCATGCAGCTACTTCATTTCACACAAATCGCCTTGTATGCATTTCTTAAGATGTATCAATTTGGGGGAAATGTGGGTGTTTGACAAACTGTTGTGTTCCCACAGTGAAAAAAAAAAGAAAAGAAAGCAAAGAGGCTGGACCTCTTTTTATTTATTTGATCTTTTATGGATTATTTTCTGGAATTGTTCAGTTTTAATTTTTTTTCTTTCGATTGATGTGATGATTTAGTAGGTGACATACTGTATGACAGTGTTAGATGCACTGAAACCTGTAGTAATGTGTATATGTGGGATCGTGAGGTTCGGGTCTGTGTAAACTGGGAACTGCTGCGTTTCATTCAGACGCACGGGTTTCCCTCTCCTCAGATATGATGGAGGGGGGGTGGGGGCTGGTTTTCGGTGAAACGGAACGGTGTGTATTAATCTGCTGAACAGACGCGTTGGAGGAGGCCATTTTGTGTGACAACCACAGGAAGAGAAAGACGCCTAATCAGAAAATGCTAGTGGTCACTGTCTTTCACTGGGCGCCGCCTTTATTCTAATTGATAATCAATGGTGCTGACCTTCCAGAGCTCTTGTTGAAGCGGAGTCTCTCTCTACGTGCTTACTGGAACCAACCCTGACATAAAGACTAGTATCCACAGGCAGAGCAGCCTTGCAGCTTTTACGGCTTTTGCATTTGATTCCAATCTACTCTGAAGTGGCATAGATGTTCTGTGTCTTTACATCAAAACATGCGTTAATCCTGATGCCTTCTCATCCTGCCAGGTGAAGCTAATATGTGTATTTGTTGCCACAAGCAGAGGCACGCGTTTACCTCCTCGCCAGTCAGCCGGGAGGCGCCCAGTGGAATTCAAGGACAGTGGCAGCGTGTGTGTTTAGTTTTCTTTTCCATGTGTGTTTGAGTGAAATGGCTAAACCTGTCCTCCATCTGGAGTTTGAGTTAGTTTTTTATTTTTATTTTTTTGTTTTTCCAGCACTGATAAGAAAATGATCTATGGCCTGGTTCTCACAGAACTTGCAGGTTTATTTTCTAGTTCTTGACACCAACATGATTACATTGTATACTACCTTTTTGTTTTCATTGCTTTAAATTAAAAGCTCGATGGACGTATAGCGGAAAAGCCAAATGGTTTTAGTTTGAGTATTCAGGTGAAGATTCAGGCGCAGAGGGACCTCTCGATATCAGGAGGCCCTCTGGATGACGTACAGTAGATATTCTTGTAGAGTCAGTATTGAGCTCTATACTCCATAATGTAGAATGAGCAGCTTAATCACACCATGTCCTAAAATGGGAGGGTTTTCTCCGACTGCTGGACAGCTTTGCCCACTAGATGGCGTATTAACAGGAGCAAATCAGCCTCATGCTTTTTATTAAACACAGGAAATATTGTTAGCATCCTGGCTAGTCTTGTTCCTGTTACATATACCATGTATGTGATCTCAGTCTAGAACAAGACCAGGCCTGCTGCTGTCAACCCATTCTTCATTGTACCATAATCTCACCTGCTCTGATCCATTCTGTGCCAGTTTAAATGAAGGGACCATTTTTGTGGGGGCATCTGACAAGACTGGCAGCCTTAAAGCTTCTTAATTTATTGCAGTGTTTATTTTTCACTCAAGTTGTGTTTTTTTTTATAAGCAAAAATATTTAAATTGAAAAAAGTGCATATCATCATATTGATCATTGTAAATATTGTTGTGTGTACTGTTTTAGAAATTCTATAAGGTCTTAAATCACTACAGATGCTAGCGTTAAGAACAAGTTTTGGAGGGGTTTGGCCCGGGGGGCAAATTATCTGGTGCCATTTTTAAGTGCTAGTGAAGCTTACACAGCGACATCAATGTTTTTACATCACCGCTTCCCAGCACAAAAGCCTTTTTTTCCCTTCTTTTTTTAAAATAAAAAATATATTTATCCCATGAATCTTAGATTTCCTCTCACTATTTCAGACGTGTTCCGCATTCCGGAGGCCTCCCCGCACTTAGTATGCTGCAGCGGTAGGAGAGACGTATCATAGCAGGACGTTGGCATCAATCTTCAGATGAAATCCAGTGTCCTTGTTTCTGCATGTCAAGTCTCTTTGATAGTGACGGCAGTCGGGGTGAGGTGACGGTCAAAGGAAAGCACTGCAGGATAGAGATGTGTCAGCCAAAAACACCATATGCTTACAATGCAATGAAACAGAGGCACCCAAACCAGCGACATGATCTACTCCAAAATCGACATAGATTTTTTTTTTGTATGAAAGCTAACTACTTAAAAAGAAAAAACAGAATGCAGATTGGTAAATTAAAAATCTATACTCTCTGATTGTAAGGAGAGAAACTCTCCTTGAATTGAAGCCATTTGAAGCTACTTGTCAAAACTTGATGTCAGCCTTACGTGGATCTGTTTGTGTATTGGCATATTATCTTTTGATTATTGAAATTTGTATGATGGAGATTTTCTTTTATACCATCATTGTTATTGTCAAAGTACACCAATAAAACTTGTAAACATACTGTATCGCTCTCTGTGTGCGTTTGTCTGTTAAGCAGTTCCGGGAACCACTGGTTAAGCTCAAGCATTTCCCTTGCTGTGTGGTTAGTGGGTCTATTTTGATTCTTCGGAAGATAAATGTGGTTATGCTGCATATAACAGCTTCTGCACTTCCTAAGTGTGCATGATCATACACACGCATGCCTCCTGTGAAGAAATATCTAGTTTACCCTCTTTGCTTTGGCTTGTACCTCCTCCAAGGCCTAACAGTCCCTTCAATTCAATCCAGCTGCACCATGTTCTACACACTCATTGATATCAGTCCTCTAAATAGGCCTGATTTCTTCTCTTTCATGAAGATCCATCAATCTTTTTTTTATTGCGAAAGTCTAGAAATAATGGTACAATTATGTATTCGCTGAGAGTCTCCAATAGAATTTTCTGCAGAAATTACAAATCTCTCTCTCTCTTATTATCACATGAATTCTCCTTCAAAAGGAACTACGTGAGGAAAGCTGATTGAATTCCCTCAGTCTGAGGGCTGAATTCCTGTGTGAGGAACGCGTGACGTTTTGCAGTGTGAGCAGGGATATAGACGGCATCACATCCCCTCTTAACATGCTCTCACCCAAACAGAGGATTATTGTGTGTGTTTGTGTGTCGGACAGCATGGCCGAGGCTCTTGTGATCCACAGCTGCTAATAAAATCCCCACATCTCTGTTACAGTTTCCTCAATGTTGGTATTCTTCTTTATGGTGCCACTCTCTTCCTGACTGCTGACTGTCTGTGTGTGTCTGTGTGTGTGTGTGCGTGTGTGTGTGTCCATCCACATCCCGAGACAGAGGTGATGTGTGTTGGAACCGTCCAGCCCGTCGTCCACAGAACAGAATGAGATGCTTTGAATCAGAGCAGCTACAGGCCTGTGGCATTTGGCACATTCACTGTGCTTCTCTGCGAGTTGGAGACAGCTGATTATTTAATTATGCTCTCAGAAAAACAAAAAGGAAATGCTAAGTGTCAGGGATGAGATATGTACATATCCCACAGTTGTTTAAGGTGCAATGGCAGTAATTCATATGATGGAGTTTATTTAGAAACATGCAAAAATACCTAAATTTATCCTGATTGAAAACGTGTGTGTGTGTGTGTCTTAGAGTGGGTGAGAGAGTGTGTGTGAGAGAGAGAGAGTTCTTGGCAGAGGAACAGAGCCTGGCTGGAGTAGCCACATCTTAATGGAGTCTGGGAAACACAAGGCTTTGGTATTCTATAGCACCAGTGTCACTTAGCTGACAGACACACACAGTGGGCCGCTCTTAAGATCTCAAGAGCTGTCTTGGTATGTGTATACAACACGCGCCAGGCAACACACACCCATCCGTTATTAATTCATCCACATGCACCCCCATGAGTAATGTGCCACTCAAAGGCTTTGATGTCATCTGTGGCGCCTTGCCTTTGTATGCGGCTTGTGTGTCTGTTTCAGAGCGATTCTCCCCTCAGAGGGTCCTCAACTGGAATCTGCATCAGGAAGTAGCTGAAGAGTCTTTCAGTGGTGCAGAATGGTGGCACACTCTTCATCCAAGCCACACTTCCTCTGTGTGGCTGCATTTTCTGTGTGAATGTCCGGTGTGAGTGTCTGATGAGTCCGTGAGTGTGTGAGTGTGTGTGTGTGTGTGAGAGAGTGTGCGTGCCTCCTCTAAACACAGAGAGACATGGCCTTTAGCTTTCCAGCATAGCTTAGTGCCTTCTATATAAAACAGTGTATGTGCTGACATCATGCATTCAAGGGGCCCTGCACTCATTTCTTGTTTAATCAGATGTTTGAGAGGGAGAGCACAGCAGTGCCTTATGGGATATTGCGTGTGCACGTGCATTGGTGCGTGCGTGTGTGTACGCATGACTATGAGCCGTCTCAGGCGTGTGCAAAAAAACACGAGACCCCGGAGTAGAGCGACGCGGCGTTCCTGTGTGCATGTCACGTGAATTTGTAACAGGCCTATCTATGTTTTACATAACCGCTCGTCCTGCTCTCAGGTTTAAGCGTTGTCCCCCCCCCCCCCCCCCCCATGATGGTATTCTCTCTGGTCATATGTACAGCGGTGCTCCGTCCTCTCCTGATCACTAACAGGCCTGTCCTTTGTATGGCTGCTGCTTCCAAAGAGGACAGCAGAGCATCCAGTCAATTCCCCCCCCCCCCCCCCCCCCGGGCCCTTTACACTTACATTAACGCTGTTTGGCCGGGTTGTAGAGTTCCGTGTGTGCTGCATACCTGAGCCGTCTTCTGTTGTGACTCCTGCCTGCTCTGACGTCAGGACTCAGGGACACGGCCGATGGACGGGGAGGCTGTAAACACATCTGCTGTGTCTCTCTGTGTCACTGACTGTCCGTCCTTTGCTCTCCTGCTTGCCCGGCTCCGGGTCACATCCCCGTCTATCAGCTGGAGCTTCCCTCTCCAGCGAGCCGGGCTCATCTTCGCATCCCACACTGACTGTCACATCCTGTCTCATCTACTGTCTCACCTCGGGGGGGTTTCTCCGACACATCTTTACCGTACTGCACAGTTGTAAATACATTTCTTTCTCATTACATCTCTCATCATTCCAACCAGATGCAGGCTGATCCATATGTGCCTTTATCTGTGACCTCCACCCTCTCTATCCGCTCCCGGGTTTCCCCCTCTCCACTGGGTATATTTATATGTGGCCCTGTGGTTTTCATTACGCTACCAATGCTTCATCCCGTTCTGGTTATCCAGAGATGTTGTCTATATAAAACTATGTGCTGATGCTGTACAGAAAGACCTGCTGACGCTGCGTCAGTGGTGCAAGGTCAACTTGTTGTGTTTTCAGTTCGTTTCACTCTGCTTCGTTCATTACCACCGAGGCTCACCAAACCTCTGAGTCCACAAACACTTTCACCGAATGACCCGTGGATCATCTGACCGGGTCACGTGACCAGAGTCTTGTGAGCCGCTGCTGTTTCAATTACATTCTTATCAAATGAGCACAGCTTCCTTTCAGTTTGAGTAGTTTAGTGAAGTCAGGGGTTTTGAACAATAGTGAGTGCCTCTACAGGAAAAGAAGGAAAAACCCGCTTGCTCGGTGCAGTCACACCTCACATTCCTGAAGCCGCAGTATATAATATATGATTACATTTCTGGTCCCCATTACAGGCTGACAGCCATTTAATCAGTGGTAGATGTTGCTGTCTTCAACCCTGTGCTGATATTCTGTGAATCCTGCAGCACAGAGCAGCCCGACTTCAGGCGCAGTCATTATTCAAAGTCTGTTCTCTCTCCTGGTTCTGTGATATTGATTTTGAGAGAAACAGTGGTTCATGTTAATGCCACCATGGAAACTTGGGTTGTAGTTTTTGACCGTCAACTTCTTGCTGTCAAAGGCTCGACAAGTTTACCTCCTTCAAAAACTCATTAGAGAAGTTCTTCTTGGTCTTTTTTCTTGTCTTTAAAACCGCAGCATAGCCTAATATCGTTTCAAAGATCCATTTAAAAATAAGACTAGAGAGGAAACATGGGGATAAATCACTTGGCCAACACGTCTGACATCTTCGATCACTGCCTCTATAGGATGTTGATATACTCTACCTGTACACATAATAGTGGCTCTGGTATTTGACCCAATTCTGTAATCCTTCAGATTACATTTGTAACACGAGGGCCCCTCAGAGAGCACATACCAAGGTCCAACAGTCCCTGTATAAAACCACATTTAAAATCACCAGATCTGGATTTTCATTTGGATCCTGGATCCTGCACGAAAATGTAAGTTGTTCCTCCTACAAGTTTCAGGTTAGTCTGTCGCCCATTGACTGACTAACAAACAAACACAGATGACAACATATCACCATCCTGCTTGGCACTTCCCAGTTCATCATTGATGATGGTATTGGTAATTGTATTTTGAGTTATTTTGAGTGGTTATTTTTTTATTCATTTCAAATTGATCTCAATATTTGATAACCGATTGACCATATCTAGATTGTTTTTGTTTGTGATTAACATTTTCTTTCTTTTTCTATCTATTGTTTTTTGTTGGCACCCACCTTTAAAAAAAAAAAAAAAAAAAAAAACACAAAGAAATGTGCGATTGCTGATAAACAATAATAACTCTTTCCACAATAAACTCCACATTTACTGACAGTCAGTTATTTACAGCGATAAATAAAGTTGTACTGAATTAAACAGAACATAATCCACAACCCATATAACATTTGGAAAAATACATATAAAGCCGTCATTCTACACACAGCCCTCGAGGGGTTTTGATTTTATTTATTTTCCATCTACCATGCCATGTAACGTTTCGTCACAGTCCCCCAATGGTGAATTATGGAACTTCTCTGAAACCTGGAGAAATGTGGCAGGAAACAAAACTGTCAAAACAGAAACACGTATACCATTTTTATACCATGTGTAAAAGTGGAGTTTACAAAAAAATGTAAATAGCACCAAGTTGATACAGTATTCTTGAATAAGGGCCAGACTAGAGTCCGCACAGAGGATGTTGGATGTGCTGATCAGCAGAAACCCGTAGCAGCGTATCAGTCCCATATCATTCACTTTGTTCTGCTATTCATTCTCTTATACAAACAGTTTACATCATATCAATGCATTCACTTCATATAAGTTAAGAAAAAAGGTAAAATATGAAAAGGAAAACAATCATGATCTGAGAAAAAACAAAATGCCCTATTGAATAAAATCTCAAGGGACAATATTGCCCAGCTATACAACCATATGTGTGTCTTTGTAATTCTGCGTCTGCTCCTCCTCACTTCACTAAACTAAATACCCAGGACATCTGGAGGCACTGGGCTGGGGGGGCTTATGGGAAATGTCTTTCACCGGTTCAGTTCATTTGCAGCTGCGCAGATGGGATTTGAAAACGACAAGAGAGAATCGGCCTAACGAGAAGCACACATTAAGTCTCCTTGTAAACAAAACAAATAAAGAAAATAATCATAATAATCTGTAGCTCAGATGCTACTGGTCTTCTTTTTGGTTTGCCGCCTCCTTGGCCGCGTAGTCTTTGACCTCTCCTTTCAGCTCAGCTAGCTGTTCTGAGTGGACAGCCAGGGTCCCATTGACCTCGGTCAGGTACGAGTCCGAGTGTCTCTCCAGCTCCGCCCGGATCCTCTCCAGCTGCTCCGCCAGTTCTCCCATGCTGCTGCACTGGCCCTCCACCTGGCTCACCCTGCTGTCAAAGCCCTTCACCTCTCTCTGCACTTCTATCGCCGTGCTCCTGCAGCCCTGCAGCTCCCCGGACAGCCGCCTCTTCAAAGTCACCAGTTCTCCCTTCAGCTGGGCCAGCCGCCTCTCCCCGGCCCCGACGATGGAGGCCTGGTGGCCCACAAGTTTGGTGATCCCCTGGACCTGGTTGATTATCTGGTGCTCTCTCTGCTCCCAGGTGGAGTTGGCGTGGCCCACTTCACTTGCAATGAAGCTAATAGAGTCCTTCAGGCCCTTCAGGGTGCGGTTCACCGAGTTGATGTTGACCTTCAGCAGGGTGATCTCGCCCTGGACCATGCCCTCTGCGTCCTCCTGTGCAATCCTGTAGAGCAGGTTCTGAATGGTATTGTTCAGGCGGTTCAGCTTGGTGGATTGGGAGTCCAGGCGGTCTGTCATCTTTTTCTCCATCCCCTCACAATCCTCCAACACCTCGGTGATGCTGACACCCCCTGCTGGTGGGGTGGAGGGCGAGCAGGAGGAGGTGCAGAGGAGCTCCAGGTCTATCAGTTGCTTCTGAATGCCGTCCAGGTCTCCCTCCACTCTCCTCCTCACCGACTCGATCTCCGTCTCCAGCGCTGGGACCACCTGGCCCTCCAGGAGAGCAGGGGCTGTGGCATTGCTCAGCTCCTCCACGGCCACAAACACACTCTCCTCCAGGGTCTTCAGCTTGTCCTCCAGCATGGTCTTGAAGCCATCCAGACCACCTGGGAGCCCCCCGGCTCCATCGGGTCCACCGTCTGTGGCGTTCAGACGACCCTCGATGTCCAGCAGGTGCGTCTCGATCAGCGTCTCCACGTGGATGCTCTGGTCGGTGAGCGCAGTCTGGAGCAGACGCTGAGACTCAGTCAGACCTTTCACTGACTCCTCCAGGAGCAGCACACGCTTGGACAGACTGTTTACCTGCAGACATCAAGAAGGTGTTGGTTCATTGGTAAACTAATAAGACATGATCACAGTGTAGTGATAAAATGCCCCTTGAGTAGCACAGTCTGAAATGTAGGCCTTCCTGTCGATATACTTGGAGATGTTCTTATTGACTCTCTGGTTAAGATCACATTACGCTCTTGTTTGTGAAGTAGCAAAACTATAAAGACAAAACCAGGAGCTTTACTAACATGTGACATGATATATTTAAAAGAAGATTTATAACTGTCCTTTTTTAGTCTTGATTTTAATTGAATTCTATTTATTTTAATTGTATTATTTATTTATGCATTGTGGACTGCTTATCAGGAATATAATTGATTTCTCTATTTTCTTTTCTTCTATGTGGACCCATCCTTCTCTCAGCATTGTTTTCCCGTCAATACTTTTTCATCCCTTTTAGTGTTTCTTTCTTTAGTATTATAATATAAACATCTTCATTTTTAAGTGTTCTTTCATGAGTCTTTTATGTGAACGTTCTTTTAAATGTGTCTGTTTGGATCTGACATACTGTGGTTTTTAATCGACCTTTATAGCAGATTTTGCACATGTAAGCAAAGACACATTTCTGCCCGGACAAAGGTAGACAATAGTAGGGTTTTCTGTATTTCATGTTTCTTAAGTATTTTTTATTTTATCTTTATCATTTTATCTTTCTTTATTTACCTGCCTTCGGTGTTTCCTCTTTGCAAATTTATGAGACTTCACTTCCTGTTATTATTTCTTTGCTGTGTGAGCTGGGTGTTTTTTTTTTATTGCTTTTCTTCTGTAAAGCACTCGTTTCATTGTTTGTGTAAGAAGTGCAGTACAAATAAGATTTGATTGATTGAATAATAAAGACTAGAAACAGGGAAACAGTTCTCCTGCCTCTACATTTAAACGGCTGTATCTAAATCCAATCAGTAAATGTATGTCAGTGCTGTTCACCTGACAGATTGGATGTTTCTACTTCATGTTGGTCAAATCACAATCTCATCCACATCCTACCTGTCCACAGCAGCTCTCCGTCAGAGTTAGACCCTGGATCTGAGCCTGCATGGTGCCCAGCTCCTCCCTGATCCCCGTCTCTCTTCCGTCCAGAGTCTGCTGCATCTGCTCCTGGCCGTCCATGTGCTCCAGGTGGCACTGCTCCTGCACCTCCCCGATCTTCTTGTTGCAGTGGTTCTCCAGACCGCTCAGACGACTCTCGAAGCCGTCCAGGATCTCCGCCCGCACGCCAGCCATCTTAGTGTCAACGATCTCGTCAAGGTAAGCGTTGGTGCCGGGGCCCGGGATGGGTATGCCTCTAGCCCCGTCCAGCAGCCTCTTCAGCTGGCCATCATGCCCCAGGACCATCCCCTGAAGACCCAGACCAGAGGAAAATAAGCATTTAATTAAGGAAGGGGAGAGGAGACTGATTCGATCAAGCTGGACAGACACATTCATCTGATCTTGGCCTCATCAAAGTGTCACAGTACCTGAATCTCCTCTAAGATGTGAGCCTTGGCTCGCAGCTCGTCGCTCACTTCTGTCACTCTCCCTGCCAAGTCTCCAACTCCAGGGAAGCCTTCTCCCCCCTCCAGTCCATCAGGAGTCCCATCGGGGATCACCCCAAATCCCACGGTGGAGCCAGGCAGGCGGGGCCCACTGGGCAGCAGAGACACCAGGATCTTGTTGGTATCTTCTCGGAGGGATGTGCGCAGCCTCTCCTCAAGGCCGGCCACCACCCCGTTGAGCGTGTCCAGCCCCTGGGTGAGGCGACGCAGGTCCTCCTCCATACGGTCCAAACGCTCACCAGTCACACCAGAAATCCCAAATCTGTTTCCTTTATTTCCAGAAATGAAAAATACGAGAAGAGAGGATTTATTTTTGCTCCTGCTTAGTTTTAAATTCTGTACATGCTCGCTCAGATAATCTCAAAGATGCACAAGCATTGCACACAGACAGCAGTTGTGGGAGTTTAAACCCTTGGGCTTAACAATAAATCAGTCTGTTCTTACCATAGTTTGGTGTTCCGCCTCCACCAGGCAGTTGTCCTGTTGGTATTGGTCTGTGGTCAGGCACACTGGGAAAAGGTTTGCCTGGCTCCAACTGGCCTCCTCCAGGCCTCTTGTCCACGGGAGGTCTCGGCCCATGAGGGAAGCCCTTCACCCCTGGACGATGGGGCAAACCAGCACCCCTGAAAGGTGGTATCATGGCGTCGGGCGATGAGGTGGGTCCATCGTAGCACTGCTCTCCAGAGTAGCCGGGACAGCACCTCCACTCCAGCTCAGTCACGGACTTAAAACCCACCTTGTACTTTGGCTTGTAGAAAGTCCTGTACCTGAGGGAAACAGGAGAAAAGACTTGTTTACTGTTGGTGGTTTATGTTTTAATACAACTGTCCCATGAGGGTCTGTCCGAAGAGCTGCTTTAGTTCTTGTTAATTAGGATTACAGCGCCAGGACAGAGGACGGAGAGATGAGAGGTGCTGGGCAGAAATAAAGGGATTTTTTTCTCTTTGGGATTAAACACAGATTAGAGGGAGATTAGGAGATTAAATATTGTGTAGTGTGAATGATGTGGCATCAGAGGATTGAACCAGGGTCAACACCACACTTCAGTGTTATCTCCTATAAGCTGGATTTCAATTGTGAACGTACACGCACACACACACACACACAAACAGGGAGGAAAAAGGTCTTCTCTTTCGATTTCCCCTGTGTGCGCTTTTGACATTAAAACAATTTATAAAACCACACACTGTTAAAGTAAAGTATATACTGTTAAAGTGTTGTTTCAGACCACAGTTTTTATGATCTATTTGGAATTTATTATTTGGAATATTTTCTTAGTTTGGCAAAAGAAATAAAAATGTGACCATATCTACATCATTACAATAAATACATTTGCTTTAAATGTATCTTTAAATTTTCAAAATCAGCTGAATGATAGATGATGCTCTTAAAATAATATTTGCATTGTCCTGGCAGCAGAGGGCCTGCACATCATTCTTCGAACAGCTCACCATGTGACCACTAGAGGGCAGCATTTGCATAGAGTGTCCTCTTCAAAGTCACAGTTTTCTGAATGTTAGCTGATGAATATACATTTAAATCCTCTGAGTCAAACTTGTTGCACTTCAGACTGAATTATAACAGGTTTGATCCACATTATCTGATTTTGTTAAGATGAAAAGAAAAAAGACTTACACGACAACAGGACACTTCTGACCCCAGATGCACTTGGTGGTGTACTCGGCCTTCACGTAGGTGGACACTCCATCCTGCATGGTGCATGTGATGTTCCTGTGGACCACGTAGGCACAGTGGTTTCTGTGGGGACAGTAGAGGGACATCGGAGGTAAATCATTTATTTAATATCTATGTATCTGATATGAAAACACCACAGTCCCCATCTAATTTATCACAAGTGTGTTTACTGAATATCAGTCAAACTCAGTGGATTCAATTAGATTGCATTTGCAAGTCACAAAGATATATATAGATAGATAAATAGATGGACAGACCGAGAGATAGATAGATGGATAGATAGACAAACAGATAGATAGATAGATAGATAGATAGATAGATAGGACCAAAGTAACAAGTCAATGTCCAAGTCAACTAAATATTTCTCCAAGATGGTTTATGTAAATTTAGGTAGACCTATCCCTCTGATGAACCTCGTCGTCGTCTATCTTTATTTACAGTCTATGAGTTTCACAGAGGAGCTTTTTGTTACATATGGTTGAATCAAACTTTTGTATTTGTTTTTATCCTTTCAAAAAACTCTCACACCAAGGAAAACAGATGATGTTTGCTGGGAGCTTTTCATCGGTCTTTTGTTTGCTTTTATTTAAAAGTGGTAACTCAGCAGCAAGACACCTTCCTGAGACAGTTTTCACATGTGTCCAGAATCCAGCACATAATAACTTCTCTGTAAGTACTTTAAACAGTTGTTGCATCATGGCGGAGCCGGACCCCTTTCTCAGCCCTCGCTCCACTGCCAGTGGAGCTATAGCAACTGCTAAATGTTCCCCTGGCCCCCGCGCAGCACAGGAAACGATGATCTGGGCTCTTTGGGCTCACATGTGAAGCATTTCTTACGTTCAGCAGGGAGCATTTAGCAACACATGCAGTACTTCATGTTACTCCACAGCTGTTTCGGGACAAATACAAGTGTTTGGAGGAGCAGGGAGGGACACGGGAGCTGAGCGGGGGTCTGCATGCCAAGTTAACAGGTTCAGAGGGATAACAAACAGCACGGCCTGCTGAAGTCGGGGAGAAACCACTGCTGCCGCTTTCTGCAAACCGCTGCCTGCGTTTGTGTCACCGCTCCGACTGTGTTGACATATGTTAATGGCTGGGGAGGGAAAAGCGCAAGGAGTCAGACTGACAGAGCTCCTTTCATACTCGCCTGACAACATGCTGCCAGGTCATGCGTTGGGAAGGAAGTGGCGGTTAAGACCTGAACTGATGTGGTGAGATGGGAGCACTTTAAACTCGCACGGGCAATTGACTGGCCGGTGCAAATGTGTGAACAAAAAAACATGTGGCTGGAAAACATTGATTTAATGCTTCATGTGGTTTATAAGTGTATAAAAACACTTGAAGAGAATACTAACAAACAAATATGGCTGCATCACCATTTCTGCTCTATTTCCTTCCCATTAAAAAAATCCTATTTATTTGTTTTTCAGCCTTTAGGCACTATAATAAATGACAAGTTAAACAACTATATTTGATCAATGTTATGTGGTAGTGGAGATTGATTTCCCTGGATTTAAGAAAAAGTGATCTGTCCAGGTGCGTTTCAAGGGACTTTGGGGGCCCCGGGCAAAAGGGTCCCAAGGGAGAGCAAAACCAAAATCATAATGTGCATATGTATAAGAAATTGTAAAGCAGTAAAGTTTCAGGGCGATTCCCCACCACCACTTCATACACACACATTTTTTTAAATTTCAACGACCCTGTAAAATTATGAAGCGTTTGGCAAAAAGCAAAAGGCATGAGGCCTCGTTAGGGGGTTTCCAGCGATGGTGCAGGCTCCTGTACAGAGCTCACCACAGAATTTAACGGGGTTCTCACCAAATTGTCGTTGCAGTGAACTGATGTAATCAGTCTTTCACAGGGGCGCCTGGCATCTGGCTACATTGCCAACCAGAAACTCTCAGCACTCCAGCGCTTTAAGTGTTATGTTATAAAATCAAAATTGTTTTCAGTGGTTCTCTCCTCATGAAGACTGATTTATTGAGAGAAATCAGGAGCTTTATGACTTGTTTTTGTGTATGTGAGAGTTGAGGAAAGGCTTCTATAGAGCAGAGTAGGATTTGTGACAGCTGATCGAGAGCAGACTCGGTGGGTATGCTTGTGAATGCAGCGCGGGAGGGGTGTGTGATCCTTCTCACGCACAGAGCCGTCAGTGAACATGTTCACCCATTTGTTTGTCAGGTGAACATCTGGGGGGAGCCAATGACCCCAAGACTCATAAGAGAAAAAAAAAGTGCAGGAACCACCTTTCTTCTGTTTATAGGTCTCTGTTTCTGCTCCCCTCCCCGTCTGCGCTCAGGCTGTTTTCACAAATCTGTCAATGTCATTTGGGATTGTGAGTCTTACAGACAGCGGGGCTCTGGCGTTGGGAGAATCAAAGCTGAGCGCTGAGATAAATCCTGTCCCTCTGCGCCGCGGTGTCGGCGAGAGCAGCAGCAGGTCACCTCCTCGGCTGCGTAAAAACAGATTTTTACAAGACCAATGTTGAGTTTCACCTTGAGAGATATGGATATCGTGTCTTAGCTGTGCAGATACACACATGAGCATACTCCGCATTCACGGCGAAGCTCAAGGCCCTTTTATTTTACATCCACGGAGGCCACACAGCTCTGCAGGGTGAGGATTTCACAAGTTTTATCGGCAAGTGGACATATGTTAGAGTTTGTTATTGTCTCAACCAGGACCAGCTGCAGCAGGGTAGGTGAGAGCTTTGTTTAAGCTGCTCGTGTGGGAGGATCCCCAGTCTGGACACGTGCAAGGATGAGAAGCATTGATCCAGTATGATGTGGCATATGGAGAATATGGAGAAGAGACAGGGGGGCATTATGCATCATTAATACTTTCTGATGTTTGTTTTATCACTGGTGGGTGACAGAGGGGAGATGTTGGCCACACGGAATAACGCAGTCACTTATAAGAAAACTCGAACTGTGCCTGCGGGACAGAGCGAAGCATCTGGTCAGAGGATCTCGTTGACCTGGAGGTGGAATAGTGATGAAGGTCAGAGGAATAGGAAGTCAATAAATCCTGAGAGAGTCTGCAGACATGCTCGCGGCTCTGCACGGCTGCACTTTGGCCCAGTTAAATACTGATGTCTCCATGCTAACCTGTTCACAGTGAGGTGAAGTAGGTTAACTGCGGTCACCATCTCAGTTAAGAGCTCTAGCACACTAACATTTGTCAAATAGAATGAAATTAGTAGAGCACATATGTCCGCCAAGGCTCAACAATCCAGTTATACAAACACATTTAAATTAATTAGGAATAAGCATAAAGATGTTCACACTCGATATGAACCGTGTAAATATGTCAGATTTTTTCAAATCAAGATTGACACAGAACCTTCTAAAGAACAGATGCCATGTTTTGCAATATTTAAGAAAGTGGAAAAACTAAATGCCCGGATCTGCCCCCTGATGTGGAGCTACACCAAACTTGAATGAGTTCTTTCCCGACCCAAACTGCATCCTTTCACAAATTTGTGTGGTAATCTATGCTGTAGTTTTTGGTTGGTACTGATAAATAGCAAACATATTTGCATAGATGAAAATCTCCTTGGCGGAGGTAATTAGGTAATTTATTTAATAAAAATAAAGTTTATAAGCTGATGATGGCATTTGATGAGAAATACAGGAATCATGAAAGTTATTCATCCTGAGGAGGACATAGATTTCACCCCGATAGTTAACAGACTTTTCACAATGAACCAAATTTTTTTTCCTCATCATCAAAGTCATTGGTTTGAATCGTCTTAGAGCCACAACCACGATCCTCCCAGTAGTTTGTCAAATATTTGTGGTGACAAACCAAATGCAATTCACCGAATTACAAACTTCACCATTCCAAGATCCACACTACTGGCATCAAATCCTGCTGCTTAGGAAGCGGAATGTATTTATGAAGCACTTCTTAGGCCTAATGGGCCACTCACACCACTTTATGGTGTGATTCACATTCACACACACATTCTCCAGCACTTCTATCCACTCCAATCTATCACACACCAGTAGGGAGCAGGTTGAGGTTCAGTGTTTTGCCCGAGGACACTTCCAGGTGCTGGGATCGAACCACCAATCCTTCTGGTTAGTGGGCAACTCTCTCTACCCCCTGAGCCACGGCCACCACACAATGCTTCCTATAATTGAACTTGACCTAATGTATGTAATGTGATTACATTAAGCTTGTCTCATTAGCAGTTTAAAACTAAACAAGGCATTGAACACCCATATGAACGAATCCCTGCCAGTACTCCCTCTTTCTTAAAACTAACAAGTTCTAAATGCTCCTGATGATCTTTCACATTTTCTTCTGTGTGTTTTAAGAGACATAGAAGCTCTATCTCACCAAAACCAGAAAGAAAACACCCAAGATCAAAAAAACAATGTGTCAATAGTTCATCCACACCCTCAGTGAACCTCCCAACCCCAACTGACCCGCCGCCAATTCTTAAACTCTCTCGTGCACCTTCCACCATCACCTGACCTCAATCTCCCCCACCCCCCCTATAATGAAAATCAAAACAGCCTTCACCTCCTTTCAGGAAAGTCACACTTACTACTTATTTTGCCCTCTCTCTCTCCTAACGCCAGCACCCCCCGGCCGCCCTTCACACCAAAATATTGTCTTTTTTCTGTCACTGGGCCGTGTCATTTTTTTGACTGCCATGTCTGGGCCCACTGTAAATATTTCCAGTATGGTATTACAGTTTCTAAATCGCTTCCCGGGCCTCCCAGGGGGGAAGAGGAATTCCCAGCTCAGATTCTCACGTGGAGCTTTTTCTGCAAATATTATTGCTGCTTGACCTCCACCCTCTGCTGGGACCAAAACAATTCACCTTTCCACGCTCTGCTTTTTTCAGAACCTTCCTCGAAAGCGGCAGGTAATCTCCGTTTAATTATCCAAGCATACCAGTCCTGCTCTTGCCTCGGTTTCCAGTGTTCTCTTTTTTCCTTCCACCTTTTTATTTTTCCACTGAGCCTCTCGTGTTGCCGGATCGCGCCACAGACGTCCTCCTGCCACTTCTCCAACCACCGCCCCGCTTGTTTTGACACTGCGGCACTAGGGGGGGGGGGGGGGGGGGGCTCTTCCTCCCTGCTAACCACACACTCACCTGCAGGGACTCTGACTGTTTGAACTCAGGTCACTGCTGTTGCCTCTGATAGATTTACGGCTGCAGCGGACCTGATCTCTGGGCTAACAACTCCCTCTCCAGGGCCCATCTCTTTCCATATATCCTTTTAATGAGTCCTATTTCTGGCTAACTGGCCGGACTCAAGGGCCCCATGGTGCAGAGGTGATTGACGTGGCTCTTGTGGCTACTGATTAGGGTTAAAGGAAAGATGTGCTGCTCAGATTCAAGCCAGCTCTGATTGCTATAGCTTAAAGGCAGTGCATTACTTTGACATATGCTCAAAGTTTGGCTCTTGGGCTCTAATCCTTACAGCAATGCGGTCATGTGTTAAAGACACTTCATTATTTATTCTGACGAATCCATATTCATCATATTTAACTTTTAGATATTAAAATAAGACAAACACAAGCCGCTTCATTCTCCATGAAGTTTCGCTCTCTTGAATTTTTCTCTGGGGACACAGTAAGCAGCTCAAACACCGGTAGTGAAAAAACACACCGATGACTTATCCTCAGGCATTTCCCAAAGCACATAATCTTCTTGAGTGAGAATAGTTCTCTGTGTTTCTTTTGAAAGAAAGGGTTTTGAAATAGATTTGTCTGAGTTGTGGGTGAAACCAAAAGCAATCACACATAACAACCGGTAGCAATGTGTGGTGATGCTTTATTGAGGTGCTGTAGCTGCCGAGCAAAACAACGTAGCTCTCGTGAAAACTGTTGCAGGAGTCACTGGAAAATACAAGAGTGCTGTTTAGAAAAGAAAGACAGCCAGACCAGGCCAATTGGTAGAAACTAGTGCACTCAATACAGAGCCTTCCCTCAAGAAACCACATTTAAATTTGTTCAATCTGGATTTCTCCAAATCGCAAACACTCTCCCAAACATCAGTCCCCAAAATATGCAGGATTTTTTCCAATATTGAAAAAAAGTAAATTCTGAATCCCTCCCCTCTTTTTTAAAGATCTTCATCGAATTCTACTACGTGTTTTTTGGCTCATGCCTCCATTCATGCACCAAGTTTTGTGGAAATCTGTTCAATAATCTTGCTGAAAATCAAACCTACAAACTAAAATGGAACTAAGCAGAGCACGTAACTCTGCCAAGGCCCAATAGTTCCCTTAAATTCAATCAAGCTGCACACACTTGCACACACATCAGTCCCCTTGAATAGATCCTTGAATCGCTCTGTGTAAAAATTTGGGAACATGTAGAAATACGCCTTTTCTTGCGAACGTGATCCACACCAAAGTTTTACCCTCTTGTTGTTTTGCGTAATCTGGCTTCCAAACAAACCAATCAACACACAATCAGAACAAAACCTCCTCTGCAGAGGTAACACAAATCTAAATAAATCCACATTAACTGCATTAACCCTAGAAAGCATCTTTGCCGAGAAGGTCAGTGAAACCAGTGTGTTATTGAAATATTTGCCGTCGGTGGGGAGCTTGGGAGTTTACTGCCCAGCCTCTGTGACCCTTGGCAGGAGACTGGCTCCATTCTTGTCCTCCGCTGGACACTCAACACAAACTTACAACTGCAACCCGTGACCTCTGACCTCTACTGACTCACTGACCTTTCTCCCCTGACCTTTGTCTCATACATCATCGCTGAGCCCACAGATATGTCTCTAATCTGATCAGGGAAGTCATGAGACATCTGCTGGGACCCTAATTGATTTAAAAACTGAAGCCAATCCAAGGGTATATGGGCCTGAGATTATGTTTCACATGTTATTTTGCAATTTTTTGAGATGCAAAGCACACTCGCTCATTTCCTTTGCGCTGGACTCAGTTGTTTTGTGAAAGTGCTGCACAGAATATTGAATTATATAATTTGCCCTTGAAGATGGAGATGTCAATAAAAGACACCTCAGGAAATCTGAGCTCTCTAAGCCACCTGATGCAAAGTGTAATAAAGTGTTAGGTGCAGTATTTCAACTGTGCACTGGTACTCTAAGATGTGACAGCCTGTGAATAGAGGCTCTAGATTCTTTAACAGCAGAGAGTGGCTGTGTTGAATGAAAGGAATGACTGTGAAATCAAATCACTCGCTTTGCTGCCAAAACACAGATAATAAGTCAACCTAAAGAAAGAGAAGACTTTGGCACCTCAACAGCTGAGAATTAAAATTTTTTATATCCCTCCCTTTTCTAAACAGAGGCGAGTTTTGTCCATGTGACAGTTTGGTCAGTCAGAAACCAGAGGAGGCTTTTACAAGCGGTGAAACCCTTCACAGACGCACATACAGACAAACACACACCCATACACACTCGCACAGACACTTTCACACACACTTGGCACGTGTGTTATTTTTAAGTCTCTATTTCCACTGACCCGTCAGGCCGACAACACCTGAGCTCATATATCTGTGGCGGTGGTCTGACACTGACAGGTCCCCGGGGCCCACTGTGTCCAAGGTGGTTCGGCACCTCTCGTGTAAACACAGGCCGGACACATGGACACAGAACGTCACCGGCCACCAGCAACAAGAAGTTACTGAACATCTGTCACTCTTCAAACTGATCGATTTGCAGGATTCAAGCATGTCTGACGTTAATAAACCTCTTTGGTGCCACTGTGGAAAAGTTAGCATGCAACTATCATACTCTGCCAACATGCATGAGGAGCTGTGTGTATTGGACGTGGTGGACGAGGATGAGGACGAGACCTCTGGCATGAAGCGTCCGAACATCAACCGCGCTGGTGATGGTCGATTCCCAATGATATACAATGTATAATTAAGTTTCTTTACGTGTTATAATATAGCTATATCTCAATTCGGGGGCTGCATCCTTGTGAAAAATGTTCCTTCCACCCTGAGCAACACAAGCTCCCTCCACCAGTTGGGTCCTTCCTGGCCCAACATATCCCATTATTCACTATGCTCCTGTGACAAACCTTTTTTCAAAGAGGTTATGGCGGCAAAAGCAAAGCGTAAAAGGTCAAAAGAATTATTTAAAAAATGTAAAACCGAACGGCTAATGGTCTTTTAAAAGTTTTTAATCATATTAAAATCACTTTGTTGCTAGGCGAGGGCCCGAAGGATGCAGCCCCTGAATTGATGCACAGCTATGGACTAAGTGACATGAGGCTGTCACGTTGTTTAATGGTCCATTTGACAGAGCTATAGTGAGTCAATACAGAGTTAATCTATATATTATAAGTAACTGCTTTCACTTTTCCCTGTGGAAAAAGTGAAGCAGGGCTGGGAGATAAACAGTGCACATGATGTTGTGCCTGAAATCAAGGAATAGGGAAGATGAAGGATGAAGGCAGATGATCGACTTAAAGTAGAAAACTGAATGTGCAGTCAGGGTTGCTGAAGATTCTCTTCCCCCGAAGGTGATTGTGACCGGGAGTCTCAACGGGGCTGTGAGATCAACAGTCTTCTGAGGCAGTTTGAGTGAAGCAGCAGGTCACTGGGGAGCTGTCCAAAGACATAACAGCTCTCAGGGGAAGCCAAGCAAAAGAGATGAGAGGGGAAGGGACTGAAAACCCGAGAGAGCCCCGCAGGCCAAACATCAGCCATCCAGACAAAATATATATCCACAGGGCTCAGTTTCATCTCCCGGCTTCATGACTTTTAAATTTCATGCACATCATAGGGATTGTTATTCCGCTCTGTTCGTGTAGGTTTGATTGTCCCGTCAATATCAGGCCAGTGTGTTTACACACATCACGGACCAGTGATCTGAGACAGGAGATCCTTGGTGTTGATATTGGAAGAGTTGAGTGGAGAAAGAGAAACTTTTCAACAGTAATCGCACTGAAAGTTAAATTGAATCGACAGAGGACTGGTGTTACCACTCCCTTCTGGCAGCCGCGTCTTTCTTCTAATCGAGCCCCCTCCTCACCACGTACACACACAAACACACAGCGGTTGCGAGGGATCAATACCCTTGTCATCAACTCAGCACCCCCCCACCCCCCTTCTGCACCATTAAGACCATAATGACGGCTTTGTTTTCATAATGTCATTGTTGCTGTATAATGTTTATCCCCAGCCACAGATGGTTTTAGGTGTGAACCACAGAAAAGGGCTGATGGTGAGTAAGAGAGGAACACAGAGTCAATTCAGGGATCTGTTACCGAGCCGATGCCCTAACCGAAACCACATTTCTACAACTCGCCGGTGACATGCGTTCCTCGGGGGGAATACAGTATATGAGGTGGGTCCGGCTCGCAAAGCACTCTAGATATTTGGCATGCACTCTAGATATTTTCCCTGAAGCACTGGGAGGGAAATCAAACGTGCTCTAGCTCCTGTGACACGGCCAGAACGGAGAACTTACTTGTGACGGGTCATTGGCTTGTTTGGTAAATGGTGAGGGTTGTGTCCAGCCTTGAACAGGTTGTATCTGTTTCCATAGAAAGGGTTGACATGGCCTCCATAGAAGGTTCCTTTACCGTCCACCACAGAGAGCAGCACTCCTAAGAGGAAGCACTGGGCAGCCAGTTGACACAACTCGGTCCCCATGGTTTGTTCCTAAAATGCAACTGGTGATGAGGAGAACAGGGTAAAAAGCGACCGGTGGTAAGGTTCCTCAGGTTGTTGTGTTGAAGCTCCCCGGCACACCTGCAGTCTTGTCTTCTTCACTGGGCCCTGGAGGTGACATGGAGCCCAGACAGCCGGAGCATCAGCAGCATCTCGCCCTGCAACGCCTTCAGCTCGCACACCAACCACACTCTGAGTGCACGGGGCAGAGCAGAGGGGAAAACTAAGTGAGGGCTGAAGAGGGAGGGGAGAGGGGAGGAAGAGGGGCAAGGGAAAACAACACAAAGGTGTGCAGGAGGAGGGGAAAGGAGAGAGAGGAGAGCAGGACAGAGGAGAGAAGGAGGGAGGAGAGAGTGTGCGAGAGTGCCTCTAGGAAAGTTTCAGCTCCGTATACACACACACATGCTTGTGTGCGACCTGCTGACTAGGCTCGGCCCTCCTCTGCATGAGTGAGGGTTTGTGTGTGAGAAGCAGCGTGCTGCTCTGCTGCCTGTGAAGGGGCAGGCGGACCGATGGCCTGCATTTGCATATCCCACCCCAACTCCAGGCTGGCAGCGCTGCACAAAGGGGTGGAGGCCTGGACTGGCTGCTAATATGATTTGGTGACTCTCTATCTCTCTATCTCTCTTTCTCTATCTCACACAAATTGCTCATTTTTCTTTTCATCATCCCCTCGTCGGTCCTGTTTCTATCCTTTCTCAAACAAACTCAAGTTTTTGTCTCTTTAATCCCTTAACAGTTGTATATTTTTTTCCCTCTCTCTCCTTTTCGCTCTCCATCTGGTCCGGGAGCAGCTGTGCATCAAAGCTCAGCCCCAGTTCACTGCCATGTGCGCGGCCGCGGCTGCAGCCAGCTAAGACGCTGCAGACTCTGGACACAATGGACCTCCTCCTTGCCTCACCGCGGCCACTCATTAAAAATCCCAGCCACAGCTTCGGCTGCGGTCCACACCCTGACCCCTGCTTATGTCTTGCAGCGCCTCGGTGTATTTCTTGAATTCATGCTCAACTGCCTCCTGTGTCTTGCAGACGGCTCGCTCTGGGACTTGAATGAACTGTTCCATTTTGAATAGCCCCTTGAGACTTGTCCAAGACAGAATTTGTAATATTTACCCCATTCTACAGAATCTTTGTGGCCGTCCTTCACTCCCCCACAAAAACACAGCCATTCCTAGTGTTAGTGCCCAGCAACGGCAGAAAGCGGCAAATGGAAATGTATTTCTTTATCTGCATTAGATACATCAAATAAACAGGATTATAAGTGTATCAACAATTACTCTGAGCCTTAGGGGAAGAGGCAGGTCTCTGAATGGGCCTCTTTGTTTGGACAGTTCGGTTTCTAAGTGTCCTTCTCACCTGTGTGTGGTCTGTGCATCATTTACCCTGCTTTATTTACTCTTCATTTATGGTTCAGTGTGAAAGAAAAACACAAGTTTAACAGTCGGCAAACAGACACTTCACACAAGTGGAGCAGTTCCCAGATACAGGCTGAAGGTTTGTGGATCTATCAAGTAAAAATGGGCTCTGGTTGAGGAGCGGAGGAACAAAAGGCTTGAAAACTATTCAGAATGTAGATTTTTTATAAATGTTTGTGTGTTTTTTGCTCCAAAGATTCAAACACCTACAGTATCTATGTATCTATCTAGATAGAAATATGTAATTTTTTTCTTCCTGCAGGAGATTCAGCTCGTCCCTTCAAAAACTGTCACCTCACAAAAGCAGGGAAACAGTGAAGAGGAAATTACTCTGAATCCGTGTCTATTCTGGCAGGAGGCTCCACTCTGAACTTCCATTTTTCACAGAAACGACTGGCACAATTTTAAACAGATGTCCGTCCCATGCAGCACGCCGTCCAGATGTTAGGGGAAATCGAGTGATATTGGTGAATATCTCTGTCTCTTGTGTTAGTTTATAATAATGTAAAACATCTGCTGGACTCATATTCACCTTGTTGGTGGATAAATAATACGTCCTAAGCCTGAATATAAATTGACACAAATACAGATAACATTTAGTAATAATGGAATATTTGTTGTATAGAGGTCAGAGATTAAATCCGACTAAATTTGGGATTTTGTGAGAGTTTACTATTGTTTTATTTCCCCAGTAATCAGAGCTACAGGGCACAAAAACTGATCACCAAGTCTCGTGTCTCTGCAATCATTTCATTTAATCTTTTCTTTTTTCAATTCCTTGTTTTATGTAGATCAGAAGCTCATTCTGCCAATTTTAGACCTAATATCCTTTGAGCTACATCTGTGAGCAGTTTCAGATAAATATTCTTATCTGCTCCCCTTGACTGGTTCCATGTCCTAAATGGAAATCTGAGGGGGAGACGTCTGTAGCTTCTGGAACATTTGTTAATATACAACTTTGACTTTTGTACTATATTCAAGCTGGTGACTGTGTAATAATATTACAACACGCAATGTGCACTTCCCTCATCTTTCTGTGGTTTGGATTAAGGATATACATGACGAGTCACCACTTCCACTCAATATTCAGAAATTGAGCCAAGATATGCTGGAAGCGAATACCACGATCCTGCACATTGGAAGCCAAAGTGTGTAATTGTGATGTGAATCCAGCATATCAAGATTCAGCGGATACCAATCTCGACCAATCGCATGTCAATCTCAGCTGTCAATCATGACGTTTCACCCAATTTTTAACTAAAACCAAAGACACTGGAAAAATGAAAACTCAAATATCAGTGTGATAGCTAAAATGACAGAAACTGTTTAATATAATTTAAAGTTTACTTTTACCTTTTTAGTTTGGTCCATGTCCCATCAGCTAAAACAGACGAGGCAGGGTTTATGACCTCTGCTAAAGCCAGCCACCAGGGGGCGATCACAAAGATTTTCTTCACTTTTGAAGAGCTGTCATGTCGTCCAACATATCGTAACACCTAACCCTAGCCAATGGGAGTGAGCTGACCAGGAAGTGTAACCAAACAGATGTTGTGTACTTGTATAACTGCAACTAAAAATAATAATAAATCTTCAACTCACCTCCAGCTGGTTTTTCATCGCAAAACAGAACAGACGACATCGGTCCTCCACCATGTTGTCTGAGGTGTTTTCATCCTGAGGTCTCGTTCAATCAAGTTTTCCACACTCCAGCTCAGTAGGTGGCGGTAATACACCTAAGAGTTGTTTGCCAATCGTTATAAAAAAGAAGACTCTTGCAAGTTTCTGTTAAGTTTCTGCCACTGTGAAACCGTTTCCCGCATGTGTGGTTCTCTGGCCAAGTCGTCCATGTTATGTCCGTGCTCTCCCACGTTTTTAAAATCAGTCAAAAGTAGATCAGTGTGCAGCGGCCATTAGCTTGATGTATCTATTAAACTGAGCACTGAGTGCAGTATCCTGCAGGGACATGCAGCCTGTGTTCAGTTTCCCTCTGTAGCCTCCAGTGCCTGGTGGGAGCCATCAGAGTGTAGAACCTCCACAGTCCTGCAGCGATAACACACAAACTTAATGAATCCACTTTAGTGCAACAGGACACCAGTCAATTAGTTTAATTGTCCTCACCCCCTCATGAACCATCCCCATCGGTTGCTATCAGTCTTCCCCTGGATTTCTACAGGACACACGTTTATTAGATTTAAACACAGGGGCAGAGGCACAGCGAGGGAGACGTAGAGAAAATGGACGGATTCCAGTTTGGTGACATCAGCTACTTAGCAACCAGGAGGACACTTGAGCCTTTCTTACAGTAGCGACCTGGGAAGCGGCCCAAACTTCATAAAGACCTGCAGACAAGGAGAATGGTTGTCGTGTATTTTTCTATACCAAAGGCAGGAGAGTTGTGGACAAAAAAGTAATTCCTCATTGTTGGAGACGCACCAGAGCTTCTGCCAAAGATGTGAAGTCTGGAAAACTTTGGAAATTTATATGCAATTAAGCCACTTGGTGAGTTAATTTCTAGGTGGTGTGACCCCCCATCATTTCCACCATAAAACCTGCTCGTTAACATGTGACACCAGCAGTTAAAATCCGGCCTCCATCTACAACAGTTTAAGACGGATGGTGATAAATTAGCCACGCTCTCCAGTGTGCGGGTAGTAAAGACCCACTGGTGCTTTCCAACCGAAGGGAGAGGAAGTGTTCCATATTGGCTTGGGGATGATAAGATTTCACGTGCAGTGTACGGAAAAAACTGTCCTGAGTCGGTGCGGAAACTCACTGTCACGAGGATATACGAGGCTTGTGTTCGGTTTAATCTTCGACTCGGGAATTTCGTTTTAAACTTTAAGATAATCGTGAAAGAAAGGCTTGGATCACAAATAACTATTTAAGAGGCGAGGACTGCATTTCTCATTTTGGAGTGTGGTCTTTTCAAACAATGCACCAAAGGTTAATCATCGTGGATCGAGTCCTTACAGGAGGGACAAACAACAGATTTTTTCACAGGGGTCAAAGGGGCCTTCCTGGGATGGAAACGGCCTCTTTTTCCACAATAGGACCAGGAGGATATGAACTCATAAAGATGGAGGTGTGGGAAAGGAATGGCATTTCAGAGTGCACCCATGCATGCACTCCCTTCTCCCCCTCTTCTTTTTTGGACCACACAAGTCCCCAGAGCCCTTGTCACTCCATGGCAGGTATGCACCAGTGTTTGCCGTCCGTCCTCAAATAAGAGCTAAAGTGGGACGTAAAGAGAGAGGGAGGGTTAGACTGAGAACAGAGGAGCAGCTCATGGAGACTGTGGCGGCAGCGGCATCTCCACTGTGAGAATGTGACAACTTTGGCTGCGGGGACAGAGTCTCAGTGTGAGCTGGAGATGACCCGGATACTTCCTGAAGGTTTTTCGTCACAGAGCTGTTGCCCACCAATATCTGTAGCTCCTTGTTTTAGCGTCTCACACTGACTCACAAAGAGGTGCACTGTAATGAGGGGGTCACTCTGTCTCTCTGTTCATTTTCAAGTCCCGCACTAAATTTTCCACCAACGATATCACCATAGAACATTTGATGAAAAGTATGTCTCAATTAAAAAGACATGTTAAATATTTATTTTGACTTGTATACTTAACTTATCCAAAATGTTTCTGACAATGTTTAAAGCACAGAGAAATACCCCAAAACATTTTGGGTAGTTTTCTTTCAATTAAAGCAGCATTTTATTCCTTTTACTGTTTATTTTGATCCCTGACACTAGATCACAGTAATTAATTTCCTGATGCACCTGAGTTGCATCAGGTAGATTTCCATATACACTGGTGGTGAAGAAAACAATTCCCATGAGCCCACGCTGCCTCATGGCGTCATCAAACTAGAGTTGTGTCCCAAATCCCACACAGCCTCACCTTGCTTCATGGAGTCCTTTTTCACAGCAGACATGTTGAGTCGTCATAGGAGCAGACTATAGCTGTTTTTACACATGAAGTCGTGAACCAAACCAAGGCAATTTCCTGTATGTGCAAATATACATGGCAATAAAAATAATTCTGATTCTGATTCTGAACATGTCAGGTAAATTGGATCCTCAGAGTGCATCATTTTCTGGGTTGGACGTGTTCACAACGGCACAAAATATATCCAGAACATTCGGCTGAGGGGCGGTAGCTGCGTATAGCATTCAAAAGACAGGAGACATGATGAACAAAGTACGCTGCAGGAAGTACAGTGTGTGTTTTTTTAAGCACACCATCACCTATGTCAGCCCTAATTGCCCAAAACTCTCAAATCTCATCTTCCAAGTTGACATCTCTGTCTTCTACGTGAATGAAGACAGATCTGGATATAAGTGTAAAGTGTATATTTTATTTGTTCTCAGTTTTGCATCCATCAGAAACGTCATCAACACGCCCACTCCCTTGACTGGTAGTAAAAAAGTTATATCCTAAATGTTCTTGAGCAGCTGACGTGAACATTTGCATTCTCCCTCACGATGCCTTCTGAAAGATTTCAGGAAAGCGTCTGCAGGGGCATCTCTAATGTCTTTTTAAGCCCTTCTTAAATCTTCTCTTTTTGAAGCCTCCAGCCCACACACAGATTTACTTGGTGGGTTCCTGCAGCGAGTGATGAGGTCAGAGAATAGATTTAAAATAAGAGCCGTACATACACTGAACAGACGCCGTGTTCAGATGATGACAAATACATGCATGTTCCATGTGAGTCAAAGAAACCAGTTCATTCATCCCATCCTCGTTCTCTTTTACACGAGTTAAAAACATCTTAACTCCGGGTTTATTCTTCCTCTTTAAACATTTAATGATGATGATGATGATTATTAGTTAATGGCTAGTTGGAGATTTCTGTTGTTAATGTGGTAATGGGACCAAATCCAATTCCCATGCCTCGGTTGGACTATAAATTCTATTCAATTTTGACAATATAAGTGAGACAAGATAAATCTGAAGAGAGTGAACAGTCGAGCCCGGTGTCGTCAGAGAGGTTGATCAGATTTTCCGAATTCAGCAGCTCTGCAAAAAACATGTGGCTCGTAACCGTCGGTGGTGTTATGAGTCTTCATGTAGCCGGCTCTCATGAGAAAAGTGGCTTGAAAATAAATCTCCTGCTCGTTCCTTCATCTTGATCTCTACATGCCCTGAAATGCAATACACGTAGGACCTGGAGGTTTATAGGTTCAACAGAATCCCCCTGCACTGACACAGTTCATCTTACGCTGCTTCTAAATAGACCTAATAATATCAGTGTGTGATGCAGCGCTGAGCTCCATGACAGCAGAGGCCATGATATGAAGCATGAGCTCAGTCCTGCCAGCACAGAATCCACACTCTGCCAAATGGGGTTGGTGCAATGCAAAATTACGTTGGATTTGTTATCAATGCTGGCGCTATGCATGCACCAACACGCACACACACACACACACACACACACGCACACACACGCAAGCACACACACACACACACACACAAACACACACACACACACAAGCACACACACACACACACACACACACACACGCACACACACACACACACACAGGCTTCATTCTCACTCCAGTGGGTACGATCTTCCACATCCAGTCCACATCTGGTTTACATCCAAGCCAGACCCCCACCACCCACTGTAGATGTATCATGAGACACACACATGCACACACACACACACACGAGCCTTTCAACCTCACTCATTTTTAATACCTCATCATGCAGAGTGAAACACAGAAGCACCATGTTGTCTTTCATCCTCCAGTGAGCAGACCGACTTTGTGTTGTCCCTCTGGGCTTCGACACTGCACCACTGCAGCCACTCGGTCTGCTGCTGGAACACATCGGCATGCATGTGTCAAGGGTGTATGCATGTGAGCCAGCATGCGAACACTTCATATCGTAATTGTGCGGCTTGTGTGTTTCATTGTAAAACGCTGCAGAGCCGATGGTGGTGGGCAGCCTGCAGAAAGTATGAGGTGTGTTGAGATGAACACACACACTCACAATGAGCCCCTTGTTTCCTCAGCAATGTGTTCTCAGTTGCAGAGCAATTAAAGACTAGTTTACTGGCCGGGCCTGCTCCTTTCTCTTCACTGTGATGCAATCCTCCAGGTTTGCCCAGCTGAGGGCTGGCTGACGGGCATGCTCAAACACAGGCACATGTGCACATGCACGCAGAGGGAGACATAAACAGGCGCACATGCACTCATGCGTGTGAATCCACATGCACCAGCATACGCACTTCATTTAAGCGTAGCCGGAGCTGGCAGAAGGAAAACACGCGTTACTGCAGCACAAGGGATGCCCTGTACGCCGCTCTGACTTTGCCAAACTTACGCTAACGATAAATTTAGATGAGGGACAGAAACGCAACTGTGAAGTCACAGACATTAATGTGTTGACTCCACATAGTTATCGAACACAGGGGCCTGTGTTCACCTTTTATTTATGCAGTAATAGATATAAATGTGAGGGTGGAGTCAGTGCAAGTGATGTAAACTTTCCCCTTTTTTCACCAAGATAAAAAAGTAGAGAGAAGGGTTTGCTCTGACCAAGTCGAAAACTCTCCAACTTTCTTCACAAGGTTTCCTGAATGAAGTTATTGTTCTGTCTCTCTACCCTGTGAGAAACTGCTCTTGATCGTACCTTTCTTTAAAGGGATAATTCATAGAAAAAGGAAAATTCACTCATCACTATCTCGGTGCAGCAGTGAGGAGATGACGGGTGAATTTGTATTTCTCTGTGAACTTTTGTAAACTATCCCTTTCACGTAGTCCACAAAACGCTTCAATGCTGGTGTCAATTCCAGAAATAAATAATTAAATAGTCGCTGATGATCATTTTTAATCATTCTACCCAAACAAGAACCGGTTCAGCAGTCCTCACTGTTACAGCAAAAGCAAATCCCTGGGTGATAGTTTATTATATGGCTAAATATTATTAGTTCTCAGGCGGCCGGGATCCACGGCTCAGACGGCCGTCTATGGTAAAGGTTGTGTGTTTTCACAGAGAGACCACCACACACTGGGCCAATGATTCTTATGATAGCACTGCAGAGTGTGTGAACGGGCATACGTTTCTCCATGTGCATACGATGTGGTCTCTATCATTTCTTCCTCACTCTCTCTGAAACCTCTCCAACGGCAAAATAGACACACATGATGAAGGAGGATTATTGTTATTTGGAGAGACTTGAAAAAGGGTTCAGAGTCTTCCACTCTGTCAGGGTCAGTGGGTTCAGGGTTTTTCTCTGTGGCTTTAGTGGGCGATGTGTTCGAAGAAGTCTTGGCCATCCTGTTTTTTTCCCCCTCTGTCTTTATTTTATTTTAGATTAAGTCTCTCATGTCATTAATCAGCCTGAAAGGGAAATAAACCAATCAAATAAATGGGCTTTAGTTGTTTTCTTCTGGTAACCGCTCATGTTATCCTTTCCTTATCTGTGTCGGAGGCTGGAGGAAACAATAGGAGCCTTGTTTTCTCGTGTTTGTTCTCTTCCTGTGGCTCGTGGTGAAAACAGCAATGACCAATCAATCCGACAACCACGTCCAGTGTGTGTGCGAAGATACGCGTTTGCAACTGCCCTCATTCTATGTGTGTAAGTGTGTACGTTTTTCCCACACACACCGGGAGGTTGTTAAATGGTTCATGTGAGGTCAGCCCTTGAAAGGGGTCATAAACTCACACGAGTAAAGCCATCATTGCCTTTTCCTTGCCCATATCCACGAGTATCACTCAACCTGTCGGCTCCGTTTCCTCGTCTTCCTCTCCTCCGCCCTCGATAGTCCGTGGTTCACACCGACGCCAATCATCCCCTTTGCTCCTGCCTCCAAATGCCCACTGACTCCTTCCTCTTTCAACCCTCACGAGGAATTTCATGAACAGCTCGGCTGCATTCCCAAGCTTCTATTTCCTGGTGCGTCAAGTGCAATCGGTGCAGGTGTCACCAGCCTCTCAGACACTTGCCCTGATCCACCCTTTACCATGAGACCATCATGCACCAGGATTTACAATAGCTGCAGTTACATGTGCATGTTTATTTTGTTTTCACACTGATTGACATGGTTCCGATTAAAGATGTTGGCACCGACACATTTAATCTGAGCAGCTGTGTGACATGTGCAGCAGTGATGAATACATTATCTCTTTGGCACGAGACCTTTCAGAACTATTTGGTGATTTGATTCGAGAACAAAGAAGTCAAATACTTGAAACAAATGCACAGTAATGATGGAATTAAGCATTAAATATAAATAAGCAATTTTAACTAATTGTTTGCCAGCCGGTGGAGGCATTTGAATTTGGACGTGTAAATCAGTCTGCATTTACTTTATACTCTCCCTCATTGAAAATGCTGTTGTGTCACATTTTAGAGTGAAACGAGTATCTCATGTTCTGCCATCTTCTTTCACAGAACGGTTAGGTTTTATTCTTGAAAATGAACAGACTGGCATCCACAAGCACTTTTCCTCAATCCATTTTTAACCAGGTTAACTTCCTCCTTCAGAACTGCTTTCATTTTTCAGAGACTTTATCTCAGTTATCGTAGAGTAGAGGGCGTCACTGAGAAGCTGATCAGTGTCCTTCACTGTGCAGCTGTACTGCAGCTGGCCTGCACTGGTCTGACCCATACTGGGCGGCACTACACACACGGCAGGCCAACATGCCCATAATGCGTCAGACTCCAGTCCCACCTTCACACCACCTGTTCACATATTTCTGCAGTTAAACTTTATGTTAGTAAGACCTTGAAAAGCACTTCAGCACAGAGCAGCTGCATTAGACCTGAAATATCTTTTTATATTGTTTATTCTATAGTTATACGTATATGCATTGCTCTTTAGACACTTCACTGCTGTAATCTAACCTTAGTTTAAACTTTTTTAAATCACAATGTAAGTCTCCATGTAAATGCACCTAATAACAGTCCCCTCTTCCACAGCATCAGTGACTGGTGCCAACTGGTTTCTCCCGACCTGCAGATGCAAAAAAAGTATCTAACTGAAAAAAGCTCCTTTTGGGTGTAGAAAGCCATTAAACTCCAAAGAGTGAGAGAAACAAGTTCCCAAATTGATAACAGAAAAGAAAGACAACATTTGTGGTTAAACAAAAACCATACACACCGTCCTTTGCTGCCACAGGAATTCTGAAAATGTGCTCTTGGCAGTCTTCTCGCTCCAGTGTCCATGACTTAAGCCACGTCAGGCTCCATTTATTTGCACAGCCCTTCATCAAAGTTGCAGTCCCCATCGGTTTCACAGCAGCCACATTATGAAACAATAAATAAAACCAACACCCCCCGAAACACAGAGGCTCAATGAGAACGAAAGAAAACAGAGGAAACCCTGTGAAAAACGATTCTGCGTTTGAAGGACCACCGGGCGTACTGCTGTATCAGAGCCTGTCAAACACGCAGTTGTTAAATCAGCCGCATTAGTGGCTTTGCCAACTTCTGCAACATCAACAGCTCACATGAAAGAGCAGGTGAGGACGATTTACTGGGATTAAGTTTTGGTCAATAAATACCATCATCATTAATGAGGTATAGGAAAAGACTTGAATCGTCTTCACTCTGAAGACATTTCATCGGAAGATTAAATCGAAACGCCATTTTCACCACATTATATCATGCTCCGGGCATTTTGCTCCATTTAATTTGTTGCTTCCACATGCCGACGCTCGGGGAGATACGTGTCCGTGGAGCTCCACAGCCGCGTGCCTCTGCCTGTGCGTTGAGTTAATGATTTATAAACACCACTGACAGAGAAGAGAAGAAGAAAAGGAGAGTCTTTGGCAGGAGCCGCGGTCCGAGAGGAGGATTTACCGTTCCGTGACGTGGGACTGCAATGAAGGCTTTTATCACTGCTGTGGAATTGGCATCGCTGCTTTTAATCTGTTTCTCTTTCTGACCCTCACCACCCACGCGTAGCTCCCAGAACACGCACGTGCAAACATTTGCTAGCAGAGAACCCAGCGGCCTGCTGACAGGGACTTTTATGAGTTTCATAAATGACCCTCCGAGCATTCAGGAGAAGAACGCGATGCTGAATCTGTTTATTTTCCCTACCGCAAGTCATCGCCTCAATAGACTCCTCATCAAGCAGAATGTGAGACTTCATCGCCCCTCTGTTATTCAACTGACACAGACAGCCCAGTGGACTTAAACCCCTCAAAATAAAACGGTCAAATTTGTGTCTTTGAGTTAAATCCCCGTTTTCTCCCTCCACAATTTCCTGTGAGCAGCGCGGAGCAGACATGTAGTAAAGCGGGGCTCATCTGTGCAGCAGTCTCCAGCTGCGGATGCCAGGAAACCCCTGGCCTGCATACCTGAGGGAGCCGAGACAGGATGGAGGAGCCGAGAGGAGCAGCATCAAACGCACTGCCCTGCAGCTCAACCACCGCGCCAGGCCGAGGCCCCTCACCAGTCTCCCAGCTATAATCAGCCCACTTGATCTTATCGTTCTTTTGTGCTCCATGTGAACGCAGATCATGTGTTCCCACCCTTTCCTCTAAGAGGCTCAACTTCAGGCAGTTTACAGTAAGGAGCACAAATGGAAGTACAATAGTCACATGGAGCAATAAAGCTGCCCACTTGTTGAATGTGTCAATCAAGGAGCTGTCACTGACACTTCTGTTGAGGGGTTACACGTATGAAATGGGGCTGTATGTGTGATGCAAGGGCTCAATTTTAAACAACCACAAATTGTGTTGGATAATTGTTCCAGTCCTCATTCCGTCAAACTCACTGTGTGGACTGTTTGATTTCTTTTTCGATCTTTTGTTGGACTTGACCTTCAACTTGTGGATTTCCTTTTCTTGAGTTTTTGGATCTATGTCTTTGCACATGTTCGTTAATTCCAGTTTTATTTTGAAACATCTTTCCCTATGTGTCTGGTTTCCCTCCTTTGTTGATCACCTGCCCCGTCTTCATTAGTCTCATCTGTGTGTTTAGTCTTTGTGCCAGTTCATCTGGTCAGTTTCTCCTCAGTTCCTCTGTGAGATTGCTTGTGTTTTTCTTGAAGATTTTCCACACTGATGCCTGTCAGCAAGTCCAAATAAACGACAGTTCGTTGGATCTTTCCTCGTCTGGCTTCTGCATTTGGGTCCTCAGCTGATCCTGGACATGACAGTTTGAAGGTTTGAGGTTAAGGTTAGAATATTAGGTTTCAGCTAATTTTAAGGGTTGGGTTTGACGACTTGTGACGGCAAAAGTGTAACACATATTTGGATTTGGTTCACCACATTTAAAAAACAGGGTTGAGATAAAAAAAAAAGACAAAGCAAATTACATCAAATGATACTTTCTGAATCTAGCAGCTGCACTTGACTGCACGCTGAGCATGATACATAACCCAGTATGTACAGAACCATATGTATAAATGGAATACAAGCTCCAGGTTATACGTTACACTTGTGCTTTATCAGCCATGACAAGTCAAAATGTCTGCTATCAAAAGGGATAGCAGACATTTAGAGCTGTTTATATGACATGTCTTCTCAACAGGTCTAGAAGTTAAAGGGCCCGAAGGCAAGGTTTTCAACAGGAGATAACGGTTTCACATTTTTAGTAGCTGGGTGAAGAAGAGTTCATATACTGGTCATTTCCCATCTCCTCAAAACTGATCCATGCAATGTTTATAAAAATTAGAAAGTTACACAAATCATTGGACGTGGTTAAACATTATGATGCCCCTCCCACTGCTTTTCCCTCTTATACATGTCTAATTGGTCAAGAAATCTTAGTGCGCCTCAATTATCTGGAAAACATTAATTATATCGGCTTTAAACTTTGCCTGTTTATTTTTAAGAGCCTTCACTGCAGTGTCAGAACACACAACATGTTCAACATTGATAAAATCTGAATAAACAGAGGAGCAGATCTCTGTTGCAGACGTAGCTGAAGTTTTTTGATCGGGACAACAGAGTGTTCACCACAAAGTCAACAACAACTGATCCCTAAATTTCTGGATTCTGGGTCCTGAGTCGAGCTTCACTAAAGATTGAATTACTCAATTACTGCAGGTCACTTTCACGATTTCAGACAGAAAGCTGAAACCACTTGTGGAGGTCGCTCGGAGAGGGAGAGAACCAGGGAGAGGTGATTGTCACAGCTGAGTCTAGTCTAGTCTCGTTGGCCAATCAAATCTCCCTGGATTCAAAAGGAAGCAAATGAGCTGCCACACGAGAGAGAGAGAGAGACTTCCTGAGAAAGAGTTGAGCTGAAAAGCCGGACTCCAGCAGAAAGTTCTGGCAAGTTTGAATTGTGTTGAGTTTATGTTTTCACCTGTTTAAATAATAAAGTATGCTGAAAGATGAGATCCCGGGGGCACCGGACATAGCCACACCAGTATTACCACAGACCATGCGACCAGCTCATTCCCAACAGGCAGCTTTAGAATGGGCACTGCACTACTTCTCTTGTAATTCTGACCATTGTCACTGTAACTGCTGGACACGTCCAGACTCACAAATCTGTGGCCTTGTCCACCTTACACTTTCTATTCTTGCTCAAAAACAAAGCCATATACTGTTGGACAACCTGCAGCAGGCTTCACACACCTGACTGAATGATTCCAGTATATTTAATGGATCACACGTGCCACGTTCTGTGTGTGTGCACCAGGTCCAGTCACTCTCCGTTCCCTGGGGCCAGGTCTAGTAAAAATGCTTCTATAAATAAGGCCAACTGTTTCTCTGGAGCTCATAAATCTGAGAGGGCCGTATTTCTCTCCATTGTGGCATCTGGCGTCATTCATCACATATGTGGTGAGCAATTAGGTATAAAAGAAAACCAGGAAACCCAGCAGAGGCCGCACTGGCTGGTGCCAGCAGCCATTACCATGTTAAACTTCACCACAAGGAGACCGTGATCCAGAGACTTCAGTGGATACGAGAGAAAGAGAAAAATGATGTATTGGATCTGGAAATGACATCACTGTTTGCCAGTGAGTGATGTGACTTAAGTTACAGGCTTCATGTTTATGCACACCACAGGATAACAAGCGTCTCAGGCTCGGCACAGATTGCAATCAAAGTCCTCAACTCTCCTAATCTGGGCTTGTTAACCTCAAACAAACACTAAATACAGGCAGACACACACACACCCATGTATGAATGCCACCGCTGTCACACTGACACCATCAATCATAGACCTTTTAAGCCAGAATCAATATGTCACATCATGTGGCTGTTTCGTGAGTATTCAATACCATGTTAGACACTTAGGGATAAAAATGTCTTGTCTGTACTGTCATTGTGCAGCACTTCCTGACTCTGGTCCTTGGAACTTAATGTATTTGTGTCCCCTTATTCAAAAAGCGCCAATCAGCACAAACCCAAAACTAAAATAGGACTTCCTGTGGTACGCCCAATCACTTCCTGGTGCCAGTCACCATACTGCTGCAGACCTACCCGAAGTTAAGAGGTTTCGGGCAACATTTCAAGATCCGTAAAGAACACAGTCTGCGTGCTATGAATACCGACACGCCGTCGGGGAGAAGGACTGTGATGTGATTTTGATTACAGCCCAGCTGAGTCGCTGCATATTCTGACAGAGCTTTTCAAACAGGACATATATTCCCGATTGCATTCCCCAGACTTCCCAACTCTTCCTCTTTACCTTTACCAAACAGGAGGCTAATTGCCGCATCTGTTTCCCCTCACAATTTAACCGCAATTAGGTGGTTTCCAAGTGTCGGGGGGGGTCAAACAGCAGAGCTACCTTCCTGACAGAAACACCATTAGACACACTAATGACTGTAGACAGAGCAGGACACATGTCAGGCCTGTGGTACCAAGAGCTTTAAAGCAACCCTTCCACATAAATGTTCATTGAAACGTGCGCAGTCATGTGCTTGTATTTAAATTTGCCCTCGTTGGAATAGGTTCTGTATAAGCGTGAATACTTTGTGGATTTCATCTGGTATCTGGCACCTTCAAAGTCGTGGACTGTGAAGCAGCATGCACCTGTGCAATAAACATAAAAGCACAACACCGGGATATGTGTAAAAGCACGGCAGCACATATTCAGACACACACTTACACAGGCACAAACACACTCTTAAAAAAATAGACAGTAAAACATCTGAAACAATCGATTTAGGAAAATGCTAACTTTGCTTGATAGCTCACTGAGTATAGGATGAAAACAGGGCGACACACACAAACACACTGCTTCTGTCTAGACAAGTATCAAAGCCTGAATGTGTGAGAGCAGCGTCTACCTAGGTGGGAACTACTGGAGTCTAAGTTGGAGGAGAGAGGGGCGGCAGAAGCAAATTCCTTCTATTGCCACGCCGCCCTTTCCACTCACTCTCCCCACAACAAACACAAAATAGCAACAAAATGCTCTCGTAATGGGGCTTTGACCTTCCCAGGGGGAAAGTGCCTCTGAATGCCAGAGTTAGAATAGGGGGATGAGTGTGTATGGACTGAGAGTGGCCTGGGATCAGTGATGCACATCGAGCTATCAGACCCAAACCCAACAACCCTTCAACCGCTCAGTCTCCATTGCTCTTGAAAGCCTCTCACCCACTCCCACCTCCCTCCTCTCGTCTATGACATTCTCCTTTTCTCTTTCCAACCCAATCTTTGCTTCTCTCTTCACTTCTTTCATTCACGCCTCCTACTTTGTCATCCTCTCTGCGACGTACGGTAAAGAGCGGGCTAAGATCTCAGTTCATTGTGGAATGCCATTCACAGCCTCTTTCTATGGTTTGAGGGCAGTGTTTTTCTCCCAATAAAGCCCAGGCTGATACACTGTTTGTAGCTTCCTAAGCCAAATATGTCCCACGTCTGTCCCAGACTGTGGTTACTTATGATCAAACTTCCAAGGTCAAAGGCCATATCCTCATCTTAAGGGACTTTAACACTGACCTTTGACTTCTTTCTATAAGACAGAATCCATAGCAGCAGTTTCAAAGGGTTACAGGACATACCAGAGGCATTACTGGCATTACTCCTATATGAGGGATTACTTTTTGTTTGTGTGTGAGTGCATATCTATGCACCCATGAGCACTGGCTATATTAATTTCCAGGCATTTCCTCCTAAGTGTAACCAGTCAGTACGAACCGGGAGCCAATACTCAGAGCTCCCGGGTCACAAAAAGAGAACATAATGCACCTCATTAGACAAAGCACAATGAAGCTTCTGTTGTTACAGTGAAAGTCGGCCCGCTCTGTCCCCAAAACACATCTGCAAAATCATTAACAGATGTCTTAAGAGCCTCCATCGGGCCAGGGTATCACAAACACACACTTTTCTAGCTTGCTGCAATATTCCATTTTCTCAGTCACTGACTGGCTCCGTTCCTCTGCATTTCCTCTGTTGCATCACCGCTGGTTGAGCGCCGGTGCAATCAGGCCAGTAACACTTACAAATACTCACAGAGAAAAGTAAGTACTTTCTCTCATGAATACAATGAATTTGTTCCCAGAGTCTTCCTTGTGTCAGCCTAAAGTGTATTCTGTTTAAATAGTATCATAATCTCCTGAAATGTGATATTCTCAAGTTTTCTGTCGTTTTTAAAAACCGGACACATATCTTATTGCAAACTTTAATATCTGCATTATACACTGAAGGGGTAGGGACACCACAATGGCAAACAATACTTTTTGTCAATTCCCTTTTTCTCTTATTTTTTCGGGACTAAAAGATGTTTATGAAATGTAGCCACACATGTTTTTGTTGTTTTTCTCCCCTTGTATCTGTGAACCACATTAAGTCTGCCGGAGCTCATTAAGCCGCACACCTTCCGAGGGAAATGGACAGCGGGGGTGTTCTGCTTCCTTGACCTTGACCCGTCATCAGCTGTGTTCAATAATTGTCACCTCATAATAATTGGTCCGGGTTTTCAGGAGCCAAAGTGTGGAAGGTGTGCCGGGGCAAGTGCCTGCCAGCCAGAAAAAAAAAAACTGGACAGAGTCGACTGTGAGACACGACACACTCAGGAATTTACAGTTGGTCTCATAAAGCCAATGAAAAGCAGAGCTCTGAAACAGCAGGCACAGTCATCTGAGGGGAAACACTGAGCGGAGGAGAGTCAAGAGCCAGTGAAAGTTCTGAATGGACATAAACAATCAGAGGAAGAGAAACCCGCCGAGAGACAGAACATAACATCGTGTTATCCAGTTGTCATTAATAATGAGGTATCGCTCCGATGACACCTGCACGGTTCTCCACGCTCATAATTTACTGCACCATGAAAACTAATACACGTAAACTTTCTGGTGCAGCTCTTACACACACCACTTAGCTGCAGGATCACAGCAGCCGGGTTTAATTAAATGGCGTGTGGTTTTTGGAGTAAAGTGATAATATCTATTAGGGCTTACGGGATTAGTCTCGGTTACAGGCGAACACTGGAATGCAGGGAGAGCGTGGTGAATCAGTCCAAATCCACATGGCCTCGGTCTGCTTGCAGATCCAGAAGTTGGTGAACCAGTGTTGCTGGTCAATGCTGGAACACAGTGGCACCGGTTGGGCCAAAACTAATGGGAGTCCTTCCATGAACTACCTCATAACTAGGATTTGGCTTGGTTACACTAGCAGTGGATTAGTTGTGTGTATAAGGAGGGGAAAGAGAGAGCAAGGATACGAAAGCCAGGGACTATTAACCGCCATAGCAGCTGTGCTGGTGCCTGTGGAACCACACATTAATCACCATGTGACTTTTAAATTTTGCCTCTGTACACTTGCGTGCAAGTGTGTGCATGCAAATCTTGGGAGGGTATAAACGTGCAAGAACTTTGAAATGGCTCCTGAATCTATGAGTCAATGGAGGGGAAGGGCAGAGAAAAAAAAATCACATGGACAAAAGAATCAAATGGTTTCGAGCCAAATGAATCTGAATGAATATATAAACAAATCTGAGTTGGATTTCCATCAGACTCCTGAATGAACTCCAGGTCGCAGCTGGTGCTGGCCTTTCATTTAATGTTCCGATGTCAAATTAGCACACTAACCACAGAGGCTTTCCAGGGGACACGAGGAGACGCAGGGAAGGAAAATAGGGAGCTAAAGAGACAGAGGCTCATTACAGAGCAGGACAGCTTGCTTGTTTTGCTGTTGTTTGTTTGGCATTTGGCTGGTGTTTACCATCAGCACGTAGGGTCAACATTCAGACCCCGGCCGTTAGGCTTTCTCCCAGGACAGCACCATACAAAGGCAGGAGACTGCTAGTCTGCACAGGGAGGCCCCTGGCCATGCCCAACAGGGGCCTGGGGTCACTTCATCTATGCCCTCTGCCTATGTTTGATCATCGAGGAAAAACCTCATGAATTAGTGCATACATGATTGGATGCCGTGTACGAGACAACCTTGTGTGTGTGTGTTGGTGGAAGGACAATTAAGGACATTCTGAAGTAGGAACAACATACATGAACATTCTTCGCCTGAAGCATCATCTGATGATGTGACCATTCAGCTGTTTGATGGATAAACACATTTAGAAGATCTCCTTTTAAGAACCTGTTAGTCCTGACCTCTAACCCGTCTCAGTTGTAGATGTTAAGGATAAGCCCCCTGAGCCACTTCTCCATTAAAGTCCCACGGGAACAGCTCAAGGTTAAATCTGGTTTTGCTTCCTTTTTAACATAAATGTGTTATTCAATTATGTTTTTTAGAATAATTTCACCCACTAAATGCACATACTCTAAAGCAGATGGAGTTTGTTATGGATCCATAAGTGTTTAAATTAAACTGAAAGAACAGAAAACAGTAGGAACAAGAAGACACTGGAAACAAGACAGTGACAAACCAACAACAAACTGACAAAGGGAAGCACAGATACTTATATACACAAGGGGGGCGGGGGGGGGAATTGAACACAGGTGAAACACATTAGGGACAGGTACAATCACAGTGGCAGGAGACAGGACAATGACAGGAAATTAAGCCAGAGACACACAAGGAGTAAACCCTTCAAAATAAAACAGGAAACTGTGAACTCAGGAAAAAACAACCCAACACAAACACCAACAAAAGGTCCACAAAGAAGTGTCCAACAAAAAACAAAAACTCTTTATCTAAGAGTCCAGAGCCATGACACATTGCTTCTCTTGTGAGTTCACAGTGATCTCAACGTTTGGCCACCAAATGTAATAAATTAAATCTTGAGTCCGAGTTGAGGCGTTCGTGAGATATTGTGTGAAGAAGAACACACAGATGGACAGAAAACCTGAAAACAAGGCCTCCGGTCACCGGATGTCACTGTTGTGGAAGCACCAAGAATGTAAATGTTGACTTAGAAGCTGAGACTGAAAGTTTGAGGGGGGCGGGAAAATGTGGTGGACAAAACAACCACAACACAAGGTATATTCTATAGATGTATGGTATGATGATCATTGGATGAAAGGAAAGCTTACACACAATTTCCAATCAAAATTTTAAAAAAACTTTCAGAGCATCCAGACGTGACAAATGGGACAAGTATTATAATCTTATTATAAGATTTATAAAGTTTACACTGTGTTTTAACTCGAACAGATAGATGAAGCCATCACTGTCTGAGAAGGGTCCCACACGTTACAAAATCCGATGACATTTTTGTTCATACCGCATGCATCTCTGATTTGGAATGGTGGTTACTGCTGAAAGCCCTTTCCTGGTTTTGACTCTCAGATCCACAGCCATATTGTGATCTTGCTACACGTTGAGAGAGCTGTATCCACAGAGGAAACAAAGCCTGTGTGCCAAAAACCTGCTCCGAGTCCAAACATTCTCACAGTGGATGTCAAGGGGAACACTTCTCTCAACTCCTACTGGCCAGGTACGAGATTTAACACCAAGAAAGTCAGTGGTGCAGCCAAACCACTCACTTAATGCAGGAAGTGGGCTTAGAAGGATTTTATTTGAGAAAAGTTCTGTTGTATGTCCAAGTTTGAAACAATGAATGGATGGAGTGAGGGATGGGAAGTTGGCGAGATTTTTGTGGGGTTTGAAGTGGAAAAGTCTTTGTCTTGATGGGCTGTTCATGATGGTGAGTGGGTTGCTGTAATCCGTGGTGGTCAAGGATCCCAGCTGTCCCAGTTACCTCAACCACGCCAGCTGGACGCAAGCAAGGCCCCGGGACCACAGGGACATGAGCCAGAGAGAGAGAGAGAGAGAGAGAGAGAGAGAGAGAGAGAGAGAGAGAGAGAGAGAGAGAGAGAGAGAGAGAGAGAGAGACTGGACAGATTTCCTGGTACAGTTGGTAGAATTAGCAGCACAAGATTCTTAGCTCAAAAACATCCTCGGGATTAGTGGCATCTTTGATGGCAGCAACTGAAGACAAAGCCAGTGGTAACCCAAGACGTTGGCACTATTTTCTCGCAGGGAACAACAACAAAGCGAGACAAGGCAGCGTGAGATGAATGAGAAAACGATCCGAAGCTCAGTGGAAATCCATGGAGATTCATCCAGAGTTGGCTCGAGAGCGACAGCCCTTATAATACTTCGTTGCTCTCGTTTTGACTTGTTACCCACAGCGCTGCGTCAGTGTCTCTGAATGACTCCACAGATTACCTCAATTACAGCAGATTGTCCCATCTGGCGCCTCCAAAGGCCCCCAAAGCCCATCACTGACTGTCTGTCATTGAGTGCATCGTGAGTGTGTGTGTGTGTGTGTGTGTGTGTGTGCGTTTATGGATGAACGCTTGTATGAGTTGTGTTCACGCATACCGTTGTGTGTGCCAGGTTCTGCGTGTCCACTGAGAGCGGTCGCGCTGTTGCACATCTTTCTTCTGCTTATCTGTTCTCAACATGTGTGTCTATTAGAACAACTGGAGTATTATCTCTGAAGGGTCCATTCAAGCCAAGAGCAGGAGCTTAAGTCATCAGACATTGTGCTGCCTCAGAAAGAACAGAGCTGAACCAGGAGACACCAGATGCCTTATCCGCTATTTACCATTTAGTTTGTGCGTCATTAGAGACATTCGAAAACATTTTCCAAATTAAAGGGCTTCAGACGACATATTCCCTCATTGTCTCCTTTTTATTTTTACATAATGAGTCTCCTCTCCTTGATATCTCTTACATAATCATAAGGCACAGCAGCGTTCATCCAGAGGATTCACATTGCATTATCTCCCAAAAGGTCATCGTGGTCAAACAAGGACACAGAACCAGACGAGACCACGGTTTTGGATCCAGTTCTCTCGTTAGCCCCGCCTCAGCTCCGCATTCCTCAAAGGTTGAGAGGCATCAGAAAAGCGGTGTCGATGAATCCTCGGCAGCAGATTTTCACATCTGCAAACCAAAGATGCATAGAAGTAAACACAGAAAAATGTCAGGAGAGACACGTTTACATATCCTAATCCAATAATAAGGAAGGAGAGAGAGAAAGTGAAAGTGAGAACATGTATCATGTGGTGCCTGACTGCAGGGTTTCATTACAGCAAGCTGCATCATATACTGGAAATAAACATGCGGGAAAAAAACACTGAATTCTAATCAAGCATTAATCATCCCATTGCGCAAAACTCCCCAGCATCAACATTGTGGTTGATTAGACACAGACACAGTAGTCAGTGACTTTTCCAAAAGAAAAAAAACTGAATGGAAAGGCAGAATTCTCTCAGCGGTGGTGATGACAATAGTGAATAATTTGCTATTAGTGTATAATCTTTAAACCACACCGGCATACCCTATACTTGGTTTCTTGGTTGTCTTTGTATACATCTATGAAGCTTGTAGCCATGTGAGTGCTGTGTTAGTAAACAGAGCCGCTCGTCACCTCCCACTGGGCCGATCTGTCTGTGTTTGTGTGCGATCTCTGCTGAGGCCTCATCGGCGTGGTGCTGTATCACTTCATCTATTGGACCAAAGAGCGTATTTTTCCTCTTCTCTGTGTCTCAAGGGGCCTCCCGACTTTATCACTTCCACTTAGCTGGCCACCTGGGAGCTCAGGGCGTTATGTGTGTTTTTACATGTGTGTTTGCCTGCATGCACGTTTGTGGGTGTCCAGCATGTAAAAAAAACTGAAGGGAGTTCAATGCGAGCAGAAAACAGACAAGGACATCTGCAGTTCCCGGAAACACGAGAGCGAGTTGATTCCTGCACAATTTGACCTTTTCTTCTCTTAAGCAAACGCTAAGTGGAAACTCCTCAACGCAGTGGAAAGAAAATACAAACACACTCATGCGAGCACGTGGAGTGGATGGGGTGGAAAGTCCAAGTGCTCCCCAGTTCGGGAGAGCTGAGTAATCCAGCCTCGGGATCAGGAGCAGTGTTACGCGTCTGTATCCTCACTGATAAGCTCAGACGCCTTCTTCTGTCGTACTCCGAACGACAGGTTCACAAAGCTGTCAAAGGTCTTGTCCAGTTTTTCTCTCATAAAATTCTCCCACAAGTGAGACATTTTTGCTTGAACCTGCACAAGATCCATTCTGTTTGAAGACTGTTTGTTTGGAGACGGTACAAAAGCCCCAGGTGTTTTGTTTGTAATATGAATAAATCAGCGTGAAGCCAAAGTTTTTTCCTAAAACATCCCAAAATATTTGAATCTACATCGGCTCTGGGTAATATCCACTGATTGGGTTGGACATCACAGTACAGATGCTGCACTTGAAAGCATCAGAGGGAACGGAGAATAATGAGATCTGGCTCTTATTAAAACACCAGAAAGCGATAGAGACAACACGTTGGACAGCAGTGCTGGTGTGTCGGGTCAGAACAGGATCAGTATAATGCAACTCTCTGTTTACGCTGTCTTCTTTCTCATGAAAAAAAGAATCATACAGCTGCTAATCAGCATTTGAGGCACACATTTGCTGTATTTTCCTTCATTAAATGGGACATGTGCACAAGTGGACCCCGGTTTACAGCTCACACACACACACCAGAGCACAAAGAGTCAAACACAGTCCAGTGCACTGGTATGCAGACACACACATGCACAAACACAAACAGGCACCTTAGTGAAAGTGGACGGCTGCAGCCACCACAGCGTCAGTGTTTTTTGTGTGGACGGCCAATTCCCGATGGGCAGACTTTCAAAGCCGTCTCTAATCCATTTGATTAGCTGGACCCAAGAACCTGGTCTGCGGACAAAGAGCTCCTTTCACACATGCGGCCGCCTATTACAGCTACATGTGATCTCAGGAATCTGTGCATCACAAAACCTTCTCCTGAATTCCACCTCCTCTCTGTCTGTCTCTTGCTGTTTGTGTTTCCCTGTGTTGCCTCAGCTGATACTCCAGCTTCAGCGTGTCGGCCTTATTATGATGTATCAGCGTCGATCATCGTGTTTTTTTTCCCTGGACTTTGAAGATTTCAAGCTTAGTAACGATGTTTGGTTATTTTTCTTTAAGCGTTTCTGCAAAACCATTACCCATTCTTAGAAAGAAACATGACTCGACAGGATCTCCTCTGTCTTGCAGTCAAATCCCCCACAAATATTGGATCAGTTACTTCCTGTAATACAATCTTCATTCCCTGCCTGCTGAACAGCAATCTAAAATCTCCCAATTGATTCAGTCAATGTTGTAGTGTTTTCTGAATGTTTATTCCCTGTATAGTGCATCAAGCAATGTGTACCATCATGCATTGCACTTGTGCTAAATGATAGAAGAACAGTTAACAGACAAGAATAGAGAGTACGTAACGATGCGGAATAAAAATGGTGTCATGTATGAATAAAAACTAATTAAATATAGAACCTCACATGTGACTTAATATGAGGAAGTGGTTAGGAGACAAAGCCTTTATTGGAAGGAACTGGATGTTGTAGCATATACAGTATTTATTCACGTGGAATTAAAGACTGATCAATGTTGATATAGATTTTTAATTGTGCGACAACAATGTTGTTCTAACTGGTAAAGACGAAATTATTCTAAAAAGTCTGAGGAGTGACGGAAGGAGTGATTTGGGACACAAACTATTTCTTTCAAACTCTGTTCCTCCGAGTGTAGCATTTGTGGCTAAGCTAGTTAGCCTGATGTGCTACGTTTAGCAGCTATTAAAAGGCCAAAACCAAATACCAGCCTCCTGAATCCAAACTTTGACAGGCCTGCTGACAAGGTTGCATAGAGGTCTCCGTCAGGAGTCAAATGAAAACTAATAAAACACCGATTGGTGTTAGAAGTTTGTTGAAAGCAACAAATTAATGCATTTTTGTTTAACTTAGCTGTAACGTATTCTGACAGTAAAGGAAAACTGTGATGTAAAAACTCACATCTGAAAGCCAGCAGAGTCTCGGCCTGCAGTTTTAGAACGGGGCCATAAACAAATCTGTTTTAGATGTGAAATCGACTCAGCAGAAATACATTCCCCCTTGTTACTTTAATGTCAACATGTCATTAGCAGCTTCCATGTGTTGCCATCTCTGGTCCTGAAGCTGATTTGGGGGAGAGTAATGGAAGGGCCATCTGGTCTGACAGGGCCTCTGACATCAAATGTCTTCAGTTAAAAGACCACAAGAGATCCCTTGGAGGACCCACATGGTCAAACTCACGTAAATACCTGCAAGTCCGAGTATAAACAAATGATTCAATGAAGGAGGTGTGTCTTGTTGTAAAGCAACATAATGATCAGAAAGCCACAGAGAACCTAAACACTTCCAGGGTGAACTACTTTGAGCAAGTTTTCTTCACAACCACTGGATTCAAGTTTTTACAAGTCCCTGAAGCTCACTGCTCACCCTTTCCCGGCTCCATCAAATACTTCAGCTTTTAAGATCACAAACGTCAGGAAAGAGGGAACATCTTGTGTTTGATAGGCAAATTTTGGAGCCCTGCACAATCCACTAAATTCTTCCCTCTGAAAGATGTGAACATCTGTGAGCAGCTATTTACTCGAATCCTAAAAAAAATAGACAACCACAGATGCTTTTTAGGGCCTTTCTCCTCAATTTGACACTATATACCCCGTTCTCCTATACACACACACACACACACACACGCACACACACACACACTGTATGCATGCTTGAACAGGCATACACCTTCTGTAATGGAAAAAGCTGTTGGACGAACACGTTCATGTGACAGCCACAATAAATAAAACAACAGCATGTCAAAACATTTAATGAAACGTGCATTAGGTATCCTCCCCAGAAGACCAACTTAAAGGTGTGTTACACAATTTACTAGATTGTTCCAGGCAAGACCACTTGGGAGAGAAGCTGTCTGAAAGTGTGTGTGTGTTTGTGTGTGTGTGTGTGTGTGTGAGGTTGTGTATACTGCATGTGAGTGTGCAGGTTGTGCAGCATATGCAGGGGTTTTATGCGGCACAGAGGAGAGGCAGATCTGGGTTACAGGGAGGGAGTGGCTGTGTGGACGCAGGCGGTCTCTCGTCTCTCGTCTCTCGGGTCCGTCTCTGTTCTGCTTGCTTGGAGACACCGTGGCAGTTACAGCTAATGAAATGGTTTCCCAAGGACAATGATAGCGAGTCCTAAAACACCATTAGCTGCACTCTCCGGGTCGCGGAGCCAATGTGAAACACAAAAGCAATTTATAGTTAATTAAATACATGGGAAAGCATCTGTGATGGACAGAAGGGAAAACAAGAGTCGGTTTGTGTTTTTTGCTCGGTCTTGTGTGCACATGGGCCTCTATGTGTGTGGTAAAGTCCGTGACAGATTCTTATCTCAAAATACAGCGTACTTACAAAAACACAATCTGCATGGTATATTCTGTGGTCATGAAAGATGTCTGGCAGTGAAGGGAATCATACAACAATGACTGCTGCTAATCGAAATATTGTGTTTTTGTATTTGAATCTTTACAGATAAACCAAAAGGTTTACAGTGTGACAGAGCAGCAGAGCTATCCAGGTTTGGCAAGTACCGTCAATCCTCTTTTGCTTTTCTCTCACTCTCCATTTCTCTCGCCCCTGCGCTTCTAGCCAACTGTGAGTCTGTCTAGCCAGTCAGCGTGAGACATCTGGGATCCATTGGACCCTGTGAGAGAGAGAGAGAGAGAGAGAGAGAGAGAGAGAGAGAGAGAGAGAGAGAGAGAGAGAGAGAGAGAGAGAGAGAGAGAGAGAGAGAGAGAGAGAGAGAGAGAGAGAGAGAGAGAGAGAGAGATTTCTATGAAAATGAATTAGCACAGTTAACACAGTTTCAAGTGTCATATTATTGACAGTTGTTAGTTATGTGATGAGTATATGTATATCAGTGATACACATGTGTGGGGTATGAAAGTTGTTAAGAGTGCAAAATGTATACAAAAATTAAACAGAAGAGGAAGAGACGGAGTGAAAGAAAAAGGCCTAGATTTTTAATCTGGGAGCTGAGGTGTCACCAGAAGGCATCAATTACTAATCCCATCCCATAATATGAGGTCCCCCAGTAACAGCAGGGGTCGTCACTATTAAGAAAAATACAAAACTAGAATGGCACATGCCTCTGCCAAGGCCCTTCAGTCCCCTTATGAAACCACATTTGAATTCACTAGATCCAGATTTTCATTTAGATCTGCTCGGAATTGCACACACTCATAAACATTGGTCCCCTTAACATGTCGGATATTCACGACGTCCATAAATAATTACCTGAGCAAACAAAAATGTGGAAGACGGCCTTTGAATGTTACAGAAAGATAAAGAAACATCTTGGATCTGCCCCTGATCTGATCCACATGCACTGGTTCTTTTTTTTGCCCTTACCACATCCTTCATCAAGTTTTGTCATAATCCATCCTGTAGTTTTTGTGTAATCCTGCGAAGTCTTGTGGAAGCAGATGGGTTTGCAGAGCAATACTTTGTTGGAATACAGAAAGCTCTGCCTCTGGCTGTTTGCAGGGCAGGTGATATATTATATATGGACAGAGGGCAATAAACTTCACTCTTCGTTATAAATAGGAAGTTTGGGTTCCAGCGTAAAGTCTGGAGCAGTAAAAAAACGAGTACTGTTTTGAAGTCTCGTGCTTCAGAAGTTAATTCCAATTTGTTTGTAACAACAGTCTAACGAACAGCCACGAAACAGTTGAATTCCTTCAGACAGTAGCTCGAGGATACTTAGATTGCGGAGTCAAACATCGGGACGCAGCCAATGAATCAGACCAATCCCACTTTTCAGCGGCTCTGCCCGGCTCCCTCGCTCAAACAGAGAGAACCTCTGTGGACAGGTTAAACCAGGTGTGGTTTGTCCGGGGCCTGGACAGCCCGAGGTTAGATTTGAAGCTTAATGCAGGGGGACAGATGTGTTTAGTTGGGAGGGGGGTTGGCTCTGATTCTAACACGGCCTGACACCTGCAGCCTATGGTGGTGATGAGGATATTTGGACATGTCTGTACCCTGTAATCCCTCCACGCTTTGGCCTTTTTCAGCTGGAAAGTGAAATGAGTGAAAATGAAATGTGTAAAAAAATAGAATCCCCTGACAGGCTTCTTTTTTTTGTATCTCTGCCCTCTGGCTGCTTTTTGCTGTGAGACTCCAAACACACCTGCCACGTGGCATGAGGCACCTGCTGGTACTGAAGCATCAGACTGACACCACATGTCAAAGTGGATGGGGTGGTTGTTAGGACATGTCAATGGACATTAGAGTGATTTTAAATGATGCTCACTATAGCCATTGTTGGATTAGTGTTTCTGGATCTGAAGAGAAGAGGATTTTTCTCTGGCACCTGAAAAGAGAATTCCACGTAGGCATAGCTCTCTATCAAAAAACGGAGGACAACAAAAAGAGGTAGATTTCTTGTGGACAGGGCTCATCTTCTGGGGTTTGAGTTGGGGGCAGTCACAGATTGGCTTTCAGTGTTTTTCGAAGGAAATATGTTCATCATCCTTGCCAGAAATCAGGGTCCACCCAGAGATAATGGAGAATAACACAATCATTCCCAAGTTCACTCTCTCTTACACACATGCAATATCACAGAGACACGCCTTCTAAATCCACACACACACACACACACAACCCAGCTTCTGGCCATTTAATTCCTCGTTTTGTTCTGTATTATGAAATGTTATATGTTCTCACAAATCTCAATTGTAAAAACACTTGCTGGTGCACAGCACTAAAGCCACGTGTGAAATATGACATAACAGCTTGAGTGGAAGGTTCTCAGCTACGTGACCCTTCACAACCAGCGCTCGGAATTTACAGCTCGATTAGTGTTTCGGATTTCATCCCTCCCATTGTGTTTTCTCTCATGTCCGTCCAACACACAAGAGCTTTTTTATTCACATACTGCTTCCATATGCTCGATAAGGGACCTGAGCTATCGGTAACACTGACTGAAATCAAGCTGCATTGCACACACAGGTAGTTTATTCTGCAGGCCACCGCATACAGAGCAGATCTGTAACTATCCGTTAAATTTATAATTGGCTGCTAATGTAGTTGTTTCCAGATTAGAAGAATGTAGTGAGTGAGAACACAGACTCATCCATCCATCTGTTCATTATCCATTCTACTTATTCTTTGAGGGTCACAGGTGCCACGGAGCTACTTGATATTTGGCCAAAGGTCCGGTCATCGGCGTATCACATGATTGGAGGATTCTGTCTACACAGTCTATGAAGGAGTGGCCTCCATTGACTGAGCCAACCGTGAAGGCTGAACTCAAACGAGACGGTCTGGTCTACAGAGGATTTCATATTTGCTTCACCAGCTTGTCACTGCATCATTAGCTACTCTGAGCAGCTGCACTTACAGCCACATGCATAGCTAGCTCGTTTTCTTCATAACGGTAGCGCAATGAATCCTGGGAAAGATCGGCCTAAGAAGGAAAGAAGGCGCCATCCGGTGGAATCCTCTTTGCTCGGGAATGGAAGAACGTCGGTTACGTTTGAAGGAGACAACCTAGTTGTGCACTGGGACGCAATATGTCTTAAAATGCAGCCTCCGAGGGGGACACAACTATAGAGACAATCATTCACACTCCAATGAGCCTAAGCTGCCCGTGGGAAGAAGCCAGAGCCCACTGAGAAACCCCACAGACACTGGGAGAACATTCAGCTCCTCACAGAAATGCCCAGGCCGCCTGACCCAGAACCTTCTTGCTGTGGGGAGACAGTGCTAACCCCTGCACCACCGTGCCACGGACCCAAAATTAGAATAACACAACAGCAGAATTAGGAAACAGTTGTCTTTGTTTCCTTTGTGTGACCCCGTATTGTTCTGCTCCTTTGGTTCCCACACTGATTTGTGTTCTGACCCATCGTCCAGTTCTCTGGTTTTCACCTAGTCCCAGTACATTAATATGTTATGTCATCCTCACATTGCAGTTTTTGTTTCGGCATGTTTTTCAAATAATCAAAAATCACTCAGGCAAAATGTTGCCCAATACAGTGACTCATTGTTTTTCGGAGTGTAAACATGCACTCAAGAAGCATGTATTAATCACTTGTGACAATGACGAAGCTGAGGCAATGCAATCCCTTTGTATATTTTTGCAGCAGGCCTTTGTATGTGTAAGTGTCATAACAAGACCACCCAACACAATGTCCGCGCCACTGAGAAAGCCTGAGTGACTTGACAGACAGAGATCAAACACTCGGTTTGATGTAAGAGGGGACAGAAACAATTCTTTTAACGTCTTTCAACACTGAATGCTTCACACTGAAAACACATTAAAAGTCCATGTTTCCCAGCAAAGAACCATATCAATTGTGATGTTTTGACTTTTTTTGGTCAAAAGTGTAAATGGTATGAGGCTGCGTTTATTCCTCTGTGATGTCAAAAACTAAATCAGTCCCTCATGAGTTTGGAGAAAGTCCTGCACTGTCCATGCTTTACAAATTACTGAAGGGACACAATGGTCTCTGGTATCTGGGCAACACAAAATGTCTTGAAGGTACATTACACTTTTTCTACTGTTACAATCTATTAAATAGATTAATAAACACATTAATTTTCCCATAAATATGGATGTGAATTTTGATGATTGTTATAACATTTTATTATAACACCTCTATTCTAATAGATACATCTACTTACAATCTGTGATCTTACCTCTAACCGAGCTACTCACTTGCACAGGGACTCAGTGTCATGAGTGTTGAAGCCGTGGGGCTACCCACTGCTGTGGGTCATTTGCTGTTAGCACTTGTTGACCCCATGAAAGAAAGGCAGCTAGCACTAGCTAGACTCCTCCTTTGTATAGCATGTGACCGAGTGTTCAGGAGCTGCCTTAAAACATTCATAGTGAGAATCAGCACCAGTGATATATGGACTGTATTCTTTTTTCGAGTTTTATAAACGTAATATTATCTATTCACCCACAGGTTCATACACCTCTCATAGGTCGGCAGAGCCATCAGGTGAAACCTGGGGTTCAGTTTATTGCCTCCGGACCCTTCAGAATTCAAACTGGAGGAGCTGGGGATCCAAACACCGATCTTCTGTTTATTGGACAACCCGCTTTGCTCCTGAGCCACTGCCTACCAGTTAAAAAAGCTTAGGTTGGAGAGTCAGGCTAACTAGATTAAAACTTCTTTCTGAGTGGAATTCAAACAGTTCCACCCACGATGCTGTTGAATAGCTAACTTTTTATGTAATTGATAAAAAGTAGAAGACAATGTCCTGTATCTCTTTTCATTGTCCCTCAAATGTCAAACAAAACTTAGAAGCTGTATCCACAAATAAACTCATGTTTTAGAAATGATTTCAGTTTTAGTTGCAGTTCATTCTTCCATCAGCAAAGAATCGAGTGTTCAAATAAACCTTTAACGTGATTGGAGATGAAAGAGAGATGTAAACTCTTCGGGGGAAAAATCGGCTCAGTCATTGGACTTTCAAGACACAAATCACATTCCCCCTTTTTTCCTTATAGATGCACATCCTGTCAGGAAGCCGAATTTGCACCTTCCTGTCACTTCAAGATGATCTGATTCCTGCAGCGACCCAGTCACTGTGGGGGGGCTTTGGAATCTTGGAATTCCAGAATTCCAAATTCACTTCCTTTTTCCTTCCAGGAAACATCTCATCTTCTGTGTTTTCTAACCTACCCCTTCTCTTTGTGTCTCACAGACCAGACAAGTCTTTTAGAATCTGTCGGTCTCAGGGTTATTACTCCAATATCAAAGTCACAGGTGGAGAGCTGCCCTGCAGAGCGGCTGTTAGACTCACTGTCACACAGCTCACTGACTCACAAACAACTCGTGACCTGCTCAGCTAATTTCCTTCACCTGCCACACACTCATTTCTTTGTCAAAGAGACCAAACACACGCAGAGCCAATTTTTCTAATTATTCACTAATACTAAATGACAGGCTGGATTCCTCCACAATTTAAGTTGACCTCTCAAGACACCAGAACCCCCCCCAAATTGTGTTTTGGACCACCAGGGTCCTGTTGCTGTTTTGACCTCTGACCAGATTGTTGACTGTTAGTTTAGCCACTGCTCTCTCTCTTTCTCTCTCTCTCTTTGTCTATCGGTACCTTGGGCCTCTACATCTGTCAGCATCATTCCTTCTCACTCTTCAAGAAACGTTTATCCTTTGTTTTCTCATTTAGCTTCGATGCTACATCATATTCCTGTTATATCTCCCTTTTGACACTCCTATTGCATTTTGCACATTTTCTCTTTCTGTGTTTTCCATTTTACTTTATCTCTTTTATCCACCTTCTTTTTTAAAGAGGTCATCTTTTGTATCAGCCCCACCGATGGACAACTGAGTGCCCCTCCTCTGTCATGTTCTTCTCCGCAGCTCCTGGAGATGCTATGTTAAACGGTGACCATCTGGGTCAACACGGCCCTCTGCCATCTCCTTTTGAAGTCGGAGGTTAAGCTGATAATAATCCAATATTTCTACCTCTGTGCTGCCGCTTGTAAGAGGAATTTCTAATCATCCGAGAAGGAATTCCCAAGATCTCGGTGTGATTGGGAACAGCTTCGGCATGTGTGCGAGATGACGGGAGCCTCCGTGTGTACATGAGAGTGGATGGAGAGGCTGCGGGGTCGTAGTCACTAGAGTAGCATAATGGAGGTCTTGCTGAGTGCACACACACACACACACACACACACACACACACACACACACTGTAAATCCTATGTCACAGCGGAGGATTTGAATATTTTGGCAAGGTTGCATGACAAATGCTGGTCATACATCTGGTTAGCCTCTGCATCAATGCAGGTGTTTTGTTTCATTGTTATACTGTATAAGAGAGCAGCTTCGACATGGAGTCAGATATATATGAGGAACAATTAACAGTCACTGGGGCCTCTTTTGCTTGGTTTAGCCGCAGTTCATCATCGGTTAATATGACAGAAATGGCCGACCTCTGTCTAATGAGAGGATCAATCATGGAACTACGTTCTTAAAAGGGTGTGAGGGCAATGCTGACAGAGAGCCTTATTCTAGCAGCCTGTATTTCACAATGGGACCCTGTCCAGGAAATGACATCAGAGACATAAACAAATTCTGCTATTTGAAGGAGAAAACAAAGACAAAGGCTCATGTGTAATCTAATAGAGACACAGGAAGATATGTCACATCATATATTATAGTCAGGGATGGATTAGGTGAGTCCTGAACCATCCCTTAGTTATAGACACCTGGGGGAACTCACATCATGCACCGAGCACTTCTCTCTTTCCCTCTCTCTGTCAATCTTCTGATTAAGTTTCAGGATCAATTTATCTATTAACTGATTTATGATTCACGCTTTTAAATCAGTCATCAGTGGCAAGAGATGACCACTATTAATGTTAAAATCCAAATTAGAATCACATCTTGAGCTTCATGAAATGCTTGGAAATTTGAAACAACAGGGTTCAATCATTTAATCAAGGTTGACATACATCCATCTTTATTTAAGCATATTTGAATCTGCCATCCCAAACTGAACAATGTACAAATGTACCTTCGTAGTTTGACTTCCTTTCTCTCAAAATTCAGTGTATTTTACTCAAAATTGAATCAGGCCTCGCCCTGGTCTGAGTGACACATTGCCTGGATAGCCAAACATCCATTGACACAGCTGGCTGTTTATGAGGGCAACAGAGAGGTAAACTGAGCAGATAAACACAGATAATTGGGTTTGTGGCCTGCTGGTCAAACAAAAGCCAGATGCTCTCCTGGCTTCCTGTTATTTCCCATATTATTTATTAACCTGACTCGTGGTCCATACAAAGGATTTCCAGAAATTTTACTTTCCACCAGTGGGTTGCCTCCAGTTCATCATCAGCCAGACGCCATCTAGCCAAGAGAGCATTTTAGGCTTTTGAACCATGAGCCTATCTGATGGAATTGGAGCCCGTTGAAGCTAATCCCACTTATCAAAGATGGGCCCCAATGGTCCTAGAAACCAGTCGAGTGCCATCAAGCCTCCTTAACTCCCTCACATGTGCTGTTGACTTCAGCTGTGCTCGCAACTCCAAGGACATCGCTGTCCTGTTGCTGCTGATGCAACAGCCGCCGCTGGCCAGGCTGTTACATAACCCCTGGAGCCACATGAAAAACCCAACTTGGAAACGAAAATCACTAAAAATCTCTCTGGTCCCTTTCACAGAACCGTGCAACCCCTCCTATCACAGGCTACCGGCCAAGCACATGATCACAGCTCTGCACCAGCCCTCTCTCTCTATGACTGCCATATGGAGGAACCACAAATCAACAGCTGTAGGGATATGTGCGTGTTCAAATTGTTAACATACTGTATTAACCTGAGAGTATATGTGCGTGTGTGTGTGTGTGTGTGTGTGTGTGTGTGTGTGTGTGCACCCAAATGCCCCATGTGAAGTGCTGCGCAGGTTTAGATCTTTTTAAAATAGCCTCGAAATAACTATTTTATTGTATTGTGCCTTTGCAGATGAAGTAATACACATAAATCGTGAACATACTGTGGCACACACAATAGTGGGAATGTGTTGTTGCATTGTTGAAATTCAACCTCAATAAGCGAGACCTCTGGGACGAAAACAACAAATTAATCCCAGTTTCAGAGCAAGTGCCTCTGTGGGCCAACTTGATGACACATGACAATAACTTATATGGTTGTGATCATAAAATCGAAAGCTCCAGAGCATTTTTCTAAAACTATGAGATGTATACGAGCTTTCGATGGCATGCTGGGCCACATGAATCATTCTGGAAAACACTTAAAATAGTTTATCTTTTGAGTTTTGTAACATTTCTTACTTCTTCTTAAGCACCGACTGTGGTAATGCCTTTCTTACTTCTTGACTCTGTAGATAATTTATTGATCAATAGGTAACATGTGGGGGTGAGGTTAGATTTGACAGTATACAGTATACGGACAGTGTCTGGTACCACAGTGTCATGAAAGAAAGAGCTAATGCTGGATGGACCAGTTCCTTTTTATGATGAAGGATGAAACCAAACATCAAGTGAGTTGGTTTGTAGTGATTTGAATCCCAAATTTCCCAGGGAATAATTCATGGATTTTGATGAAAGAAAATCAGACCAATTAATCTACTGTGTGTAATTTGTGCTTGACTTTGTTTAAGGGGACTGTTGGTGGAGGTACAGCTAGAGAGCCATTCTAGTTTGTGGGATGACGTTTAGTAAAGTCCCATTGCTGGATTCAGTTGTGTTGCATATTCACACAATGTCTCAAGACAAGCAAGTTGCTCGCTGGCTGGCGACCAGGGACACACCCACAGCATCGAACGACGAGTCACACGATTCTTCTTCCAGTCTAGACACCATCGGTCCAACTTTACAAGTTGCTTTGTGTCTGTGTCATCACCCAAAACACATTTAAATTAAAACATTAATACCATGACTTTCTTTCCCACAGTAAAACCACGACAGCTCTCCTACTAATATAATGCTGCTTTCATAAACCTGATTTATGGGATAGTTTTAAATGTGCATGGTAAACAACGTTGCTGCTGGATATGTTTCCATTCACGCTGCCAAATGTACGGACTTCTACTCTCATGCTCACTGTACTGACGGCGTTGTGTAACTCAGCAAAATTCTCCAATCAAACTGAAGCCCGTTCAGCATTAAAATAAAATAATAGCAGAAGGTAGAGTATATTTCAGAGCCAGGCATGGTAATTGCAAATAAATGGGTCCTCTAACACTGAACACAGTTGATGGAGGAATGGAAATAATTTCAGCCTCTCCAATCAGGGGTAATGGAGGCCAGTCCTCCCCTGACACCCCTGTTCTAATTAAATAGCACTGGGGGTCTATACTATAAATTCTCGGTTGGTTGATTCCAATGTGAGCCGAGACTTTTCAACTCTGACTTTCCTCCGCGTCGTGACCTTGTTATAATTTTACATTAAATTATTGTGTGCGATTTTCCACTGGGGGCAAACCAATCAAGATAAGTGGCTACACTTTTCTCATTATCAGCGAGATCTCAGTCCCTCTTTATCATCGGTGTAGGACTCGGTAATGATCGCTCTCAATCCCGTGTGCCATTCACTTTTTAACCTGTATGTTAATGAGCAGGACCGTAAATGTAAACCTGAGGCCGAGTGGAAGGATGAAGGCAGCATGTGTTAATAGTGATATGCTCCTGATCCACACAGACACGGAGCCAGAAGGCCTGGTCATTTCCCCAGGAAACAGACTGCTTGGACAAAGCTGGCATGATTCCCCACTTCACATTCCTCCACTGGAACAGATTAAACCTCTGCACATTCAACAGGGATTCAATCTTTTCTATTGAATGTCTTCTTGAGCCTTATTTTTGCAAACTGTTAATCACATGTAACCTGTTCAAGACATCTCACAGCCGTCCGGTTCTGAGGCCTTTCTGCTTTACATGCTAATATGATGCTGTGAGGGAAAAACAGGGAAAGATGGAAATAGAAAACATTCTAAATGAATCAAGTGCATTCCGTTCAGGCAATCTTTGTGCCCGCAGAGGGGGACTGCAGAGAGAAGAAGGGAAGGCGGCTTCAGATTGTTGGATGCTTTTCAGGAACCGGAGACAGAAACGCTCGGTTCTGTTAATAATACTGGAAGCAATCAGCACTCCAGGCACTAAACACAACAAATTGCTACTGGGGCCTTTGTGGAAGTCACTGTGAGTGAACTGCCACCTCATCATTTGTGTCCCGGCCACAATCAAATTCTTGGTGGTGTGTGTGAGCAGTAATTTATATGTATGACAGCGACTAAATCAAATATGGTACAGTTTATTGTTAAAGAATTTCCAAATCAGGATCCAGTGGTCTTGTGGGGAGTAGTGAGATATTATTCCATTCGCTTGCAGTCTGGCAGGACCCCTCCTCTGTTAAACTGCATAAATAGCCGGGGCGCCTGGTGGGTGCTGGGAGACACAGACTTGAGTACCACTGCAGAGACCCGGGTTCAGTTGAGGGCAGTAACCGCTTTTGTTTTGGGTCTAATCGAACGCAACAGTTTACTGTACTAGAAGGCGCCTGTGGGGATGGGATTAGGGGTTTGGGGGGAACATCACTGATGTCTAGCATGCTATACGCCCTCCTGCTGAAGCCGTGAAAAGAAGCGGGTGGCGTCACTCCTGGGGAAGACACACCCTCCCCAAGCCAGTAAGTTGTGATGAGAAGAATGTGAAAATATACAAGTCGAGATATTTAAGTACAGACTGAATAAAACCATGTTGACTTTTCTAAAGACAACTTAATCTAGATCAGTTTCACCACATTTTTGTAGCATCAAATAATTAAGACAAAACTTATTAAATTTACACTAGAAAACACATCATTGTGAGTTACACTATCTAGAATACAGAACCTATTTTTGGACAAAACTTATTTAATATGTACTTCTACTTTTTAGTTTGGTCCATGTCCCATCTGCTAACATGGAGGAGGCAGTTTTTATGACCCATACTTGAGTTAGCAATATGTAAGACATATTGTATGGCAGCAATTGTTTGGTGAAATAAACAAACTCTAGAACTATCAGCTCCTAGATTATAGTTGATTGTGCCAGATTATTTTTGCTGTAAAATAGTAGTTTAGAAAGAGTCTTTTGATTTTCACTTTTCACATGGACGTTTTTTTATTTACTTTGAAACTTTTTTACCTTATTTAACCTCAACACATTCTTGGGAGTAACCCTAAAAAGCTGATTGTTGCAGATGAATCCCATTTGAATAGAAACATTAGGGGATTAGATCATTGTCCATTTGGCTTGTTGGTGCAATTACTGTCAGAATCAGATTGTGCTCCAAGTTATTTGCTCACATTAAGTTAATGGATTTGATTCGTAAACTGTATTAGCTGCTACTCTGTAAGTAAATAACATTGTTTGGAAGTTTAGTATAAGGATTAAACTCCCCAAATAAAATGGGACTCACAATCAAACCTAATCAGGTGAGAGTCCAATGGATTACATTTCACCACAATCTGTGGAATAATGTGTTTTCCCACCGGTTCTCTAGACGTTAACACTTAAAAAAAAGAAATCCAAAAAGAGCATCACAATGAAATGCTTTGTAGGCCTACAATGGGCACCATGAGTTGTGTTGCATCATCTGAAGGAGGGATCAACCTCACTGAAATTAAAAATAAAGGACTTACAGATGGAGAAGCTTATGTAAACACAGTGTTCCGTGCTCACGAGAAGGCAGAGAGGGCATTTTTGAAGATTCCGCTACAGGAAAACAAGGAATTAAATGAATAAGTCAGGAAGGAAATCCGCAGTGGGTGAGTGAATATATTGTGAAAGTCATTTAGTAGGTATCATGTCATTCATTGTTGCTTTGTTGATGCAGGAACTTCATGCCTCTATTATTATCTGCAGCACGTATGGCGATCAAGCAGCCAGTGAGCTGCAAACTGAGCCATGTCTTTCATTAAGACATCAAAGAGTGTGTATCATTCCCAACTTGAGCACTTCACTGAGCCACTTGGTGCATTGCATACCTTATTAGATGGGTTCAAGCTAATCCAACTGTAACCAATTGTACGTTATTGTTCACGCTAATTACCCCATCAGAAGAGGTAGGCCTCTGCTAAGCTCGCCCCAGGGTCACATCAGGAGGTCAGAGGTCACAGTCGACCAGGGTTGAAACCTCTCGCACCTTCACCTTCAGCGTGCCTCAACCCGTCACCCTCACTTTACTCAGCCGCTTGACCCATATGGTATCCCTATCCCCTGTATCCCAATAGCCTGGGAAAGATTCATCTGAAATAATGGGAAAATGGGCCTGTCATTGGAGACTCGAGTTAATACGCGTACGTCCGCTCCCCGTTGTGGCCCTGTGACCTGTGCATGTGCCCCTGTCAGTTGAGAGCTCAGGTATGCAGGGAATGCCATGGCAGCAGAGTCAGGCAGACGCTGCTGAGGGCTGCGAGCGAGAGGAGGCGCAGGTTAGGAGGTGAGGACTGCACTTCACGCCCAGATGGATGTTTGCTCAACCTGGGATCATTTATGAAGGGACCTCATGCTGGAGGAGATAGTTCAGGCCTCCATCATCTTCTCCTCTGACTGGATAAACCTTTCTTGAATACAAAGAAAGTTGTATGCAGTGATGTGGAAGATAGTCCCCCCCACCACCACCCCTTCATTATATAGCATTAGCCTGCAGCTATCTCTCAGCGCTGTCCGTGGACTGTCTTTAACCCTGATTTGTCCGCTGCCTGGATCGTATGAAAAAGGGAGAGCTCCTCATTTCACACTTAATAATCTCATTTCACAGCCTCTGGCACAAGCTCAGAACAGAGGAGAAGCACAGAGAGCTGTGAAAGCTGGAGGTCCAATCACATGGTGCAGTGTGTGAGTATATGACTGTGGGGTCCAGGTATTACTCATAGTGTGGGGACCTCAATCACCTTATGGGGACTTGTCTTCCTGATGGAGGCCAAAAAAACAATTCCCCATAATTTAAATAATTTGATGTTGAAGCGAAGACATGTTTTAAGGTTAGGTTTCGGTTGAGGTTAATGGACGTGTGTGTATGTGTCTGTGTGTGTGTGTGTGTGTGTGTGTGTGTGTGTGTGTGTGTGTGTGTGTGTGTGTGTGTGTGTGTGTGTGTGTGTGTGCATTCAAAACCAGTTAATCAGTATGTGCAGTATGCCAAAGAATTACAGCCCTATTGAATAATTCTGCAGCTCACGATTTAAGTCCACTGCCAGCGTTCAGCCAGTGCAGTGAGAGTGTTTCCTCAGGGCAGGAAAACTTGCGGACGTCAATTGATTGGTGGACTTGGACAAATGAGACGCTCTCAGGGTCAATTGTAGCAGTCGAAGATCAGAGTGGAGCTCCGGGTACCAACTGTGCACCGACACATTCCTGAAACACTCACACACAGTTTGTCTCCTCTCTCTCTGGCTCACACACACACACACATCTGCAAAGAGGTGTACTTTTTGAATATAAGTACTGGAGCGTACCAATGCCGCATGCATGCACACGTGCACTTAAGTTGTGGCTCGTTTCGGATCCAACCACTGTTCCTACTGTGGCAAATGAATACCGACCGCACAATAACATGTTAGACTGACTTTATGAAAAAATAAATGATGTAGAGAAGTTGTAAGTTGAACTTCCCCTTCACTGTGAAGCTCAAAGGTGGAATGTTTTCTTCTGTGTTACTGAATGCATGAGTTGATGTGACAACCTCAGCACACTTGTGATAAATGTATGTATATATTCAAACTCAATAGCTTTATAATACAATTGTGGTGTGTTGTTTGCATGTTTGTGTTGTTGGGGTGGCAATCGCTCATCAGAGCACCTCCAGCTGCGATTAGTGCTGCAGAGTCCAGTTGTCTGATCTCTCTCACTGGTTAAAACGAGGCACAGAGAGATGAGACTGACACAGATAGAGAGAAGCTGAGCCATCACTGCAGAGAGGTTGTGTGTCAGGAGATTTATGTTGGATTATTGACTTTATGTCTGTTGTATTGAATTTGGAAAATAAAAATGATGACACTGGGGAGCAGCTTTCGTCTGACTGATGTTGGGAGGCCCATAGTGGCACCAAGGGGACTTTGCCCCAGTAGGACGCACATGATTAGTGTTTTGGTGGTGAGGGCCAGACACTAAATCCACCTTTACTCAAAACCTCATGACTGCTTTGAGGTTTGCAGGAAAGGTTGTGAGGCCCCAAAGGGCAACAACTGCACAACTAACAATAGCTTTACAGTGTGACACAATGTGTACACAGGCGTACACACAGGCTCCGGTTGGGGTTTGATTCTTGTGGGTAGATATGGAATTGTATAAATCACCAAAAATGTCACCCCTGCCCTAGAATCTTTCGTGATCTTTCGTGGACCTTCTTCCTTTTATGAGCCAGCTAAAGGCTGTAAATTCTATTATAATGCATAGGACACATAATAAACACACAACAGCTGCTGCCAGCGCCTCTACATACCCTCTTGTATGTGCACTTCAACATACCCTTGAAAAGTCCAAAGCCCTCATATGTTCATACTTTCAGTAGGGGGGGGGGTCTCTCAAGTCTCACAACTTGATTTTACAGACTGCGAAATGTCTTCAGTGTGGAATGTAATCGCGGCCGATAGGTGGATCAGTGTCAATAAATCAATTATGAAGTGCCCAGTTTCAGTATGGGAGCTGGAACATGTTGGTTTAAAGGTATAGGCCCAGGGAGGTTTAGACAGACTCCTCTGTCTGGCAGTGTAATCCTTCATACGACACAGTGCTTGCCAAACAAATCTCACATTTTAATAAAGACAGGAATTTTTGTCCAGACTGCAAGAGAACCGAGCCCGGATTGGGTGTGATGCTGGAGGGAACGACTAATGAGTGGATTGGAAATGGATCCAGAGAAGGGGGGGGTTGCAGCATAATTGTTCCCACTTCACCCTAATTGTGCGCCTATCCCGTCGGTCCAAGGAGACACACTTTGGGTTAAAAGCTTAACTTCTTTCCTGCAGAGGGAAGCCAGGCCAGTGTGTAAAAGTTCAACAAGTAGTGGATAAAACGATCAAATACATTAGTTCTGATCAACCCCATCCTCACCCCCCCCCCCCCCCCCCCCCCTCTTTGTCACCGGGGGGTCCACTCTGACTGACAACCTGCGATAGATTCTGGTGAGTCAGTGTCTCGTTCACAGCTTGGGACCATCTCAGCCAGATCATCGCAAAGATCAGAAGTGGATGTGATTCAAGTGGGGAGGTTTACCGTCAGATCATGGTTGTGTTGTTGATGGGATTTCAAAATAAAATACCGATAGACTGCCCTTTTTTCCTGAGATCAAAGCTTCCCTCAGTATAAAAGGAATATTTGCCTGTTCACATCCTGGGCTTTAACATCCGAGATCGTGCTTTTCTGCATCACCAACAATCCATCAGAACAGAGCAGCCCGTACACAAGCTTTCCATGATCCCCGTAACCTTGGCCTTGACCCCAGCCCAGATCCCATGACCCGAAGCCCCCCCCCCCCCCCCTATCTACCAAGGCCATTAATCATACAAAAATACCTTCATGCCTATTACATGGGATCTCAAGCTTTTCACAAGAGGCATGCTGTACTAATGAACTTCCTTCTCAGTTAATTCCAATTCACTGTTTCTCCTCCTCAGCGACCATCAGGTACAAAGCCTGGCAGGTGTCAAGGGTCGATTCTGGGTAATTTGTTTGCATGAATAAGTAATTAATACTCTCAATTTACGCCTGTGATCCTCCGCTGCTAGTTCTCATCATCTCGGACACGCACATATTTGTGACAGAAGATGAGTGTTTAACTTGAAGGGTCAATCCTGTCCCTGGAGATTTCGAGGTTGTTTTTATTTAATGGGGGGGGGTGGAAGGAAAATCCTCAGCCTCCCTGAGCAATGGCGGTGATGGCTTTAACCCTCTGATCTCAAAGGCTAACAAAAAACCGGACAGGATATGAAGGATATCTGCCACAGCAATCACAGACCATGTGCCAGTCAAACACGTGTGTGAGTGTGTGTGTGTGTGTATGTGTGTGTGGTGTGGGAACGAGAGAGCGAGTGCATGGCTGCTCAAGTAAGTACGTTTGTGTGGTTTGGATTAGGAAACCCTGATGTGCTGATCTAGAGCCTGCATTGAGTTTTCTGAGCCTTTTCGTTATTAAGGTAAGATTTTGTGCGCTGGTGACCCCAGATATCGAAGTTAAGGCTCTCCTGCTGAAACTGGCTTCAACTGAAGCTATTCCCAAGTGGACCAGTCAGGAATTCTGTCAGATAAGCCCCCACAAATCCCCCTAAAGCATGGAGGCGTCAGTACATCCCAAAGGGAAAAGGAGGTTCCATAGCTCTGTGTGGTTTGTATACATTTTATATACGGCGTCACACTACTCATGTCCCAGCCACAAACCCACTCGACTTACAAAAGCTGGGATCTTTTCCACTTAGCATTAAAACCCAAACAAGCACGTTTATGATACGCTCCCATGTCCTCGCTGCAGACCGAGGTCTCTCTCGGGCGTGTGAAATGATTGTGTGAAAAGCTGGACTCCAAATTGGCCGGGTGTGACCGCCACCGATTTGCCCGTCATTCCTCTGCTTTTATGAGAGGGACAGCGCTGCCAAAAAAGAAAAGGAGAGTGAAGCAGTCCATTTCAAATGAAAGGAAAATAGTGAAATAAACAATCACATGCAAACAAAGATAAAGAGACCTGTTTTTAAAAATCAATAAACTTAACATTCGCCAATACTTTGAACATACTCCCAAATTCCCCAAGTGTAATAGTGCCAACAGCTGTGTGAAAGTGTCTTTCATTCGCTCATAATAATGGACAATAAATATCTGTTTTATAGAAGCCAACATCAGCAGATGAATCTCCAAAGCTTATGTGAAATGTTTCTATATGTAATCCCTGTTATTGTGAGTGGATGTGAGAAGTTTCTTTTCCTGTTTATGCACATGTACAAAAAATAAAGAAAACTATAAAACACTTCTACTTATCTGAGGTTCTGACTGGAAAGCTATCGTTCGCTGTCATGTTTCCAGTGTCTTCTTGTTGCTGCTTCCCAGTGTTTCTTATGTTCGTTCAGTTTAACCTTGTTTGAGTCCTTTCTACTTTCCAGTGTTTTTTGCTACTGAACTTTGCTTGTGTATTTTTGGGTCCACCTACACACCTCTGACACAAAAGTATATGAAACAGCATCTCAGCGAGGATCTTTCTTTCTTTCTTACATTGTTCTCTCTCTTGCAAGGTAAAAGCAAATATGGAAAAATGTGTACTCTTCATTTGCCCAAATAAAATGTTTATTATAAATGTACTATTGAACTGTTTTTGAATATTCAACATTTACTAAACTAATTTGGCAGTTCATATCTAAGGTTTGCTAACATTAGCCGCCTTGAGCTACATCTCTCCTGGATGGCCAAGCTAGCAAATAGCTGCAAAACCCATTGAGCATTGAAAAGTGTAAATACTCTTGGTTTTAACTTTGCATTTTTTTGAAAGGCAGTATGATTTTTTTTCAAGTCTTAACTTAGATACTTTTTTTTATACTAATCAAAGTCTTACAACCATTCAAACAAACCAATGCAAGAGATACGACGTCACCTTTATAAAGACAAAAGTGAGTTCCTCTTTCCCCCTCTCTGACCATTATGAGCAACCAGGTCACCACACGTGCATTCGTCTTTGCGGGTCTTTGTTTGTCTACCCATGAATCCTGGCAGCCCCTGGTGCAGGGTGGGTGCAGGAAGGGATGCAGACTGGAAGCTGTGAGAGTAGAATATGATTAGCCTCAAGGCAGATCCTCACTCCGCATCCTCGCGTATAGCTCAACACATGGCGAGTGCCGTCTTTTACTGGAGCGCCAGCTGCATGTGGCTAAGTGAGTTCTCAGATCAAAATGTTTACTTTGGACCGGACGCCTTTCCTCAAGAAACTACACGAACAAGACACCCTGAATCTGAACAGGGAGGTGGATACCGCTGTCGGGTTCTGACACCCCACCTGGTAAAACAGAGGAAATGGTTTTAGTGTGTCTGTGTGTCCTGGGCACCCATGCATGAAAACACACACACACACACACACACACACACACACACACACACACATACATATGCATACAGAGTTGTGAAAGCAATATAATATCTGCTGTGGGCTAAGCAGGTTAAGAGAACAGCGGTTCAATGTCACCAGAGGAGAAGAACTGAGCTCGAAGAAGTGGACTAAGCCAAAAGTGAATACTAATGTAACACTAATGTTTTTTCTGCATAAGTACAGTATTTTTGCATGGATTGGAATCGGCCATGACACTGACGGAATCCTGCCCTGATGTTACTGTATCCCATCCAGCCTCAAATATTTATACAACCGTCTCCAGAGTCACTGGCACGTCTACAGCCGTTAAGTCCTCTCCTCCTCTCAGGACTCTCCAGTAGCTTGTGTGCTGCCTGGCGCTCATGTGGGCAGTGGGCCTGACTTTCATTAGCCAGCTGTGGTTCAGTGGTAATGCGGATATGGAGAAGGCCCAGAGCAGACATGTGGAGCCGGTTGCGGCCCAGGAGAGAGGCCAACGTCTGTTTACTGGCCAGACACCGTGGGTCGGAGAGGTAAACAACACCAGCCACGAAGCAGAGAGAAGGTGAAACGGGGAGAATGGAGAGAAGACGGTGAGGAGATGGAATGAAGAGTGTTTGTGGGAACATGTGAGCGATCCTCTTTCTGGCTGCCTCTGTTTGTCGCCAAAGTGTTGATGCTCTGTTGCAGCTCCTAGTGACATCATGGCAGACGAGCAGCTCCTGCAAGTTGTTAGTAATTTAAGCCCCTTAATTGTCTGTCAGCCAACATACCACAGTGAAACCACACCTAACAAGTTGTTTGGTTGATCACGAAGCCAGAAGACTTTTTGTTTTGTTTTGTTTTTGAATGCAGATGATTGGACATGTTCAGTTGTCTGTTGGTTGCAGCTTTTCGCTTTCTGACCTTGTCTCCTTCAAACCTCTCCCGTGTCAAAACCTACTCAGCAGAGACCCATTGAATTCTCCACTGCAGTTACAAGCTGCTGTGCTCATCCATTACAGGCCACATATCTCAGAACCAGGGCCATTATCTCCTCCTCACAGATTAACATCTTGGACTGGGTTCAAACCACTCTGCTCATTTGTGAATAGAAAATTTATCCCAGTTGCAAAACTTGATGCGAAATGTCCCGTTCCTGGTATCTAATGTCTGTATCCATGCGTCTGTTGCCAAGTCTTTGGCTTTGAACCAAACCTTTGCGCCGTGTGTATCACATGGCTGCGTTTATTGCCTGCGGTTTAACATCGATAGAAAAATGGCCTCTTGTGAGCCAAACACGTGGCCACCTGGCTCCAGTGATCCTGGCCACAACATGGGAGAATCCACACATGCGCTCATGCACACTGACAGAAGCTTGTCCAATTAGACAGACTTAATTGCAGTGGTGACAGCAGCAGGAGAGGACAGGAGACAGCTATGGGCTCAGATTAGGGACAATCAGCTGAGACGAGACTGGGACTCTGGCCAGCAGCACTGGAGGAGAGTTGGAGCTGGTTAGAAGCAGGGAAAGACTTTAGAGGAAGTGGTAATTAAGAGTTATTTACTTAACTATCCTAATAAACTCCCCCTGATGAGGATTGATGTTCCTTTGTGTTCTGTTCATGATCAAGAAGGGAGCAAAGACTTTAAAGAACACAGAATAGAGTGGGAGCGTGACTGCGGACTATATAAAAATACTGAAAACAGATCTCACTGCTCTTCTCCTCTGAAAGATGGACTTGTATCTCAGCCCGAGCCTGGACGAGGGAGAGGCCGAGTGATGGAGGAAGTGGAAAACTGTAGGAAAGATTGGGATGAAGGAAAGAGTGCATAGAGGAGACAGGAAGAGAGAGATTTACTGTTGTATTAAAGACAAATGGGAATATAAAAGGGGAGGTGGGGTTTTCTCCTTCCAGTGGCTTTTTAAAAGCTCCATGTGTCCAAAAACAAATCCTGGGGTTTTTCAGACTGAGCTACAGTGTGATCAGTGAGCGAGGACTACACAAACCTTCTGAGAGAGATGAGGAGGTAACAAGAAAAAGAGGAAGACGAGAAAATTAACAAATGAGACTAAGAAGAGATGAATGGGATCTATCATGTGAGATTAATGTCAATAATGGAAGACTGAAATGTGACTGAAAGCTCCACAAAAAGCCAGTTTCTCCACAATCAAGTTAATCTGTGGCTCAGGACGTAGAGCGGATCATCCAGTGATCAGAGGGTCAGGGGTTTGATCCTTGACTCCTTCTGTCCTCATGTCGAAGTGTCCTAGGGAAAGACGCTCAATGTTAAACTCATTTTTCCAAAGGGTTTCTCAAAAACTGACACATTTTTTTTCTTTCCCTTCAAAGAAGAGTAATGGAATGCTCCATCCATCCATCAGGTTCACAGGGAGCAGGAGCCAATCCCCACTGACCACACAAATCACCAGGGTGTCGCAGCATATAAAGACCAACTCACATTCACACCTACAGATCATTTAGCTTCTTCAATTAACGTCAGCTGCATGTCTGTGTGACTGGGGGAGGAACCCGGAGAACACCCACAGAGAAAGACCCCGGCCAACCAGAGGATCGAACCGGAAACCTCAACCACTGAACCACTGTGCCGCTCGAATCATGTGTTAGCATCTGAACATTTTGTCAAATTTCAAGTTCTGCCACAGAGAGCTACAAATTGAATGCAAAATCCAAAGTTTCCAAATATTTTTCAGAAGCTGTACAAAGCAATTTTCTTTTCCATTTACCTGCACATCAGGGATTTGTAAGGTTAACGACGGGTTAAGTGTCTTTCTCAATGACACGTGGACAGGGGGAGATACCATCAACCTCAGTGGGGGGGCTCTTCTACCTGAGCAGCAGCAGCAGCCCTGCATGGATCCACAATCTAGAAAGAACCGAGACTCCTGTGCACAGTTGCATCTCCTGAATTACTTATATTTACTAAGAGAGAAAGCTACGAAATAGGCAGGTTATTGTATATTTAAGAAAATTCCACTGTTTAATAAATGTCTGAATCTTTTCTTCCCACCTGCTAATAAATAATCGTTCATACCTGACATGTTGGGAGCAGGAGAGGAGACTTGTGTGTATGTGTGTGTGTGTGTGTGTGTGTGTGTGTGTGTGTGTGTGTGTGTGTGTGAGTGTGTGTGCGTGTGTGTGTGAAGTCTGAATTATACATCAGAAACGTCTGAATTATTCACAATCGAGGGACGGTGCTGCTGCAGGCGGCAGAGTGGGTGAGGAGGAATGAAGCTAACTAACGATAGGAGGTCAAAACAAGTACAAGAATGAGTGTTTTCATCCTTTTCAGAGCACCGTTTGAAAAGACCTGGTCCACTCAAGGGTTTCCCTTCCTGCCCTTCCTCTCCGTCCTGTAGCCTTTCAGCAGGGAATTCTCCCCTGGGTGTGGGGCTACCAGCAGGGCTCTGCTTTGGCCTCAAAACACACACACACACACACACACACACACACACACACACACACACACACAATCACTGTCTATGGCTCATGTTCTCTATACCCATGTTGTTCTTGAGCAGTTTTGTGCCGGTGTGTGTTGCGTGCTTGCGCGTGTGTGTGAAAGCAGAGCCCTCCTGTGCGTGTTTGGTGGTGCAGGGGTATTCAAATCCTTTCTGCTGTGACAAGGTCTGCCAGAGTTCATTCTCTGAGTGCCACAGCCAAATACAACACTTACACACACACACACACACTAAAAATGGAAGTCAGAGATCAGTCATCTGATGGGCAGGTGGGGGGGGGGGGGGGGGGGGGGATGAGAGTTATCTGATGGACTCTGGCTGGGACTCGGGTCCATTCAGGCTCTTTACTGTGCTTCGTTCAAAGCGGCTCGTCCGGTGTTTAGTTAAACTCCGGGACGATAAAGGAGCAGAAACCTCAACGTGTCCTGTGACAACCCTGAGAGGTGAGTGTGTCTGCAAGTGTGCTAATCACAGCGTGTACTTGTTTCCCCTCTACAACTTTAATTAGTCAGCCTGGGAAATGTCTCGGCCATCTGTCGCGTCCTTGTGCTGTGGATGATCAGAAAGGCAGACACTAACACACGTGTGCGGACCAGACCTCAAAGGTCCACCGCTCTGTTTTCAGCTCCTGGATTTAATCACTTCAGCAGATCACCATAACAGAGCATATTGTTCACACTCTCTCTCTCTCTCCCTCTTCCCTGGTGGGTATGAAATTTCCAGGAGGAGATTTTTTAACTTCGTCCATCCTCGCTTTCAGTGCCCCCCCCTCCCCCCCGTCCATATGTCTGGGCACCAGAGCTCCAAGCGTGCACGCGCCCTCCCATAACGCACACTCATATACATGTCCTGGGAAAATGTACACGTGCCTGGCTCACAATTTGGGTCATGCGAGTCAGATATGTGAAGAAGGGGGAATCACAGCCTGGTCATCTCACACACACACACAATTTTGAGGTTGACAAAAAAAGTGAGAGAGAGCCGCAGCTGTGTGAGTGTGTGTGTGTGTGTGTGTGTGTGTGTGTGTGTGTGTGTGTGTGTGTGTGTTTTGTTCATACACACTTTTCATTTGCACAGTTGCAAGTCATTCAACTGAGTTTTTTCGTTTTCACCCAACTGTTCACTTCCCTGCTGAGGTTTGTAAATACACTTTTTTTTTGCATTCACGCAGTAAACTCTTTCCACTTCTGCACCAACATCTTTTCCCACATGTAATCTTACGACACGGGCAATTACCAAAAAGACCAGTTTTTTTTGACAAGCTATTCGTTCTAATTATGCCTCATGCCCTACATCAAAGAGGTCGTAGAAAGAAACAGATTTCACATCAGTGGGTGAAAGACAGACTACAGGCAGAGAAATGGCAATCATCAATCGTAACAGAAAAACGTGAGAAACTTAAACTTGCATCTGAAACTTCTACAAAAATGTTGTGTTTAGAGACGTGTGAAGGATCAGGAAAACAGGAAACAGCTGAAAGCACTGAATCTCTCTGTGCTGATAATCCTGCTCGTGTATTTCTGAATTTACACCGCTCGCGGACAATAGTCTCTTTTCACAGAAGATATTTCGACCTGTCACAGTAAAGCCGCTTTCAGACATGACCTCCGGGTAAAATCCAGAGAATTGTCTACGGAGTTTTCCCAGAGTCTGTTCCTTTCACACACGCACAACACAGCGGGAGGTTTTCTACACAGACGCGTTCACAACAGCAACGAATCCTGAAGAAAGGCCCAAATGATACTGGCAGCATTAACCACTGGCACTAAGTAGTAGAGCACATACCTCCGCCAAAACCCAACAGTCTCCGTATGAAACCACATTTAAATTCACTTGCAATTTAAAAACTGGTAAAAAAAAATGTTATTTCATGGATTTTCCCTGATCTGGATCCACATTAGAATATAACTGGCTCTTTCTTAATCCCTACCATATCCCTTCACTACATTTTGTTGTAATCCATCCTGTAGTTTTTACGTAATCCTGCAAACTAACAGACAAAGACTCAAGAATGAATAGAGTGACTCTCAATAGAATGCACAGATCTATCAAGGACCAACAGTCCCCTTCAAATTCAACCAAGCCACACACACTCAGAGAATCATAGAAGTTATCTGAGAATAAATGTTTGATTTCTTTCATCAAGATCCATGAATTATTCCCTGGGAAGACTTACCCACAATAAAGTAAAACAATTCCTGGATCTGCCCGTTTGTCCAGATCCATGAGAAAATGTAATGGATTCTGTCTTTGTCCATTTCCCATCGTTCCACCAGGTTACATGGAAATACATTTTGTGGTTTTTCAATAATCCTGCAAATTAACAAACAAACTAATAAACAAACAACAGATAGAAGTAAAAACACAACTTCCCTGGCAGCAGTAATGTTACATAGCAGATGCTTGGGTGAACAGAAAAATTGAATTATTCCCCTACACACATAATCAAACACTGCAGAATATCATCACATTAACATTAAAAAAAAAGGGAGAGTCAGTGCTTGGTCAAGAAGCTGCACACACACCAACACCAACACCCATTCTCCTCCATGCAGGGAGCTGGAAGGAAGGAGAAGGGAAAACGAGGGGCTGAGCAGTGAGAATGACCAGCTCGCATCTGACGGAGAGAGAGCTTCACCGTGACTGCCAGGGGCCTGCTGGTGAGGTTTGAGGTTCCGCTGCACAATCAATGAAACCAGCTTCCCAGCCCGCTTCCTTCCTCGGGGCGGCCGCACCAAATGAAATAAATAAGGGGAGATTAAAAGGAAAATGGTTGCCATACCAGGAAGATGGCAGGAGGCCGTTCCCCGAGGGGGAAGAGGATGCGTGCGGCACAGAGACGCTTGGACACTGCGTGAGGCTATTTGCTGACTTGATGTATTTCCAGCTTTAATGGAGGGGCTGGTGTGCCAGGGATGTCCCTGTGGTGTCATTGCCTCATTGACAATGTACAGTATTTCAATCCCCGGAGAGGAAAATGGATCTGCAAATAATTGGGGTACATTTCCTTCCCATGTTGCGCTGCTGAGATGTTTCCACCGTGTGTTCCAAGCCCTTTTTCTCCATTTAATTGCATTCAAAAGGAAAATAACAAACCGGCGCAGGGCCCCAGTTGTCTCTGAGTGGACCACGAACACGGAGCTCATTTTAAGATGTGTGCAAATGTATCAAAGGAGGGTTTTTCATCTTAAAGCCGACCCTTAACATTGATTTCACAAGAGCATCTGTCGTCTGGGAGGAGGATGGAATCCCTCCATTGGTATTTGGATCTCCATCAACAAGCCCCAGACTCTATTGATTCAGATAATTACATCAGATGGCTTTGGTCCCTTTCACAGCAGCTTCATGGTTACAGATGGGTTCACAGAGCCGGGGCACGTCAAAGCAGAGACGTCCAGCTGGAGAGACAGAGGGTTCAGGAGGGGCAGGGGGAGAAACTCATGAGTGAATGGATTGATGGAGCAACAGGATAATACGGGGCCTGTCCAATCCTGCACACACACACACACACACACACACACACACACACACACACACACACACACACACACACACACACACACACACACACACACACACACACACACACACACACACACACACACACACACACACACACACACACACACACACACAATAGATTGCATGTAATTATCTCATCCAGTTGATCCCGTTTTTATCTGTGCAGCCTCATTCCTTCCACCTGTTGCTCCTCACATCGTCCTTGAGATCAGACGAAGCTTTGATCGTTTCCATCGTGCTGCCAGTTCCAACTAAAACTTAAATCTCTGCAGCGACAAAAACAAAAGCTTTTCATTCTGCGTGAAAACTGAATTCATAAATTTACAGTGAAAGTTCAAATGAAGATACGTGGAGTTGTAAATCTTTCCAAAAAGCCTATGACTGCCATCTAGTGGAGGAAAAAGAAATGACTCCAGCTGGGAAACATGAATTGACAAACACTTCACAACTTTCTTTGTATCAAAAGTGTTGTTTTTATTAGAGTAAACCTTGGATCCAATAAATCATAGAAAGGGTAAAAAAAAATTCGGAACATTTGAAAAATAAATGTGATCTTTATATTTGACCAACTTACCGCAACTGCCAAGTGTGGATGCAGAAAACAGACTATTAATTATAATTCTTACCATTAATCAAGTCTACAACCATTCTTATTTAACTTTTTAAAATACTAGGGTGTTGGTTTTGGGAATAAATGTGATGAGACTGGGGCTATAAAACTTCCAAGCATGCTTGTTGAGCATGAGAGAAATGACCACCAGAGGGCACTGTTGATATTCAGTAAGCTGCATCTCCACTGTAACTGAAATAAGGCTGAGTTGCAACCCCCTGTTAAAGTCATGTGAGAACCTCTGTGTGGTGTCAGAGCTTCTCTGCTCTCCCTCAGTTTCAGATCACACCCAGTCCTGTCCCATGCTAATGATTCCAGTATCAACATCTCAGTCCAGAGCAGCTTCAGTCCGCTGTCACACCTTCAGGCAGCTCCACCACCACGGGGGCGCAGTCGTCCGAGTCCGCATCGAAGTCCCAGCGAAACTTCTTGGTCACGTGGGCTTTGAACTTCTCCGCCCTCTTGCGGAGCGTGCCGTCGACACCGGGGCCAACGGCAAACTGGAAAAAGTCCTGCGAGGAGATAAAGTCAAACGATTGGTTCATTATAAATGTAAAACCTCCTTTGACATTTAGGTCGGGCTCTGACACTGCATGTGGGGATTTAAGCGAAAAATGCCGTCATCCACTCCGCCTGTTATAACAATGTTAATGACACGAACAACCTGTTTGTCCAAAATCTAAGAAAATAATAGTGAAGGATCCACTTTTTATTTGTTCCTCTTCCAAATCCTCGAAAGATAAATAAAATCTTCTATATTTCCATACCGACTGGAATGTGTGATTATATTTGTCATATGATTTTCTATCTCCTACTAAAAATTCCTAACAAGTTAAAACATTTTTTTCCTGTTAAGAGAGTTAAACAATAGCATCTACCTCTCATGATAACTAAGATCCCTCTGAATTATAAATACTCTAATTATTTGACACATCAGTGAGTTTGAAGCTACAATAGTCAGTTGGCAATTTTAAAAGTTACGTCACAGTAAACACGTGTAAATAATAAATGTATAATGATTAATTATCTAGATCGTTTATGTGCTGGTGATCATATGTATTTTATTTGTTTCAACATGTTAAAATGTGACGATAAAGGATTTTCCAGACGAGCGTCTCAGTCTTTTTCTTCATTCGAATTAACTTTGAATTATTTCCGCCCCTCCATCTCTGCTGTTCTGAGTGTGGAACACGTACCTGCAGTGTGGAGGTGAGGAAGTTGCTGTGTGACACAATGTCGACGAAGAAGTCGGGCGGGATCTCTCCGAGCTGGTGGTAGAGCACGGCGATGAGTCCCAGGTAGAGATCCTTCCTCTTCCGCATGGAGTCCTCGGAGCGACACAGCAGATTCAGCAGACGCTTCCAGTGCTCGAAGCCCTCGTACACGTTGCCGAGAATGAAGCACACGAAGGCGAACTGCAGCTCACCTGAGAGAGAGAGGGAAAGTTAGTAAAGACAAATCAAAGTGTGGGTTCTTTTACTGACTTGATGTTGAGGCTTTAGACAAATACCGAGGAGGTGGAGAGGCTGCAGCTCGTAGTTCTTCTCCAGCACAGTCTCCAGGGCATAGCTCAGGTCCAGGCTGCACCGGGTGATCTCTGCTGGCGTGGCCCCAGGCGGGTAGGTCTTCTGGGGGATTTCGGAGAAGCGCAGCTCCGTCCCCTCCCTCGGCTTCATCCGGGGGAGCCTGTCCAGTCCCTCCTTCATGCTCTGACAGGCCGTGTCGTTCCTCGGCTGCTCGGCCCGGTCCTTGGTGTGTTTGAACTCAACCTCTGGGACCACGTCGCTGAAGGCGCAGATTCTACCGGACAAGGGCTGCAGCTTTTTGGTCAGCTCCTCGCTCAGGCGGTCGGTGAGGGACACCCACTTCCTGATCACCTCGTACGGATAGGGGCCCAGGTGGGGGTCCAGCTCCTGCAAGGTGGCCCGGGTGCGGCTCACCTGCTCCTCGTCCTTGGAGGCGGAGAAGTCCAGGTCTTCCTCCTGGGGGTCCCAGTTCGCCAGCAGGATCTCTCTGGGTTTGAGGGACAGGAAGAGGCCCTTCTTGGGGCCGATTTCACTCCCGCAGCTCGGTGCGTTCACAGAGCTGTAGTGGAGGAAGTGCATGCCCGGGGGGATCATCTTCACCCCCCGGAAGCGAGGGCCCACCTGCCAGCTCTTGCAGTCGATGCCCAGCTCTGTGCCCTGTGGGACCCCCAGCAGCACCAGGGTGGCCCCCTCCTCAAACCGCCTCAGGGCAACATCTGGATCCATGTCCATGCTGCTGCTGCTGTCGCCACTGGCCATGTCTCTCTCTCTCTGTCGTGTCCAGGACCTCTTCACTTCGAGCTGCTAGTGAAACCGAACCGGGCTGAACAACAACTAACCTCTTTCAGCTGAGAAATGACAGCGTCTCATGTCCAGAGGAGATGGAAGGACTCAGTGTGTCGCTGAAAAACTAAACAGGAAACAGAAACATTTAATCGAACCTTATTTAAACCGTAAATCTGTTTAAGAAGTGATAGAGGAATCTATTTTTACCTTGGATGAAGACTTGTTGATGTTTCGCATCGTTGTGAGATCGTTTAGTCGAGGCTGTGCAGCATATAATAAGTTTCCGGGCGGAAACTGCGCTGTAGTCGAAAGGTTCCGCTTCTCTATTTTATTTTAATTATCACTCTTCAAGTTATAGATTATCACCATTACTGTCCGTGTCTATCTTTAGTTGATTTTATGTATTTACATTTTGTATTTTAAGATTTAGTCTTGCACTGTTTTCCCCTTTTTGAAAAACACTTACATGTGCTGTACCATAACTGTGTTAGTCTGATGCACAACTTTTTACAGCTTCGGTTATTAGGGCCCGAGCACTGACAGGCAACGACAGACAGTGAGGCCCTATTGAAATTGTAAGGATATTATTATTATTAAGGCAAATTAATTGACTTTTTCAGGGCTTTAACATGCTCAAATTCTTCCCAAAATTTCCTGAAAGTTATTAATTAATATAATATAAATCTATAATTTATCTTTAAATCTGTATTTATATTTGACTTCAATAGTCTTTCAATCCCCTTATACTGAAGATATTTCTATTGAATATCTCCATAAGCACATACTTCTTTACAGTGACAGCTTAGTAGTTCTGGTGGCAAGATTTATTTATTATTTGTCAATCATTATTATGCTTTTGTGTTAGACTGTTTTGTGTGACGCTGGAGGCATACATTTACCTCTGGATCAATAAAGCATCTCAATTTATTTAACCTACTACTGTTGGATTAATTATATAAATGTTACATCTACCGAATGTCTTATTTTTATTTTATTTCAGTGTGTCTGTGAAAAACACTTAACAATAAAACTATAATGTATAGTATATTTCTATTAAATATTTAGGCCTAATTATTTACTTTCTTTTTTCCTCTATTTAAAACTAAGCTGTATGATAGTTGTACATACTGTATTGCTGCTTTTACTGTTTGACAAATAGGGAGAGTAATAATAGTGTCAACAACAACAACAATAATAATAAAGAAGAAGAACTTAAGAATTAACATTTTTATTATATAGTGACAGAGGCACATTTCATGCATATGAATACAATCACAAACATGATAGTGGCTACAACAGGAAGAGAGTTCAGAAATGATCTTAATGCATTGTGGATATTTAGTTTAGCTTTATCTGTGCTTTCTGTAAAACTATTCCGGAAAAAAACAAGGAAATGCAAAGTCTGGAATAGTTTTACTACACAAAACAGTGAGAACTTGACAACAGTGAACATTCATGACATTGTGTTAGAGGAGAAGTCACGTCATGTCCACAGTTAGATGTGGAGAACCTATAGTGGAAATCCACCTGATGTCTTCATGAGAAAGCTGCAGGTTCACAGGAATCAGGCCGAGACAACACTTGCTACTTTGAGAGCTTGTAGACACTCTGAAGTTTCTGCCAGCAAGTGATCAACGCCTTGATAACTTGGATCACTTTGTTCCTCTTTCTCTTCTTTCCTCGTATTTTCTTGACAGTGGAACAAGAGGTTCTCCGCCCCTGAAAGAGTATAACCAGAATAGATAATTGTTCAGCAGTGAAAAAAAGAAGTAAGTTGGTCAAACTTAAATTAAATAAATAGAAGATCTTCAAACATACAAGGGACATCCACCATCTTGTCCTATCTTCTAAAATGATCATATGTGCATTATTGAGAATATATATATAGAATATAGATTCTCTCTAAACCATTTCTCCAAAACCAACCTTGGATTGAAGCTGAAGAATAAAAGAACCTGTAACTATCTTGATGCGGTGGTGAGTGGCACATCTCTTTCTTTGCTTCCTCTGTTGATTGTGGTAAAACTTAAAATTACAAGTTATGTTGAGTCTCCTCACCAGATAATCAGGGCTGCAGTTGTGGACGACGAGCTGCTCCATGCTCTCCACTGGCTTCTCCAGATCAGACCGCTGCTCGCCGCTCCTGTGACACCGGACCTGCTGTGTCATACCATATATTGAAACCAGGATGCGACGTGCCTGCCGTGGGGAAATTGCGGTTATAGCTCATAATTCCCTCTTCCTTTTTGCATTTTTTTATTCTCGATGTTTAGCAGCCAACGAGACGGATTATGTGACATGCTGTTGACATTCCACTGTCCATGGTGCTGAAAGTGTACATTCTGTTTACCTTTGCTTGGGGACAGGGGTCCCTGTCTCTGGAGGTGTGAGTTGAGCCTGTCAAATTCTACAAGAGAAACCAAATGTGGATTTATCAACATAGATTAAAAAAATTGTCTGTCATTCAAAATATGAGACAGTAGAAGTAGAGTCTGTTCAGAGAAAACTGCAGCAGACACTGGAGGGCAGCCTCTCATCACAGAGGTGTTCACACATCCCCCCCCCCCCCCCCCCCCCCCCACACACACACACATGAATACACTCACAAAGAGCATGCTGGTTAATGGAGTTTGATGATTAGATGTACATCTGTTTAAAAGCAGACATTCTCCTACCAGACTCTGCAGCTCAACGAAGATGACAACTCTGTAGGAGTCCAGGATTTCTTTATAGTTACATCTGCGTTTACCACAATGACAATTGGCCAACAACAGAAGCGCCAGGACACTGCGGAGGGAAGATCCGGTCAGACACTGCAAAACACAGAGGTGTGTGTTATTATGAAAGAAACCACTACAAATCATTACAGGAAGGAATAAAGGATGATGGGTAATTGTTCATTCGGCCCCTGCTCGGATGCGCACCAGCATCTGTCCCTCTCCAGATGTTTGGAGATCACGCTGACAGTCGCCGTGTCCGCAGACCAACATCTGTCAAGTTCCCCGTCAGCCACCACATGTTTTTAAAAGTTCCCACTCACCATTTATCATGTCCTGCTGCAGGATCCTCACACGAGCAAACGCATCTCAGTCAGCGCCACGGAGACCCGAGGAATCAGCCCCTGATCCGGCGGGGATCATCGCACCCGAAACCCCTCCACCCCAGGACTTTCTCACGCTTCCTCCGGTGGATAGGTTAACACGGTGGCGGATAGACTTCCAATAAAGTGCCCAGTGGGTTTCTCCAACATTAACAACGGCACACTCCAGTTTCCTTCCCCCGTCATGGATCGCTGACGCTGGGTTTAGGATTTCACCAAACTCCAGTCCGATCAAGTCGAGGAAAACTTCTGCAATCAATCACTTTGTTCTCCACTCTTTCGATTTCGTTGCAGGGAGATGCAAGACCGAGGAGGAGCGGCAGTGGATGCGGTGGAACACTTCTCTGAAAGATATTTAATACTTAAAAGCCCACATTTTCACAGTGGGTGGTTTAACTGGATGAAATCCCCAGAGTCTCTTATAACGACGGAGCATGGAGGATGAGTGCAGGTCAAACTCTCAGCAATAAACCACATTTAGAAACAAGTGATGCCCATCAAGTCATAACAGAGTGTTTAACAACAAAGCTCAACAGCGACTGGTGCAACAAACTTTGTTTATTGGAATCCTGGAAAGTATTTTTTTCAAACTCATTTCAAGCAAGCAGTGTATTAAAAAATAGCAGATCACTACAACATGAGAGATCAGTTATTAGCCCCTGACAGTTTGTATACACTCACAACTTGTTGAACAGACAGAGCCAAACCTACACTTCCAACACACCCACACAGCGAGGAGTGAAAATAAAAAAATCCTCTAAAATGTGGTGTTTAGATGTTTTAACCAAACACATTTTTTACAGGGCAACTACAGATCATTTGATTCCTACATGCCAAAATAAACTGTTGAAGGAGGAAATAAACTGTGTGTGTTCGTACATTTGTCTAAAACAGGGTACTGAAATTATTCATTTTCATTTCTGCAAGTTTATTTTTAATCTTTCACAGTCTTCAACAAACCACAGATGCTGACATTTGGATTTTGACGCCGATCATCAGAAAAAGCAGACCAACAACAAAACATGTAAAGGGGGTCGATCTCAGTACTTTGTATGTTCTGGAGACGGACAGGTTGAGCTTGTCCATTGCGGTTCCCTGCTAGACTCGTGACTGCCAGAGTCCTCAACCTGTATAGAGTCCAAATGTCCTCCCTTAGTCTCAGAATGTATTCTTGATCTTGCTGGCCACCAGCTCTAAGATCTCTCCCGTCTTCTTCTGCCAGTTCAGGACGTGTTTGGACTCGGCACACCATAGCTCTCCGTGGCGGGGCTCCGTGTTCTCACAGCGCTTCCGCACCTCTTCCTGTTGTTCCTGATGGAACAAACAACAGTGGGGTTGGACATAGTTTTTGGCAAAAGCATGTTTTGTATCTTAAGGATGCACAGTTTTAAGTTGTAAATTTGCACTGACTGATTTTAGATCTTTATAGGATTCAGGGATTCCAATCTTGCTGATGTTTAACTGCAATTTTTACCCCGAAGTCTCACAGAGACTCTCCCCCGGAGAAAGACCGTCAATAGTTAGACTCTCACCTCGGTTCCATGTTGCTGCTCAAACTTGTAGAAGAGACCCCAAGCATCTCCGAGGTCTGGGTCAATCTTCACCGTCCTGAGGAACCACTCTCTGGCTTTGGTGATCTTACGTTCACTCCAAAACAACCTGAAACGTACACACAAGATCAGTTGAACCAAAACATTGTCATGCAGAAATGTTAAAAGCTAAATGGAATGTAAACCAGCAAAGACAGCAGGGCTTATTATTGAGAATGAAACAAGGGAGAAGACGCGGTCATACTTGGCTACAGCGAGCAACACGTGGGGATCGTGTTCACACTTCTTCAAAGCGTCCACACTCTTAGTTTTCCTTTGGGGCCTGGCCTCCAGAAACACAGCCTCAGCCCACAGGATACCTTTGTATGAAGCAACAGGGAGTGGGAGGAAATGGAGAATTAAAGATAATAGACAGGAAAAAAAGAAATACCAAAAGTATTTTCATAATTGTTGTTTTTGTTCTCTAGTATGGTTTTTTTGACAATGATTTTAGAACAAAATCAAACAAATGTCCTGAGACTTCACACAACAGCATCCATATGCTCTCACCTGAATTGGGGCACTCCTGCAGGGCTTTGGCCATGAGTGTGTTGGAGATGTTCTTCAGTCCGGCCCTGAACTCCAGTCGAACCGAGTCCAGCCTGGTTAATATGATCATGAACACATCATTTTAGACACAGAGCTGTCAGAGTTCGAGGTATTTTTAGTTTTTAATATGACATGAATCTCAGTTTGTGTTTCTGTGCTGCATCTCAATAAATGTGGTACGAGCCCATGTTGTCTCATATTCTCTGATTCAAGTTTCTACTTCTACAGAAATGAATACAATCTGTCTGTGGGTGTTGGTGCAAGCTCTTTCTCCTCCGTGCAGTGAAATAAAAATGCCATAAAAAAGCCCAAAACACAAAATGAGTAAAGAGAGGGAAGCCCCTTGAATTTTTAATTGCCCATTTCATAATAATCACTTTAAACATTCACATTATTATAATTAATTCACTAATATACTACACAGGAGACACATTTCAAACTTAAGTGCTTCCTGCCTTTGCATTCAAGTGGCTTATTCACACTGAGTTTGTTGTGTGTTTTCTCACCATAGCTCGGGGCTCTGGGGGTTCTTGAGTCGTGCCTTCTCCAGGATCGCTCTGGCTCTGGTCAGCTGTCCCACTCGCTCTTCAAGATGAGACAGCAACAACCACAGGGACGTCGAGTGGGGACACTTCTTCAACTGAAGCAACAAACGAGACATATGCCATTTATTAGAGAAACGCCAATTTTCATCAAAAACATGTGCGAGTCAGAATTCCTGTACAAATACATATGGTGAAATAAGAGAGCTATCCGAAGTGGAAAAAAAACATAGTAATATACCATCTGATCATGACCTGTGCTATTATGCTTAAATTAACAGTTATTTCCATTTAATGTATACAGATCAATAAGAGATAGAGATGTTAGGTAGTAAATTGTGGTTTTTAGGTTCTTTTTTGTGTTGGGGAGTAGTTAACTACGTGGTTCTCTGTCAGGAACGAGTAGGTTAAAAAAAGTCTGTTCTATTATATGGGCCAGAAAACCTATATATGATCTGAATTTCCCACGGGATTAATAAAGTATCCATCTATCTATCTATCTATCTAAATGATCAAATAGGAATCCGCTACTTTTGATTTCCCTGCTGTTCACCTGGAGTTTAAATTTCCCAGATTGTTCCCCCCCACATAATGAAATTTCCCGGTCTGCCCATCTACTGTATCCCTGGAGTAGCTGGGCTGGAGGCACTCTGACTCAGCCAGTGGAGCTTGTGCGAGGCGCCTGGCCCGACCGTACTTCTTTTGCTTAATGCAGTTCACTCTTATGATTATTTGTGAGACAAATACGGACATTCACATAAATCGATGTTAAAATTTGAATGCATTCTTTAGATCCCTATCCTCACCCCTTGGTTGTATGCTTCTCTGGCCTTGTCCATGTTTTCACCCTGCTCCTCGATCTGGCCTCTCATCATCCAAAGTTTGGGGAAGTCCTCGTAGTGCTTCAGGGCCTCAGTGCACAGCTCCTGGGCAGCTTCTATGTTTCCCAGCACCCACTCCAACTTCACTGATTTCATAAATACCTGAAGAGATTACAAATATACACAAAATGTTTAGACAGCGTATCGGACCCTGTGAACTACTACTTGAAATATACTTATAATAGTATTGTATAAAATTATCTGTATCTGTAAATAAATGTCTTTTGTAAATACACTACCATCATGCGAATGCAAACTTACTATACAAACTTTCCCAGGCAAAATCTCAATACTGCTTCATCGACACCATGTATTTGTCTTATCTGACCGGACAATCAGCCTACGTTAAAGCAGGTTTACACACTTATATCTGTCAATGAATACATTACAGATCATTAAAAGAGTGGTGGAGAGGTCACCTGATAGACAGAGTGGTAGTTTGTTTTGAACAACTCTTTTGAGATAAAGGATCCTGGCAAGCCTGAACTTGAGAAAACAGCATGTTTGTAGAAACTCTCTATTTCAATGCACTAGTGACTGACATTTAAACAAAGGCTGTAAAGCTGAGAGAAATCAAATCTGATAATCAAGCCACCAGTACCAGCATTACTTAGAAAAACAAACTCAATGTCCTGATACAGGGGGTCATGAAAGGACAGTATTTCTCTGTACAAATTAATAGCCCAAGAACATGGTGTCCTTATGGCTTCAATCTCGACAACAAAACAATATGCACATTCCTTATTTTTCTCTCTTCAGTATATTTTATAATATAACTTTTTCTACTTTTTTTCAAGCAGAGAAGTGGAGTTTCTTCAGATAAACCTGGTGAGAGTTTGAAACAGGGGAAAACGTTATTTTTGTCTTCTCACTCACCCTGGCTGTTGGGGCGCTGCTGCGGGCCTTGGCCAGCAGTCGACGGGCTCTTTCATACTCATTATTCTCAGACTCCAGTTTGACAGCAGCCAGCCAGATCTCTTCACTGTTAGGGTTAGCCTAAAAAAATTATTTGGGTCAGAGGTCAAACAAATTGGTGAGACAGAGAAACAGAAGAAAGGGTCACACATAATCCAGTTCAGACATGTCCTGCTGAGGATTTCCGGAGAATTGGGTCCGGACTTTCTCCGCTGTTCAACTTTCACACAAGAAAAATGCAGCTGGAGGTTCTCTGCTCAGACACGTCCATAAATGCAAAAAAATCGTCTGCAGGATCAACTTTCTCCGACTGAGTCTGAAGGAACTCTGCAGAAACCTAGGAATTAATTTGTAGTCACACATACAACTCCTCTGGAGAAACTACGGAGAATCTCTGTAGTTCAGTGCATGCCTGAAAGCAGCTATAGATAAAACACATGGTCACGTGGACACTACATGAACAGGTCAAAATATTGTATTGACTGCATCATCACCTGGAAGGCCAGAGCTAGGATACTTCTGGCTGCAGGCACATCCTCAGCCAGCCACTTGGACTTGGCACCCATCAGCCACAGCACCTCGGCCTTGGGACAGTGAGCCACAGCTCTCTGGAGCAGAGCCTCCAAAGACTCTCTGAAAGATGCAATGATAGAGTAATGGGTGAGAGGAGCACAGAGCAAATTGATGAAGCAGAGTAAAGGAGAAAAAAGCAGATGTTATATATAGTTAATAGGAAACACATTTAAAAAAGAAGAGCTGGTCACCTGGTGCCGTGGTTCTTCTCAAAGTAGGCAGCTCTGAGCCAGACACTTTTTTTACTGGGGAACACCTGCAGAGAGTGGGCGTAGATGGCCCTGGCACACTCCAGCGCTCCATGGGACACACACTGAAACATAACAGATAAGCATCTATAAAACTCTGCAGGTAAATAAGTATGTGAGGTTTCTCTCAAGGAGTTGGGGTCTAAGCGTGGCATGTGTAAAAAAAACAAAACATATCGCATTACTCACACTGTCCGAATCCTCCATCCAGGTGTGTTTGCGGTCCTCCTCTTCAATACCAATCCCGATGACGGCCCTTATCACAGCCTGGCAGGTAGCCACACTGGATGCTTTGTCACACTCCTCTGCATCCTGCAAGAAAAGAGGAAACATTGAGGAGGGAAGCGAATCTGGATGTAAACAGGAGGACAATGCAAAAAGTTAAAGCATAAGTTAGTGACACCAATTTGAGAGGAATGATTGAGCTGGAACCAGAAACCTGGAAATGAACCTGGATTTCTGATTGATAAGAAATAAGTCCATCTGTCGTCGGGGTTTCAATGAGTGCAACACACAGCTCCAGACAAGATAGTCAGGAAAAGAGCAAGTGTGAGAAAGTTATTCTGTGATTGCAAAACAAGCGTGAGCGGCACTAAAAATGTCAAGACACAGAGCTGGCTTCTATTCTTTTGCACCCAGATGAAAAGGCAGAAGGTAGCTTTGCCAAAGTATACTGGCATGCGGTCAAACCCATAACGCAGTCTCTACTCACTCAACATTTAAAAAGTGAAAACATTCATTTGTTCACCTTATAATTTACAGGTTTATTATGCTCTAATGGTAGAGACACGGGTGAACAAATCCAACGGTGTAGACAGAAAAGAAACAACAGGCTGGATTTACTCCAGTGTTCGTGCACATTACTGATGTTTTTGTTATGGCAGAAAAACACCAACAACTTTGTTACCATTTGTTTACTGTTTCTTTCAATTTTGAAGTGACAGTAGACTGAGCATTATGACTTAATCAAAGCTCCATTCCTTTTTTAGTGGTGCACAAAGACAGAGTAAAAACATATAAAACATATTTTAGACAATTTCTATTATTACAAGGGTAATTTACTATATAAGATTTTCTATTCAAAAATCGGACCACAACAGTTGGTCTATAACTGTATCGCATGACTCCGCTGTTCAACAAGAGATTCTGCTCCTCACACTTTGAGCTGATCTTTACAAGTGCAATTCCTTATTGGTCTTTAAACAGCTGCAGTAATTGCTGCCGTGTCTTTTTCACTCCCAGTGATGTCAAAGAAATAACGAAGCCACAGCAACCCACCGTTATCCACTGCTCTCTGTTGATCTCTACACCGTTGGCGTGCAGAGAGGTGATGGCTCTGTCGATGATCTTCTCTACCATCTGAACGTTGCCATTGGCCTCCTCCAACTTAGCAGCGGTGATCCAGATGTGGCGATCAGTGGGAATGTTCTCTCGAGCTTTGTTCAGGACACGACGGGCGTTCTCGTACGTCTCTAACCGGGCCAGTGCCAGCCATAGCTAGAGAAGGACAGGCAACAATAATTTAATATAGAGGTAGGTGCAAAGCTTAGTTTGTTGCATTGTATTGATGTGGATTCATGCGATGTATCGTGTTGGTGGATAGAAATCTACATGTGTTAACTGTACCTCCACACTCGTAGGGCAACACTCAACCGCTCGGCTGAGCATGATCCTGGCATCCTCTGGCTCCTCCAGCTCAACAGCCGTCTTCCACAGTCGAACTGACTTGGACACGTTCTCCAGGGCTGCATGAGTAAGAGTTACATAAGAGTTCAATCATTTCATTGAGTCTTTTGTTCCAAGAGATTTACAACCAGTGAGCAGGACTGTGTGTTGCTCAAGGAAAAAAACTAACTCGAAAATATTCAAATCCTCAGACCATGCCATACGGTTTAAAAGAACATTACTTTTTTTTTTTACAGAATAAACAGGCCTTTATTTACACTAGCAACACATTGTGTGCAGTGGCAAAAAAGAAATAGAGACACTACTCGCTGGAGTGAATGTAGAACCAGGGCAAAGAACATAATAAAAACAAACATTATACAACAGCAAATCCTGCAATACAAAGTTCAATCGTGTCTGGGGAAAAACGCAGAGGCAACTGAACATGTAGAGGCGGAGAGACCTCTTCCACAGAGGAAGATCCATCTCTGTCACTGCGGTATGCTGCTGGGAAATATTAGTGTGCGTATGTGTGTGCATGAGGTCACTGACACCGTGGCTCTAATCGGGTGCTTGGCCTTGATGAAAAGCCAGAACCACAGCTGCCAAATGTAACCCTAATAAAACATTTTATGCAATCGTATGACTGGAGGGAGTGAGTAGATCTGTGTGGTTGCCTCTTGTGACACAATGGACAGATTGAGACTGGTTGTGAAATTTTGCCCTGCAGACAGTAGTGACTTCCTTTTGGCAAGGAAACCATCAAATATAAATGAATACAGAGCGCTGCTGGGAACACACACAAGCCTCTCGTCATAGCAACATGACAGCAACAGTTCGTTTTAAAACTTTCAATTTCTTTTACACCCAGTGGAGAATGATTTAAAAGCATTCCTATGGTCATTTAGATCTTTTATAACATTGTATGACTGCCTTACCCTTCCTGAGGACTCGCTTCTTGGCCCTGACATCTGTCTCCAGCTCTGCAGCTCTGATGTAGATGCGGACGGACTGCGGCATGTGACGGACGGCCTGGGCTACCACGGCTTTAGCCGTGTCCCCAGGCTGGAGCCGGGCTGCCTCCAGCCACACATCCTCACTCTGGTGAGCAGAGAAAAATATTTATAGCATCAGGAGGGCGAGAAATAAATAACCCATCAGCCAAGCAGCATTACAGTGTCATTACATAAAATAGCTGGCGATGCAAAATTAAATAATAATAACACTGATGATAATGAACTTTATCTATTTCGTACAAGAAAAGTAGAATAAGCACAATTTCAATTTACAATGAAAAAATTACATGCATGTGCTTCTATGAAAACTTACATAGGTTGAACATCAGAAACAAGGATAGAAAGCCATAAAAAGTAAACAGTAATAACTTTCTTTGTACAAGTATTAAAGAAACATAAAAATTGTATTACATGCATTAAAGTTTATAGACATAGATGAATGAGCTTAACATATTTACAAATTCTGTCGGTCCTTACCTTAGGACACATCTCGGTGCCTTTCATGATCAGGTTCCTCGCCACCTGTAGTTTGCCAGTCACCTCCTCCAGCCTGGCAGAGGCAATCCAGGCAGGTGGGTGATGGGGATTGGTCTCCCTCACTGATTTCAGCAGCAGACGAGCCTTCTTGATGTCACTGTTCATAAGGAGGCAAAAATAAATCATTAGACCAACAACATTTTACTTTAGACACATAAGGATCTTGGTGTTCCTTCAGTGTTTCTACCTAATGTCTCCTCCATGTGTGGGGATCATTGAGTTGAGATCTGTCAGGTAACCCTTAGGATCCACCACTGTCTGTCCACTCACTGAGTCAGAGACCTGAAGACAGATAACATGTAATTACTGGAGATAGAATGAATAAATACTGTGCATTGGGATATCAAGTACAGTGAGAGTTGTAGAACAAGGTAAAAGTGAAGTTGACTGAGGATGTTCCATCAGTTACCTGACTGAGCCTCATATCCATGAGTGTGTTCCTGGCCTGACCAATTTTCCTCATGTCCAGCTCTCCTGTCCCTGGCGTCATCAGACCGGGGGTCATGCTTCCAGGGTAAGGGGTGTTCAGACCTGCCAGCTAGGGAAGAAAATAAATAATCGTCAAAGAGAAGAGCATTTAATCTTGAAAAAGGGTAGTGAAAAATAGGCCTGGATCATGTGACTGATAGACACAAAAAAGTCGAAGCAATAGCTTTCCAATGCTGCAGAATGACACATACAGTGCAGTATATTCATAGTAATAATGTAAGATCAGAATGAAAACAATTTAATCAGTTGTTAACATGCCATTTTTCCATTTGTGTGTGGTAATTGGTTATATTTGCATAAATGGTCAATCTAACCAATCAGATTGGCACAAGCTGGTGATTCCATCCGGTTACAAAGTAAATGTCCACTGAGATTGCACAGTTGAAGTAATTTGTTTCTTTGCAGTGAGATATCATGACTCCTGCTGGTACAAGATGAAACTACACAGTGCTCACTGATGTGTATCTGTCTTAATGTAGATATCCACAGTAAAGCAAATTGTCTTTGTGTGTATACTGACCCCTTGCAGAGGGTCAACACTGGTGTGCTTGTCTCCGGTCTGCAGGTGTTTGGAGAAGAAGCTGTCGGGGACAGGGGTGAGTTTCTCATAGCGGGGATTCCTCTGTCGCTTGTTCCTTGCATCTCCCACCTCAGGGATGCTCAGCCACTCTTCTTCTGACACCTCGGCCAACTTTCTCTGTGATAAGAGAGAAAATAATTAAGGATGACATTCCATAAAGAGATTTATAAATGGAAAGTCAGTGATGTGGCATCGGTGTAACAAATATAGTGCCGTGTATCGCTTTATATCTTGTGAAAAAGCTCTAACAGCTTGATTTAATGTAGCCCTAATGACACCAGCTGGATCATCTCAAAAGGTCTTGGTGGACAAGGTTACAAATTATGATGTTGTAACTATTCTTACAGTTTAAAATAGGAAAATATATTTTTTGCTTGACAGCGACAGAGTCACTAAGATGTGGAGAGACAGGTGTAGGATGAGGACAGCCGAGAAAAAACTGGGTGATTTGGGTTGGAAAAGGCAGCAGTCTGGCACATGTGCACCTTTGTACCTTTAGATCTGAGAACTGCTGCTGTATCTTGGGTCGCTCCATACGATATTTCTCAATTTCTTCCTTTTCTCTCAGTTCCCTAAAAAAGAGAGAAGAAAACTTTAAAAACAAGCCTCACATACATTATAAATTGCAAAGGATGTCCAAGATGAAGACACCGTGTGAAATCTGGAGTAAAGTTTAACCAAAAACCCAGGTGTGAGAAATGTATTGCTACCTTCTTTCTTTGCGTCTTTCATCCATCCTCTTGTCTAGTGCAGCATATATAGCATCTGCTTCTTCGTCGTCCTTCTCATAGGGTCCACTGGAAAACAAGCTACCTGCATATCCATTGAACTACAAGAAAAACAAAAAGCCTAATGTTATGGGGATGGCAGAAAATATCATAGAATCCTTGTGACATACAGATTAATGGTCTGGTCTGCTATGAGTTTTTAAACTTCATACACAATTTTACATCAGAAAAACATCAAGTAACAGCCAGACACAATCAAGTCACAGGCACCTCATCATAGTTGGTATCATTGAGATCTTCTTCATCCTCCTCGTTCTTTTTCATTTGGTCCCCAACCGTCCTTTTCCCGGGGGGTGCATGCCGATCATCCACTGGATCATTGGCATCACGAGCAGGACCAATATCTGATCGGGTGGTGAAACCAGTTGCACTGAGGAGAAATGACAGAAATAAAAATGTGGCATAAGAAATTCAATAAACGTTTTGAAAACGTTGTATGTGACAAATGTGAACTTACAATTTTTGCTATTTGACTAATTGAACCAAGTTTGCTGGCCTCTAGGTTAAATTGAGTTTACCAGCAAGTAAACAACAGTCACTATTGTCAGAGAGCTGATCAGAAAACAGAGTCGATTTGAGAAAGTAATGAATGAAGTTATGAACACTGCATCGACAACAGGCTCCAATAACCTTTAATAAATAAAAACCATAAAAACAATTGTACGGTCGTCCAATAATATTTGTTTCCTTTATCTGACGTTTTGATAAATTAATTTATTCAATCAATGCAGTCACAGATAATGCCGAGCTAATACCTTAGTTATTGTAAGTAGCTACTTTGTATTTTGAACATTAATTATAAGTTCATTAAGCTGATGTGCTGCTGTTGTTACCACGACTATTTTATTATTTATGCTTAATGTGTGTCTGTATACGCGTGATACCACCAGGAAAGTTCGCTGAACCACAGCCTTCATTCAATAGAACGAACTTAGCTTGTTAGCTAGAGAGCTGTTAGCATGCTAGGTAGCTGAGTTAGCTCACCCTCTGCCCAGACCGGGGACGTAGCCGAGCGGAGCGGGCATCCCCAGGAATGGCTTCTTCTTTTTCCCCATGAGCGGAGAGGCGAGGGGTACGGCCGGGGCCGCACCGTTGGCCCCCGCGGCCCCGGCGCCTCCCGCCGATGCCTTGTTCGACATTTTGGGCGCCTGTTTAGGACCAGAACTCGCCATCGTTTCTGTAACGGCGAGGAGGCTCACTGCCGGATAAACAACAGTCGCACTTCCGGTACCAGCGAACAGCTTTCTGGAAAGATCAGCGCCCCCACAGGTGAGTCTTGGTGCTGTTTATAAAAAAAAAGAGTCTCTAATGGAATGTTTTAAGCTCATGAAGTTGTTTCTATGAATCATATAAATGTTTTAATTTCCACCTCCCCCCTAACTGTGGTGGGAATTATATATATTTGAATCTATTTGATCTCACGGTGATGTCGCTTTGTTCACAGAAGCCACAGGAGGGCACCAAATACCCAACAAAAAGAGGCCTTTGCTCTGAATTTTAAAGTTTAAACTTAATGGTTTGTAGAGAACTCTTCCTAATGCAACTTTTCCAGTGGGTAAATCCTGTAGCATGAAGTAACATCTAGACATGACATTGTATAACTCTCCCAGAAAGAACTGAAAGAACTTTTAACCGAATATTTTGTGCGTTTTTATGCTTTGTTTTGTGAAATTTATTCAGGATTTTACTTTGCATTTAAAGCATAATGAGTGTTTTGTAGGAGGCATTAATGCAAACTTCAAAGGCCTATTTATAATTAGACCGGTAATTCAATTAACTAATCAGCAAAATATGCCTTTTGTATATTTTATGATGTAACCTCATTTATTCCCTTGACTCCGCATCAAAAGTAGACCCGTGACCCCAGCCATGGAATATATATGACATAGCTGACATGCATATTATCTGAATTAAAAACCTTCCCATTCATAATCTCAGGGATTTATCAGGGCTCCTATTTGAAAGGATCCTCATCTGCTCCACAGTAAGACCAAGTTTGCCTTAATATACTGTGGCTCCCTGAAAATAACTGTGAATTAATAGATTAGTAGAGCTGAAATTGACTTCATTTCTTAAAGAGGATGTTAACATGTGAGGCATATATTTTAAGTGATTGCAGTCCAGCCTTGACAGACATGTGTTAATGTGTCGCAGCGATAACTTATCTTACATTATGGGTGAAAGATATTCACTTAGGAGAGTCTGTATTCAAACATGAGACTGGAGGCGGCAATGGAGTTAATTACACTCTAACATGACATTTCTGGGCTCCATCCTGTGAGACGAAGAGAGGCCATACATCAATTAGCTTCAGTCACGTTTAACTTCACCCACCCATAATCTGAGCCTCAGCCCAGACCCTCACATTTCTCTTCATTTACATTGCCTGGAGGGCAGACATCATTTCTCTCCTGGGAGAAGATGTTATGATGAAAATGGACTGTCAGACACATCAGAAGATATATGGCGCCCATAGCCGAGAGCCAATTTCAACATGAAGTGCTACTCGAGCCTTGATTTCACCCAGTTATTGCATTGCTTTTAATTTCTTTCAATTATTTCTATGCGGATTTATACGGTCATGTACAATGTGCAGCTTGAATTCACACTAAATATGTTTGCAATAAAGCACAGGCAGTAAAAAAATAAATCACAATACTGACCCATAGATGAATGATTCGCTCAGTCTCTTTATTATAATTCAATTATTAATAATACTGCCCAATACTAACAATGTTAAAATCGCTCAATGCCTGGTTGAAGCACACATGTAGCCCTCTATTCATTTTTAATGCCCCAGTGGTAACCACAATGTTACATTCAAATTGCCAAAATAGGAATTCTACATAAAGAAGCAGCCTGTATTTGAACAATGACAGTGTGTTTCCATTAGAATAAACACATTCAGCAGGTATTTGCAACCTCCACCACACATATACAGTATGAAGTGCATAACAAAATGCTAATGGTGACTGTGACAGTGGGAGATATCAGGTTTGTGTGGGACAGAGTTGGAAGGAGTCACATGGGAATTCTGAAAATACCATTTTAATTTACCCTGAAAAATAGGAAAATCAACCTACAGGGAAAAAAGAAACATGCTATAAAGTTCTGGGCCCATAAAATCACTGAACTGAATCTACGATATTTATACTAAACTAGGTGATTGGCTCAATTATACACAAAGGGGTATTAATTCAAACACGCTAACATGAACTAACAAAAGATACTAAACAGGACAGTTGATACAGGATCTCCTTCTGATAACTAATGTAAAAATTTCTTCTTTCAAAATAAAAGTTTCAGCCCCAAACTAAACCACACCCTGTTCAGCCGATGAGATTATGTCCTGCTCTGGACTGAGCCCACCCTTCTACCTTTAAATATGGAGAGTAAAGCTCATGATGGTGCCTCCCTCTGCAGAGGAGTCTGTCGCAGAGCATCTGTTCCTGCAGCAGCTTCACCTGCAGCTCTGTCTCCAGACAAACTCTGGATCTCACGCTGTGAACATGAAGACATGAGGCCTGGTTCTGGAGCTGAGTCCAGCAGAGTCACAGCTTCTCACTTTACTTCCTCATCACTGATCTTCTGTGAGTTTGTTTGGGAAGATGTTTCACTAGTGGAGGAGAAGCTGAACTGAAGAGGAATAGAAACATTAGCAGAGATCCTCTATGGTTCTGTTTTTAGATGGAGCGCTCATCCTGGGGAGACACTGAATCATTTGAACTGATTTGTCTGTTTGTTGTTTTTCCATGAAACGTGTGTTAATTTCTTGTTTGGTTGTTAATCTCTGGACTCTGGTTTTCTTTTTGTTGCTAAATATAATTCATATTTACCTGACAGAAATTTTTTCTTTTGTGATCATTTTATATTGTAATTCCCTGTGTTCACAGACAGAAATGTTTGTTAATTCAACATGAAAAGTTGCCATGCGGTTGAAGTTGATTCAGCTTCAAACGTTTCTTCAATAGTTGCAGTTTTACACGATGAAAATGAAACACCGAATCATTGAAATAACAATGAGTATAGCCTAAGTAGGACGACAGCCTCCTGTCCCTCCGAAATAACCCAAACTCACTGAGGATTGTGGAACAACTGTTGTTCGAGAGGGACACATGTATTTTACACAAGTATTTCACTGTGATGCATTCAGCTTCTCTGGATTTATAAATAAAATAAAAGTTTTATGAAATGAGCAAGTGAGAAAATAGTTTATCTGCATGTTTTATAGAAAACTTGGATCGTGACACAGAGTTCTAAGCGACTGTGTCATTGAGCGTTGACTAATTTATAGAGTGTGTCAGTTACATTTGATTTGAACTGAAATTACGTGTTTTTATTTTTCAAAGTAAATGCTTGTGATCTTAAGAGAAATTGTGACTGTTGTGTTTGACAATTCATTTGCAGATTTGTATTATGCTGAACACAAAAAAACAATAACTTTCTCAGTTTGGAATAACCCATTAGTGCAATTTGTCAACGTGAGCAAAGCTGAAATAAAAAATGGAATAGCTCAGTTTGTTTTTTAACAAAGACTAATCGCCTCATTTGGATGTAATTGCATTTTTGATGAGGGAGAGTCACAAAAAAAGCTAATAAAAAAATACAAAATGAATGTGTACCCGGTGACTTGAAATGCATTTAAAAAAAGCAGAAGTATTTTGTGTTATACCGTGTTGTGTGTATTTCCATGGAAGCATTCTGTAATCTGCATGTTTCTACATGTTTATGCATTAGTGTGCGTGCTAGTTTGTACGGATGCATGACTGAAATTAATCTGTTTAAGCAGTGCATATGACACGGGGTGGAGGGGTGGACCACTGGTCTATCTGTCCTAAGAGACATCTAATACGTAGAATGTAGCTGCGGCTTTATGGATGCTGCAGAAATATATAGGAAGACACCAAGAAGTACAAGATGAAATATCCCAGCAAATAACATTACGCCCCATTTATGGTCCACAGACTGAGAGGTTTGCCAGAAAGATGCACAGGAGGAGATTTGTTGAGATGACAGGTTTATTGATACGCTTTCAGGCATCGCACACAAACACACACCTACACACACACCTACACGCACACACACACACACACACACACACACACACATGCAGACACATAATTCTCACTGCCTGAGCTGCAATGCCAGTTAATTCTAGCTCATTATATTTCAACAGTACAATGTGGGTGAAGAAAGAAATGGGGGGGAGGGGACGACACAAAATAGGACATGGACATAATTTTTCACTATTACACACTCATGTTAAACTCCATCAGCGTCTCTGAGTTGAAAGCAGCCTGCACGCACAAAGCCTGACTTCATTCGTATGTGAAAGTCAGGGGAGGATTAATGATTTATTTCGCACAAATTACCGAGTGTGTATCATTCGGAAACAAAGCAAAGTGTCCTTGTGAAAGGACAACAGTAAATTGTTATTAGGGCCTTCCTTCAGAGGAGGCCAGCCAGAGCCGTTTTCGGGCAACAGATGCTCAAATGGAATTTCATTGATCCACTGAGCTTAGTGTGACAACAAAGCTTTGAATATGGGCATTCCAGTAATTAGCCCAAGCCGAGGATCTGAGCCCGCGTACAGAAGGAGAAAAAGACGATGGATTTTGTGTCGTGAATACTAATGCAGTGACAAACGTGACACATGTGCATTTGCGGGTCAATCCTATTGGAAATGCTTCGTTAGACTAATTGCCATGTAAAGAAAAGGACCTCTTACCCTCCTCTCCTTCAAGAGTGGGGTCACCTTGGGAGGAGACTTGTATGACAGAGACTTAACAGAAGCTCATACAGTAACACTGCTAATAGCATGTGCCTTATTATTCACTTAACGTCACAGCAGCAACCTGCCGCCACAATACATCTGTATGAGCTTCCAATTTGATTCAATGATGGAGACGAAAGGAAGGCAAGTGAATGACATGCACAATGGTTTTGGTGAGAGGTTTTCATATTTCTCACATTAAACTTCTGACAGCTCACGATGCCCGAGTTGATTTGTTTCCCAGACGGCTGAGGAGATAAATGAGGTTATTGACTGAAGCTGTTATATGACCTGTTGTTTGACTGAGGCTGGTATTTAGCTGATGGGTTATTTTGAGGAGAGGAGAGAGATACAAATCCCTGAGTTTCAACATTTAGAGAGATAGACCAAGCATCCTGTCTTCCTCAAAATTATGGCCCTTGAATAAATGTGGATTCCTTCCCATCCGAAACATCCCTGAGAACCCAACACCAAGAGGTTTTTTTTAAATATATAAAGATGACACAAATATCAGTGTCCTCTATATGTGTCGTTTCATGCCAGATTCTGTCTTTGTGTTGTCTTAACTCAGCCAGAGTACCACGTATTTTTGCATAATTGTCAAATATTTAGTTCTCTGCATTCAGAGACATTTTAATTTGTTGAAGATTTGAACACGTTGTGAAGAGGACAATTCATAATACAGTAAAATAGAGAGTTTATTATTTCCTTGGACTATGAAGGCTGTGGGTAACAGCAGAAATTATTGAAACAGATTGATTCCAGTGAAACATAATCAATTCTTTACCTAAGTACAGATTTTACAATGGCATAGAAGCTGTTTGTGAAATTACTCAGGTTGTGTACTTTGATTGTAATATATGTGTATAGGAATTTCTGGAATGTATTGAAATGAGTTTTGAGTTACTTTTGATGCCAACATTTTTTAACAGTAATACGCATTATTCATCTTTTATTGCTTCCATAGTTCCAAGAAAAAGTCCCAGATAATTCTCCCATAATATTGTAATCATGTACACTAGGAACCATCTCAGACTGACCACTAGAGTGAGTGGAACTTTCAAAGAAAACAACCTATCATATAAGAAGGGATGATTCTTGATAATATTGCTGTTCTTTTCTTTTTTCACTCGCTGAGGTCGCCATTTTATTATCAAGTTGGTGTCAGTGTCCACTTAGAAAAAACAATAAGTGCTTTGTCTGTTTCATCACCTACTGCAAAGTGTGATCATGTCGAACATCCAAAACTGAAAGAGATTTGATGACAGACAGAGAGCTACAGCATGTGAGGAACAAAAGGAACACAGTACATGGTGAGTAGCCTTCGTGATTTGATGATGATGACGGAGAGCGATGTGTTTGTGTGTTTGTGTGTTTGTGTGTGTGTGCGTGCACACGCGTGTGAGAGAGACAGGGGGTTGTGTAGGTCAAACTCACACTGTCTGTTACACTGTGGTTATTTGCATAAGAGTGAGGTCACCATCAGAGAGTGAGTGGAATGAGAATCACTTCCCACCCTAACCTCTCTTCATATGGTATGTGCGCGCACACACTCACACACACACACACACACACACACACACACACACACACACACACACACACACACACACACACACACACACACACACACACACACACACACACACACACACACGCACACACATACAGGGTGCAGAACAGGAGACAGGGGGTGATGATCAGGCAAAGGGAATATATCTCTCAAATAGGTTCTGTCATCCTTTGCTCCCCTGTCTGAATTCACTCGGAGCGGGGGGGACATCTTTCAAAGGATGGCCCCTCTATACAATATGCACTTAGAATCCCAGAAAACTCCCCCAGGTCTCTGATTAGGAAAACAGCTCAGGCCCCAAACTTAACACCATAAAGTGGATTCTCCTCTGTCATCTGCACTCATCTCGCTGGAGTAAATAGCTTCCTGTTGGAATTCATTAGATTGCTTTCACTTCCACCTGAAAGAGCCCTCCCTTTCAGATCAGATTAAGTGCAGGCGGAGGAGAACTCTTATGTTCTATTGAAATCCAACCGCTTTGAATCTTTTCTGTCTCTAAAACATTCAGTTGCACCAAAGGTTGGTCTTCTCTCTCCTGGGCTGTTCTTCTCTCTCCATTCCTCTAGTCTATTTGGCACCTTTGGCGCTTGTATGTGGGCTCTGCCAACTCAAGGGACAGCCATTCACCGTGACGCCAGCTTTGGCAAGGATGCCACACTCCAGTAAATCAATGGCCTCTCTATGTCTCTTGAGGAAGTGTTCTCAGCTTCTCTATCTTTCTTTCTTTCTTTTTTTGAGGAGATCTCTAGCACCGGCTCAAGATGTTCCTTTCACTTCATGTTATCAGCCACAATCTGGCTGTTTGCAGGACAAACATACTTGTTTTTCTCCAATACATCTGTTTTCATTACAGCTGGAGTATGTGTGCAATTTGCAGCACAAACGCACGTTTTTTATTGCAGCTGTATTTGCACCATGCATATGTCTTGCACTGTCGCAATACAACAAAGTCTCCTGGCGTGAGCAGGACAGGCCTTGTGTAATGGTTTAACACAGACAATAAAAGTTTAATAGCATAATCTGTTTGTCGCATGATGTAATGCAGATGCTGCTCGGAGAGAACAACATTCCTCAACACCCAGAAAATATGCTTCAACTTAACTCCCGGTGGAAACTCTTGGCTGCAGCGTGAGGAATGAACAACTACAGACAATAACATTTTCATTCTCCTGGTCCCTCACGTTCCTGCTGCTGCTGCTCTGCCACAAAACACAGGACAAACATATCTTTTCCCAACAGCAGCTCATGTTGTTGCTGCTGTGTTTCTGCCACCTGACTCCCGGCGAGCTGGTATCAGCAAATCTTGCTTCTTGATCTCTGCAGGATCTGTTCATTATTCACGGCACTGACCGTCCTCTGAATTAAAGCTAGGCGCCTCGACTACTCCGTTTTATTCTTGCAGAAAGAATTCGCTGGCACCTTTCTAAATTAAGCTCTCCATGTGTGCGTGACTGCGTCCGTGGGAATAACAATGAGTGCAACATCAAGTATGAATCTGAATGGGTGTGTGTGTGTCTGGGCGAGTGAGTGTGTGCTTTTAGCTCTTGCCAGCGTGTGTCCTGGTGAAGCCCTGATGGACCAGAGAGTCCTTTGTTCATGGTCTTTCAGGCTTTGATGATCCAGTGTCTGCACGAGCTTCAGGGAGGGCCCACATCTTCCAGCACAGTCTGATGGACCGTCTCGGAGTCTTCTAGGGACATAGCTCTGCAGCGTTCTACGAGGAAAAGAAAAAAGAGGCTTGGGCGCTGAGCAGTCTGAATAAAATCAGAAACAATTAGCCAGGCATGTTGTAACAGCAGATTGACGACGACCCGTTCGCAACCTGCTCTCACATTCTCGGCTTTGAAGTAAAGCTCGACCGTCTGATGGGCAAATAGAGGCTGAGGGTGTCTATCGAGGGACGACTGTTTTTTAGGATTTTATGCAAGATTCTGTAATATTCCAGAGGACCTTTTCTGGGTGTGAGCAAAGATCACATGTTTGCTCAGGTGTTATCCCACACATGCTCACAAATCAGTGTTTTGATAAAGCACATCACCTTAAAAGGGCCAATCCACAGATTATACAAACCTAAAAAAGCACCAATATAATAGCCTCTGTAGTTCTGGCAACTTTATAAAGTGTCACCTTCATGATACCCTCAGGCATAATTCAGGTTGGGCTTGAGACTTTTATCCTATCGCCAGAAAGTTTGTGTTATAAACTGAATGTGTCCGGTGAGAAAAATTAGGCGATAACAATAACTTTTACAGGCAGGAAAACTTTTCTTTACTTGCACTGCAGGAATTGTATACAGTGATTTGAAGCTTGATTTATAGAGGAAACTAAAAGCATATCTCTGCCTCTGCTGCGTGTGTGATTTAGTCGTATTTGTTTGTCTTAATGGAAGTGCTATAGTTCATCCCCGTACTTTACATCACAGATCTTACTTCCATATTTTCGGGTATTCTGACTTATCATAATATTTTACTCATAAGAGTATTCAGAGAATTGGAGGGGCAAGTGCAAAATAATAACAGAAAGTATCATCATGAGTAAACAGGGGAAGTTGCATATCGCTGATGAATCCTTACAACTTATACTTTTTTAGTTGTGTGTGCAGGTTTTGTTTATGTTAGTCTGACATGCACGGGGCCTGCTTTTGATTTATCTTGTTATTAAAGAGGAGAAGGGTCGAATACAAGACGATGGTTTGTGTCTGCAAGTTATAGAGATGCAAAAATAAAAAGACAAGGCACACACTGTGCAGTTTTCACAGCTCCCACAATAGGCTACAATAAAGGGAGCTCATTCCCAGGGGGGGGAATATTTACTGCACCCAAAGAACAAACGTGCTTTCGAGGATTTCTGCTGAATTGAAGTTTCCCTTTGTTTAATCTGGGAGGCTTGTGCCCTGATCAACTGCAACCTCAAAGAATCTCTATAAAGAAAGTGGTAAATTAAAAAAAAGAAAATCTAGCATTTCACGACCAACAGTGATATAGAACAAAACTATAACAATTACAGCCAGGTTCATTTCACAAGCACAAATACTCGGGTTTGTTTTTTGAAAGTAGGAAAATGTGGACTGGAGGGACAGATACACTGACACCCAGTATATGTATATCATACTAGGTTATGCCCAGTATATAACCTTCTTGGAAAGCTTCATTTGTATTCTCTCTGCGGCTCTGGCCAAATCAACTCATGGTGATTGTAAAAAATAATGATCATCACCATTTTTGATGGTGCAGATTCGAAATATATAAATACATTAAAAAAAAAATCTGAACAACAAAATTAATGAAACACAATAAAAATCTCATCCCACCTATATTCACCACTTCGAACAGGACAATGTGTGTATTTGTCGCTCGTGTGTAACCCCATCAAAACCATCATATTGGGAAATATCACATCACAACTTCTCTGGGCTATTTGTATTAAATTGAGATCCCAAACAATGACAGCCTCGTTTGTAGCCTATGGTTGCCATCATAATAAAATGGGGCGTGTGTGTTGTGTGCATGCGAGAGAGAGGGCGAGGGAGAGAGAGAGAGAGAGCGGGAGAGAGATATAGAGAGAGAGCGGGAGGATCCAGTCTGGCTCCAGGAGCAGCTGCTCGGTGCGTAATGACCTTTTGTCTCCCGGCGGTCAGGTGCGGAGCCGCTGTTAAATCCGACTGGTCCCGCGACGTCCCGCACAACAAATGTGCGTGAGAGAGTGATGTAGGTTTTTGTCTTGTCTCTTCCCGGTGCACGGCCGCAGTCCGCAGCCGGCTCCATGCTCCCATAGCGGCTCCGAGAGGACGGAGAGACGCGCACCTCTTCCCGGTTCGTCTTATTTCTCACAGAAGCATGGGAGAGTCCTGCTGACACCACGGAGAGATACACGCTGAGACCGAGTATGGCCGTGGACGGTAAGAGCGCCCAGCATCACTCCCACTGGAGCCCCGCACTGTTCAAACTGGGACTTCATGTCCAGGAAGGAGTTCACGGTCATCTGACTGCACTTTGACATATTTCAGAATCTCATATTGGACCATCCATAGACACATATGTGCTTATTCTGAAATGTAATATTGATGTTATTGTACTTTTCATATTTCAAAATCTCATGTTAGACCATAGACCCATTTTAATGCAATAATTCCATATTGACATGTGCTAATTTTGAATTGTTAGAGGAAGTTTAATTTGATCCTAATGTACTTTTTCACATTGTAGAATCTCATAATGGCCAATAATATATTATCATACAATATTTTCATATGGACATGCGCTTATTCTGAAAAGTAAGAGTTCATTTTGATCTTATTTTACTGCTTTATTTTGAAATCTCTTATTAGATCATAGAAACATTTTATGGAATACTTCCATCTGTCCTTATTTTGAAATGTAAGAGCGAGTTGATACTAATGTTAATGTACTTTTTATATCCTAAAATCTTATGTTAGTATATAGATATATATTTAAACAATATTTCCATGTGGACCTTTGCTTCTGCTGCCTTATAATGAGTTTGTGATGAGCCGTTACGCTGAAAGCTGCATTAAAAGCAGCCATATAGACATTAAATTTACAATTTCAAAGTTGCGTCACAACCCTAACCCATTTGTAGATGGTGTCAACGTGTGGATGGATCTTTTTTTCCCTGAAAGGTTGAAAACCCAATCCACTTAGAGACGAATCAGTCGACTCATCCTTTATAGTCAAGTAGTGTTCTCTTGTTTTGGAACATTTTAAGATTCATTGCAGCTAAGCAGCCTGAAACTATAAGTTCTCCTGTTCTGTGTGTGCGGGCCGGCACATTGTTCATCTGGGAGACAGTTTTCACTTCTGGAATATTTAACAGTGAGGCAGCCGTCTTTGTTCATCACTATTTACTTTGACTCATGATGGCGAGACCATGGTATAAATAGAACATAAAATACCTCTGCTATGCATGCAATGAAAAGTAATCTAAATAAAAGCACAAACATCCATCACTCCATACAGCCATACATCGTTTTGCAGGGTCACTTGTTGTGGTGGTGCTGGAGCCAATCCCAGCCGATAAGGTACACCCTGCACAGGTTGCCACTCTATCACAGCGCTGACATACAGAGATAAACAGCCTTTCGCCATCACATTCACACCTATATGGGGCATTTTCACCAGTTAACCGAACCTGCATGTTTTCAGACTTCGGGAGACTTTCCTCCGCCGCGCTGCCCCTTTAAATAAATCCAACACGCCCTAAAGAAAGAGGAATAGGTCTACATAAGAATTGGACAATATCCCTCCCGGTATCACCTCCCAATTTCTGTGAGGACACGTTGGAAATGATCAAACATCTTTGGAAGAGTCCACATTTTATTCATCCTTGGCTTTTAACAAATATCTTGTTTTCGTCCTCTTCCCCATGCTTTTCAAGCTTCAGTGGACAAAACCAATTATTTTCTTTAAACTATACCGTGCATGAGAATCTCTTCGGCATTTTAGTTGGTCCTGTTGTTCTCCTGCCTCGTTCTCTTCCCCGTGCTTCGCTGGTTGGTGTTTGCTCCGGGGCTAACTGACCTAAGTGAAGCATAATCAGAACCTCTCTCTGCTCAAGGGCAATAATGTGTGTGAGAGCATCAGCGTAGTGCCAAGTGTGTTTCCCATCTGCCCCAGGTCCGCTGAAGCAGGTTAGCTCCTCATTAGCATAGCTGCAGGTAAGACACTCAGTCAGATATGCATATATGCCTAGTGACACATTGAGCTATCTATAATTAATCCACAGTTTACTTAAGCATCATTAATTTACCCAATGCCCTGGGCACGGACACCACCCTGACAGTGTGCTGTGCCACTTAAACTTTAATGAATGTTGGTCCGGATAGACTGTTGCATTGTTTAAGCGCGAACACACACACACACACACTCACACACACACACACACACACGCACACACACACACACACACACACACACACACACACACACACACATACACACACACTGAGGGCTGAATTGACAACCAGGGGAGATGATGAGGAACACAAATCCCTAAGATTTAAGTCAAATCTGTGATTAAATACTAGACACACGATCCTTCATCCTCAGAAAACCCAGGGGAGGTTTGAAGCTGTACATCTCTGATCCCTGTTTAACTGTTGCACAGGACAATGGCTGAGTTGATTTAGTAAATTTTACCCTGATTTCCAATTGTCAGTGGGCCGCTCTTTGATTGTTAGGTGGGTTCTCAGCTACAGGCCTGTGACTGTATCATTTACAAGGGCTGATCTGCATTTTAAAAGGTATAATTGACATTTTTACCTCATATTCATACATTCTGAGAGAATTACATTGTCTGCCGCTCAGCGAGTTTCGCTCTATAATTATGTTTCCCTCAGTGTTAGCCTATTCAGAGTAGATGAAATTCATCACATGTTTGCTTAAATCGCCCAGGACCTCCGGCTGTATTGGCATATCTGAGATAGCCACACAAATTGATGCTCCTGGATCAGTGAACCTCCAGATGCAGGGATTTTTTCATTTTTTCCTCTCAAGAGAAGCTAGGAGTGCAGGGTGACAGAGGCATACTAAGATCTGCATGTTGGGCATACAAAGACTTGAACTGGTGCTGAGGACGCCAAGGTGGATTCCATCTATCCATCCATATACTGCTGGACATATGCACAAAAAGCAAAAAGCAAATGGAGCTGCCGTGCCCACCGTCATTCTGACAGACCCACAACGAGACGAGCCCACAGCTGGATCTCAGTCCAAAAGCAACCTTTGTTTTTATCTCAACCCCCATGTCTCTATGAGCTTGTGTAGACACACCACTGTACGAGGGGTGATGGTGTGTCTGTGCTGCCTTAGTGATGGACGTGTGAGCAGAAGAGGGCTAACGAATGTGGAGCAAAAGCGAAAGTCTTTCAATAAAATACGATCTAATAGGATTTTCCTCCTCAAAGGACACTGAAATTACACATATTCACCACGGACCATTTATGATGAATTTAATGCCAGTAATCCCAGTAACAACCATCAATTTATCACTAACTAGCTGAGAAATAAAGCAGCTGTCTGTCTTCTTAAGCTTGGGAACGGTTACAGGGAACCATTCTCTCAAAACCTCCAACAGCACACAAACCCGCCCTTCCCTTCCGATCAGGTCACACAGTCGCGTGCTCATTCAACTGTGAAATAACTGCCCATTTCCAGTGGGGCGCTCCGGATATACCAAAGGATTTCAATCTGTGTTTTGGTCCATGTGGGTGTTTATGTTTGTGTGTGTCTGCATGCAGATGAAGCAGAGGGGGAGCCGGCACCTCAGTGGGTGTGTTGGTAGGGGGGGGGCGAGGGTGTTGAGTGTTAGCTTTACACTGACAAATACACCCTTTGTTGTTTTTGTGGCGTGTGTTTCGTCGCCTGCTGGAGACGGCGTCCATTTGGCGCATTTGGTGTTTGGAGCCATATGTGTTTTCTGGCCTCTAGTAAAGTAATATGGTGTTAGTGTGTTAACCCTCTCAGTTACAGTGGAACGGTGGGGGTTATACAGCTGTGTGGGTGTGTGTGTTTGTGTGTGCGCTTCTGAGTGCGTGTGTGTGTGTCACGGAGAGCATGCAAGCTGTTGACCTCTTTCCCCTGTCCATCATCATCCCCTGCTTCCTCGCAGCAGGCAGTGTGTCACTCAGTTTAATTCATGGAGCATCCTCCTGAGCACACACGCACACACACACACACCCTCCTGTCATCCATCATCAAGTCTCTGATCCACCGCAGCTCCGCAGCTGCACCTGGTCTGAGCCTGTGGATTCCGGCAAAGACAAAGTGGACAGAGGGAGAGAGGAGACAGAGAAGAATGTCTTTGTATAATCTAGTGGAGTCTGTCTGAAGTTAGCACGTTGCATAATCAGGGGATTTTGAAAAGTGCTCTCATTGATCGGTCAGTTAATCAACATCTTAGAGGATGTTTTGCTTTTACTTTATCTGAACCACTTTACATTGAGTTAACGACAAGAGAGCTTAGTTAAAGTTTAAACAAGACAATATATCTTGTTATCTGTCTTCTTCTTTTTTTAAGAAGGACTTTGGGTTATTATTTATTTTCTCCGCCAAGTAAGTTTGGTGAAACTGGAATCTTCTCTGAAACCTGTATGATCATAGGTCTGCTTATACATTCCTCACACAATCTGATTGTTTACCTCCACCAAGGTTATGCTTCCCCCCATGTCTGTCAGTGGGTTGTTTGTTTGTCAGCAGTATCACCCCCCAAAAACGAAATGGACTTGCCTCGGACTTGGTGAAAGGATGGAACCTGAGCCAAGAAACCACCCATTACATTCTGGCACAGATCCGAGATTGCAAGAGCGTGTTTTTCAACTATTTCGCACGGAATAATGCACGGTTCTCGATGGAGGTATATTTAGGGGACCGACATACGTATATGAGTTTGTGCAATCTGGTTTGAATCCAAATAAAAATCCATATCTAACGGATTTTAGATGTTGTTTTTCTTTAGAGAGGAAAGTTTTTTCCAGCCACTACCCTTGAACTGCCGCCAATATGATGGTGAGATAATGTGGATTCAGAAGGAATCAACGACTTATATGCATCTTCAATAGCTTTAGAACTATGCTGAAGCAAAAAGGACGTATTCGAATTTAAGGGAACTGTTGGGGCCTCGGTCGAGGTATGTGCTTCTTCAGTTTGACAATATGATCACGTTCCCAGTTCTCAGTTATTACACTGGTGAGAACAAGGTTATATAAGTGGCAATAAGAAAGATGGACAATCCTATGGAAATGAGACCCAAGTTGAAAGAGCTCGGATGTATCACACTGTATCTCGGTGGTAACAGTGCTTGGACTTCTCATTGTAGCAGTAATGCAATAATCCATTTTTGTCAAACTCTAACAGCTATGGGAGAGTTGTTGTTAAGGGAGGAAAACATTTTCAGTGAGATATTGATCTGATGGATTTTTCAAGTGGTCCTCTCAGATCCGCCGCCAAGTGCTTCGACCTCTAACCCCTCTGTGTTGAAGTGGGCTGAGCAGAGGACAGTTCAGTAGATCTTCATCGACTCTCTGACTGATGAAGTGGTAAAGGCGGACTTCAGTATAAATCAGCAGTGGATGAAAATTAGCAGAGTGTGGGGGATTTCTTTTTGGACTCTGTCCTGAAGCGTCACACTCGGACCGTTTCGTTCACTGCTAACCTCGCCATCCCCTTTAATACGTCCAGAAATGATAAGGCCTCACCGTTCTGATCCAGTGCCCTTGTCCCAGGTCCGACTTCCCCTCCCCCCCTGCCCTCCCTCTCGCCTTCCTTCTCTCTGAATTAGAGTACGCACAGGCCCATATCCAATTTCTCTTCTTCTAATTAACCTTCAGCACGGGCAGAGGGGCTGAAAGGGTGGATGAAAAGGAGAGATGTAATTTTTCTGAAGAATCACACTAATTAGCTATATTTTGACACAGGGGTTGTGTTCCTCAAGTATCGCACTGTTGTCACTTACTGACTTAAAACACACAAAGTCCATCACTGTCTCTGCTCCTCGCTGTATTTCCCCTCCGCCTTGCTTAGATGAAGTTTTGGCATCCGGCTACTTCAGACTATATGTTTGTGCAATTGTAATGATTTTAATTCACCATTTATAAACATCGCTCATTGTTGCTCCCCATCATTACCATCTGTCCCGGGAAAACGAGATAGCGCTTAATGATGAGGCCACGTTCCACTAATATCTTGTGTCCTCCATCTCATCCTTGGCCAGATGTCTTTCAGCCGGCACTTTCAAGGAGAGCAGTCAACCTCCCCCCCCCCCACATACACATACACACACGCTCTATCCTTCCCATTAGAGTCCGCTGAACAAACAGTCTAATTAAGTGTGGCCTTGTGCGATCGGGTGAGCTTGGAGATTTTCACTCGTCGTTAATAAGCTGGCCCCCCGCTCCTCCTACCAAGTGCTGGGGGTCAGGGGCCCCCGCGGTACAGATTACCCATTAAACCAAATGGCTAATGGCTGCAGGTACGCCCTAACAAGGCCTCCATCCTTGCACACTCGCGAGCACAAGTCACGTCCGTGCACTCGAAAAAAAGCAATTACACTGCCACTCTCAATCTCGTAGCATGATCTCTGACAGGTCGGCTCTGCGTTTCAGATAGTGTGTTGTTGTTTTTTAATGCAAATTTCAGAACGATCCAAGTATGTGTGTGTGTTTGTGAGTTTTTGAATTGAACATGTTTTCGACTCATCCCAATCATTGGTCTATTGTCCTCAGAAAAATAGAAATCATACAATTGCTTTGCCTCTTATCAGCCTTCTAGCTGTTCCCATTCTCGCTGCTCCTCCTTGCGCTGCTCCACCCCATTTCACCCTTTTTTTAAAATCACCTTACCACCGCTGCCACCACCTTCTGTCGCATTCCTTCCCCTCCATCCATATTCCGCTGTCTTCCTCTCTCTCTCCGTTCCCACTCCCGTGCCCCTGGTGTGTGTTGAACCTGCTTCCTGTGGATATACAGCCCTGTCTGTGGCCTCCTCTGGCTGTCACAGTGCTTCTCAAATGGCCCCTCAATTTGCTATGTCAATAGGCAGCCAAGTGTCAGCGTGTCAGCTCCGCGGCTGAGGTGGGGAGGAAGAGTTGTCAAAATGCAGGTCAACTGTGTGACTAACCCCCTGGAACTAATATTCTCTCTTGCCTGCATTCGTTGTCCGTTTTTCCAGGTTTCATCTCAACTGCAGTTTATTCCCACTTTCATCTCATCACCACATTAATTTCTCTCGCGCTCTTCCCCCTCTTTGGTAGCTCACTGGAGTTGCATTAAAGGAAAAAAAGCCCTCACCACTGATAATGCAAATCCCACAGTCCTCTGCATGCTCACTGAACATTTAACTGAGATTTTCACCTCACAGTCTTCTTTTAACTCTCACACTCACGGAACCCATGGGGGAAGCTCTGGTTTACGCATATATAAAAGCCATATGGCACCATCAACATCGGGGAGGGGGGGGGGGGAAATACATATTGCAGAGATTTATATCACGCTCAGTTAATGTGGATATTTCTACTTTCTGTCAAGTTTAATGTGACATGTTTTTTTTTGGATGTTAACAGATTTTTTGCCTTAAATAAGACCCGACTGTGATTTTCTGAATGTCGCAGCCCAGGAAATGTCCTGGAGGCTGAACTGAAGAGATCCCTTTTAGCCTCAGTGGAACCCGCTGCCTCATGTGCCCTTCTCCGGACTCCTTATTGAATGATTCATTCTAAGAAAGAGATTGCGGCCATGATGGCAAAGACAGGCTCTTGAGAATCTTTATATATTTAAAAAATGTCCAATTTAATCTGGCTTCAAGTGTGAGTAAGCATAGCTGAAATCTTCTTAAATTCCCTCTTTACCGAGATCATTGGTTTTCCTTTTACCCTAGTTTTCTTTGGATTGGTGGTTGTATTAATCCCTTTGTCTTTTGCTTCCTTCACATCAAATGGAGTGAAAGCTGGCTGTGGCTCGGTGCAGTGTGTGTGTATGTGTGTGTGTGTGTGCCACAATGCTCGTTTGTGCGGCTGCACCCTTTTGACCTGATTTTCGATGAAATCCTGTGAGACATGCGACTGTTGTACCTTATCCGTAGATTAGGAGGGATTTGTCCGGTAAGAGTCAGCGGGATGTAGTTGCCTAAATGCTGCAATGGTCACAAAGGATCCTGCAGGGATACATGTATAGACATGTCGTTTCTCTTGCCTCTTTACAACCACCTGGGGCATGGCAAGACTCCTGCTGATAAACAGCCATCGGTTTGCCAGAGTCCCAGTGTATCGTCTTGAAAGCAGTTATTCCACCTCATTCCATTTGTTTTATCCTCCAGTCCTCTCGCAATGCTTTAATGGAACTTTGCCCCAGACGGAGTTGTTTTTATTGAACCCGGAATGACAGACGTTAAAAAGAAAGCCGGAGCAAACTATTGTCGCGGGAGGCAGCCGAGGTTACAGGGCTGTCACTCAGAGTTAGTGGGGGTGGGCTCTGAACTGTCATACCAGCCTCCCGGTCTCGCCCTACATACCGGGTCACTGGTGCTCTGCAGGCTTTGGGTCTCGGTTGAAGCAATAACACACAACGACACAAATACTTCTGAACACGTAGCTCAAGTTACGTATATGTACTCTGCCCTCGTGTGCACGTACATTTGCCCTGGCGCTGTCGGGTCAGCAAAGAGGAAGATGTTTCAGCAGATACATGTCACGTATTTAGCTCGCAGGCTAACCTTTGTGTTTTCAATGGAGGTAATCAAAGCTTTTCAGGATGGCTCACCAGTGATGAGACAGATTTCAATTAACTGGTCATACAAGGTTTTATGGTATCCAGCTTTAGGAGGCAATGCATAACGGATATGAGCACAGTCACTGTACTTAGGGAAATTGGGTGGTTTGAGCTCGAGCTGCACCTAATTTGGCTTAAAGTGAAATAATTAAGCGTTGTATAATAAAGCTTTTCTCTCATCTAAAGTGAAAATGCTCCACAATCAGACAGCACATTCATACGAGTAGATGCAATTGCACAGATATGGGTACTTGCACAGATATGTGTGTGGGTACTAGCACAGATATCTTTGTGAGGACCATTTTGAGCCTATCCAACCTTCAGAGTGAGGACATTTTGGCCAGTCCTCACCTTTTGACCCACCTTTAATGGCCTGTTTGACGGTTAAGACTTGTTTTTAGGGTTTGGGTTAAATTAGGTTTAGGGTTAGGCGTTTAATTTGAATGGTTAAGGTTAGGGTTAGGGCCTAGGGAATGCACTATGTCAATGAATGTCCTCTCTAAGATAGATGTACAATATTGTGTGTGTGTGTGTGTGATACAGGAAGAAGAAAAGCGGGGGTTGCATGTGCTATTAATGCCCCATTGTTAACATGATGTGTCTGTGGGATAATTGGAGTGTGTTTAAGTGTGTGCGTGCATGTGTGTGTGTGTTTGTGTGCGAGTGCGATTGTCTGAGTAGCCGAGTGATAATAGGGGAATCGTTAGTGGAGTGGAAGAGAAGAGGGGGTTGGAATGAGAGCTGGTTGGCTGCTGCCGTGTTGGACCAGAATTACTGAAATCACCGAGAGACCATGAGTGGTGGCAGTGTCAGTGTCAACAACCAGAGCGCACACACACACACACTGATGTTGATTAATAAGTGGGTCTCTATAGAATCTATGAGACATCTGGCGTTATTAGAGATCAGCGTTTTCAGGGTTTTATCAATAGAAATCCAGCAGCGTTTGAAAACCTGACATTTATCATCCGCTGTGATGTGTTTACCACTGAACATCGGAAGAGGAATTTGCTTGTAAATCACAGAATTACATTCACCATCACTGTGGGGATTACTTGTTAAGAGATTTACTATTGTGGCCACGGATGGTTCGATTAAGTCCCATAATTAAGTGATGGAGTTCACAGAGAAACAGGCAGAGACACGTTCATGAGAGGCTTGTTACCCCTGCCAGGGAGGTTACGTGTTCATCAGCGTTTGTTTGGCCTGATATTTATGAGTGTTTGCAATTTGGTGCACATCCAAAAAACCATCTGGATCTCATCATTTCTGTTTCATAAGAGGACTGTTGGTATGTGCTGTCTGAGCGCCCTTCAGATAAGACCTTAATCCTGCTGTGTGCTCGGGGTGTGGTTTGATTTCAACAACAATTTATCCTTGACTGTTTTAAAATAATGAATAATCCAGTTAATAAAAATCAGAAAATGGTGATAAATGCAGACGGGATATTTCACTGAAGCTCACTAATCAATTTATATACTAACCTTATTTATATATTCTGAACAAAACACAAACAATAAATAGTTCCAAAAACTCTAATTTTACATTTTGTTTTTTTCTATTGGATTAAATAAACACGATGTAATATATTCTCTTTGTTTCTTTTTTTTAACCTTTGAGCCAGTGTATATTTCCCTCTGCTTCCTGTCTAAGTTAAGCAGAATCACCTGCAGGCTCTAGATTCTTTACTGCACTGAAACAAGTGTCAATTTCAACGTTGAAATGAAACGGTAACAAACCCATGAGCAAACAGATAACGAGTGTGTTCAGAATAAAAAGAGAGATGAATGAGAGAATGTGTTGTGTGCATGTGTGTGTTTAGAGTAAAGGATCAAGACAGAAATTAAAGTAGAAAAAGTTCCCTTGAGATCTTCTGGCCTGGACAAGAAACTCCTACTGGGACTGTGTGTCTTTGTGTGTGTGTGTGTGTTTGTGTGTGTGTGTGTGTGTGTGTGTGTGTGTGTGTGTACCGATAAGAACGACAAAGAGCTTTGATTCTCTTTCCCGTTTCATCCCAAACTGTCTACTTTGTACTAGCTGCTGTCTGACAGCGCGCAGCCTCACGAAACCTAGTGAATGAGCATGTGTGTGTGTGTGTGTGTGTGTGTGTGTGTGTGTGTGTGTGTGTGTGTGTGTGTGTGCGTGTGTGTGCATGATGATGTGTGTGTGTGTGTGGAGGAGGAGAGGTAATTGGCATGTCCATCTGACGGAAAGTCCTGGGCAGTGCAGGAGTGGACTGGAGAACACAGTAATTAAGCAGAGAGAGCTAGACCCCCAATCAGCACAGCATTCTGCTGCAGCCCAGAGAGAGAGAGGGAGGCCTGTGGAGAGTGAGTACGCACAGAGGGGGAGCGGGCGAGTGCCCCCAGGTGTGTGAGCTCATTTGTCTCGCTGTTAGACTGGAAACAAGGAGGCTCCTGAAGGGCTGGTATCGAACATGGCTGACTGGGATGTGCACGCACGCCATCCACAGACGACACCTGCTGATGCTGCTGACGCTCCATCTGGAAAAAAAAGTATTTTTCAAACTCAGGGTGCAGACTTTGAAGAGATGTAGAGAGCAGGGGAAGTGCCAGGTTAACATCTGTTGGTTTGTAAGATAAAGCCTGTGGAACTTAGTTAGATCTGCAAATCTCCTGCAACTCACCTGTCTCAGTAGTATTGACTCGGTATGGCCCTCGCTTTGCTTCTTTCTTGCTGTCTTGCTTTCTTTCTGTCTTTTTGTCTTTCTTTTTTCTTCCCTGCTTTCTCAATTTGTCTTTTTTCTGTTCTTGCCTTTCTTAGTTTCTTTCTTTCTTGCTGTTTGTCTTTTCTTTCTTTCCTTCTTTCCTTCCTCTCCTCTTTTACAGCAAACTTTAAAAAACTCTCATTCTTCTGCCGGCTGACAGGACAGAAGTGGCACCATCGCTGCTGCCAGCGCCACCGCTACCACTACCCACAAAACTACCACCTTACTCCCCGTCTGCAGTTTTCATTTTCTCCCTCTATCTCAGCTTCAAATTCATTGGCCCTTTTCGGTTTTTCTCTCTCTCTCTCTGTTTACCTCTCTGCGTCTGTGGAGCATTAACTTTTATCTATTTTTTTCCCTCCACCAGCTCCCCGCCCATTCTATAATCCTATTTCCTCCTCTTTCATCCCCATTTATCTTATTTTATCCCCTCATCCTGGTCTCTTTGTGAGGATGCAGGGATGCTGTAGAGCAGATTACCAACTAACTCTCACAACGGTCATTTATTCACTTCATTGTTTGCAAACCCCTCGGTGCTCAGTAACCTTTGTTTGTGTGTGTGTGTGTGTGTGTGTGTGTGTGTGTGTGTGTGTGTGTGTGCACGCTTTGTGCCATCGACTGGTTGTTATTGTTGACACACTACATTGCCCCGACATTTCTTCTCTAATATGTCACAGAGGTTTACGAGCGATGACACACACATGCACAAACAAAGTAGGCTACTCGTGTGATAGTCACGGCCTCGAGGACGCTCAATGAAGTATTGAGTGCTGAACCCGGCCACATCTCGCTCTCTCACCAGGCCACAGCGCCAGTGCACCGCATCGATTTACAGACCACATGGTCCCAATGAACTGGAGTCCGTTCTCGTCACCGCAGGCCAGCGTACGTGTGTTTGCATGCGCGAGTGCCAACTTGCACACATCCTCAGTCACTCTGGGAAGTTGAAACTCTGCAGATGGCCGCCGTCCCTCCTCTCGTGCAAATTGCAAAGCGTTAACTCGAGCCTACATGGAGTTGGTTTTCCCTATGTTCGGCAAGGGGAGCGTGGAGGATCCCTGCTGGCCGGCCCTGCAGGCTCTCACTGAAGGTATTTGTGCTGTGAAGTCAAGGAGCCGCTGTTTACTCGTGAAAAGTGGATGTTTGATTTCAGTGGTAAAATCTGTTTGTCTTATGGCTTCAGCTACTTTTGGCCTGATTTGCAGACTCGTAGATTGATGTTTCAAATGCTTAAATTGAACTTGAATTTTGATATTGAAATTCATGCTGACTTTGTTTTTGTGGTGAGCCTGCTAAATGACTAATTTCCTGGCTTTTAATTCAGTTTATGACTTTATCAAGGCCATTGTGCTGAGATGGAAATGGAGCTTTAATACTTTGTGCCCAAACGTTGGTTAACCCACTCAGACACAGCGTTTTGCCAGTCAGGGGAACAGCTGTAAACAAACACTAAATATTTAAAAAGCCAGTCTTGCCTAAGCTGAGAAGTTACGTGCCTGTGTTCGTCTCATTCCCCACATGGTCTTGGATTCTTTCCAGGATAATACCGTGGGGGATGGTCTGCACGACAAACTATGAAGGCTTTCTAGATCACAGCACGTACTGAGATTTGAAAGCTGAAAAAATAAAAAGTTATTTTTATGGGACAGCGGAAAAGGACTGTAACTGAACATAATGGCAGCTCTTCCCTCAGTTTAAATACCCGTCAGAAACATCAGACATCTTAAACTTTGAAATATAAAGTTTTAGACAGGATCTAAAGTAATTTTTGAATCAATCAAAAACAAGGACAACAAAGGAAATAAACTAGTTTGATAATTTTACTTGTTGCATTTGACCTTTCCCGGTATTAAAAGATACAACCAGTCAAACCTGTTACTATTCGGCTTATAACCTTTCTCCTGGCTGCCTGTGGATGTCACTGCTGTGGGAATTTAAAACACCTCAACATGCAGAAAGTCATGCTCGGCCTGCTCCACCTTTTTAATGCAATTTGCTCCATCCTATCTGATGCCTCGACCCCTTTTTGAATTCCTAACCAGGTTAATTTGGATGGATTTGTCAAAGGTTTCCATAATAGTGATAACAGTGTAGTGGCTGTGTGGGGACAGATTAATCATCCTATTACCTGTCCACTCAGGCTGGCTGGTTTATTATAATTTAATATCTCGCGTACAAGATCATGCAAATAAACACAGATAGCACATGTCCTTGAAGCCCCGAAACACGGAGGCCTTGGGTCCACTGTCATGATTATATTATAAATTATTTATGCAAATGCTCGTGTTGCTTTTCAGTATTTGGACCAGAACACAGTCTTCAGGGTCAAAGTTTTGCATGTGCATTTTTTTAATTCCACCACCTCCATGCGAAAAATGCTAACCAGGGTTTTAAATAAGTGTGGAGATTTTTGCTCCTCTCTGAAACCAAAACAAATTCTTAGATTGTCAGATGAGTGATGCTAGCATTTGCTGCTAAAGTTGAAATGTGCTCTCCTTACCGGATTGAAGCTGGGAAACGATGACTCTGTGTGTGTCTGGTGAACCATTCAGGGTTTTACATCTTTTAGCATTGTTTCAAATATGTGAAGACAGTTGTGAGGGTGTTTGTCTCCAGGGAACTCATTAGAATCATTATACCTCCGCCAAGGCCCAACACTTTAAATGTAGTGGATCCCAAATTCCACACACTAACAAGGATCAGTCCCTTTAACTTTGATTACAGTGATCAAAGATCCATGAAATATTCTGTGAGGGAGAAAAAATACTTAAACCTGATTTTTTTAAATGGGCAACTTGTGAAGAACATGAAATATTCCTCTACTATAGTTGCTATGGAACGTGAGACAGAGTTTATTCTATATGATCATAACAATGTGAAGGTCTCTAGTTGCCTCAGCAGATGAGGATGAACACTGTTTGTTGTTTGCTGCCTGAACTTCAGCAGGGTTTAGCTTTCCCATCTGTAATGAAAGTGAAAGGGACGACACAATTATTGCGGATCCAAATTAAGATTTTAAATTTAACTTCAGCATGCAGCCCTCATTACATCAGGTCTCATTAGATTCTCCATTTTCAGTACGTATTTGAGCCATGCAGCAAACACAGCCTTCTTCGAAAAAAAAAAGGATACGTAGAATACTACACAAACCAGAGCAGTAGCTCATGTTCTATACCAGTCGTCAGGGAGGTTATGCAACTGGGAAGGCTGGTGAGAAAAGCTGGCTCTGGTTGGAGCGGAGCTGGACTTAGCTGCAGGGTAAGTCACCCTCTGCACAGCACCTTCACAAGGCAGGGTAGTAAACAGTCAGCATTAATACATGTACAGGAAGTCTTTCCTCCCCACAACACTTATCAACACCTCACAGCAATGGTGGGTGAAATCTGACCGAACCCTCACATACTGTACATAATGCACCTGTCTATCTCCTCCATCCCTTCCACCTGTCTCTCTCCTCCCCTCATTCTCCAAACCATTCTCTCCACCTCCCTAATCACTCGCTCCTGCCTGTCTCTCTCTCTCTCTCTCTCTCTCTCTCTCTCTCTCAGCACTCTCTCAAATGTCTCTCTTACCTGCCTCTGTCTCTCTTTCATACCTCTCTCCTACTAGTCTGTCTGTCTACCTTGTCCCTCCCTCCACAGTGTCTAGCTCCTCACGCTCTCCTACCTGTCTGTCTCTCTCTCTCTCTCATCCCTCTCTCTTACCTGTCTCTCTCTCCAACCTCTCTTACCTGTCTCTGTCTCTCTTTCATAACTCTCTCCTACTTGTCTGTCTGTCTGTCATCCTTGTCCCTCCCTCCAGTGTCTAGCTCCTCCTACCTGTCTCTCTCTCTCTCTCTCTCTCACCCCTCTCTCTTACCTGTTTCTCTCTCAGACCTCTCTTACCTGTCTCTGTCTCTCTTTCATACCTCTCTCCTCCTGTCTGTCTCGGACACAGAGGGACTCATCGATCTTGTCCGTTCTCTAGTTCCCCAGCCCGATCACACCTCACATCCTGTTAGTCGACCTTGTCTCACTCCTCCTCTTCCTCCTCCTCCTCTTCCTCCTCCTTCTTGTCTGCCATTTGCGCTGAATTATCGATTGTCAGTGAAATGTAATCTGTCCCGTATCACCATAGGGAGACTTGACTGTGAAGGGTAGAAAATGGCAGAAGCGCACGATTTCCATAAACTCTTCTCCTCTCCTTGCGCTCCCTCTTTCTTTACCCTTCATTTCCTGATGCAAATAATAGCATTGTTCTATTCTGAAGCATCATTTTTCAGCTTTCTTCCCTTTTTGTGACATGTCATCTCATTTATTTCTACATGTCTCTATTCCGACATTCACCCTGGGCTTAATTCTTTCATCCCCTCAAGAGGGCGTGACCACGTTAGACCTCTGTGTTCCATCTCCTCTTTTGTGTCATCCTTCCGTTTCCTTCTTTTGTGTGAAACGTGTATGAGATCCTCTGAGCCGGAGTGGATGTGACAGCCAGTGGCCTCGGGTGGAGGAGTTGGGTAGATGGTGTCTGTCTGTGTGCGACTGTGTGTGTGTGTGTGTGTGTGTGTGTGTGTGTGTTTTATCTTAAGTGATCTGTAATTGTATGTTCGCACACATGGTGATGGATAATCAATAGTTCTGTCTGTCTCTGTGGAGGAGAAGTGGGGACCAGAGTGGAGATGGTAAAAGTCGTCCTGTCCTCAGCGCTTGACCTTCCAGTTTGTTTTTAGTCGTTGTTGTCACAGCACCGCCTAATGAGAGGAGGCCAAGGTCGGTTTTGGCTGTTCTCCGACCAGCCTGTGTTGTTCTCTTCTGTCAGGTCCAAAAGATAGAAAGCCATAATTACCCTGCAGCTAAAACCCAGAATTCAACCTCCGTCCACATACAAGCTGTGTCTCAATTCAGTGGCCGCATCCTTCGAAGAACCGGCCGACCCCAGTCTTCAAAACCAAAAATGAGACCGTCTTGTCTTCCTGTTGCATCACCAGCTTGTCCCGCCCTTAGAGCCGCCCATCGCTGTAGCAACAAAGCTACAAAGGAAAACGTTATTCGGTTGAATATAAACACATGTGCCGTTAGCTGTTCGGTTAAGTAGTGACATTTAAAAATAAATTCTTCTGACATTTTCGCCTCAACATTATCGTTTGTCTCAGAAGCGCAATGAATCATGGGATATGTTGAGCTGGGAGGGATCCACCCGGTGGTCAGGGGTGGAAGGACACATCTGGAGGAGCCTACGAATTGGAATAGTCTTTCTCGCCGCTGTGACGTAATCGGTCTACGAGCATGATTTCGAATTGAGACACAGCTACAGACTCTTGCAGCTTTATTCAGGTCCACTCTCCCAAACCACTGCAGACAGGAATTATACAGATGTGTGGATATGCAAGTCCTCATGCTGTTACATTCACGTATGCATGAGCGTGCCAGTGTTCAGTTACACAAACACACACACACACACACAAACACACACACAATGACACACAGTTTTAGCATGCATTTCCCCCGTCTGTGTCCTGATGAGAGGTGGTGTGTTGTTATCTTCAATCAGCCTGCGTGGTGGATGCCCAAAGTTCACTCCCATTTCCCTATCACCGCGCCTCCGATGACACTGATAGTTTGTGAAAGGTAAACCTCAGCTCCAACCTCGGCGACAATGTCTCATGTCAGAGTGGATAATGGACCGCAATGCATCATGGGAAAAAGCCCGGGGGTCCTGGGTTTTAGATTTATTTTTAAAGCTGCAACCAAATTCTTCTTTCCAGCCCCCCCATGCTCTTTTAAAAATTGAGTAATTTCAAGGCTCATTCCTGAGGTGAGGACCAGGTCTGGTGGAGAGGAAGCGTTGTAAATAGGCCTTCGCTTCAGCCCCAACATACCACAGGAGCAACAAATCTGTCTCACTGGGAGGTGTATTGTCGGTGCTGGCAGCATTAGTCCGTTTGATGCTACAGTTGGACTCCGGGTTTTAAGGTACATTACGGATGCATGAAATCTCCATGATGAAGTTTCCTCCTCTTGCAGATTACAGAGGAGTGAGAATTATCTTTTTTCTTTCATATAACACTTGCACTCCAAATATACATTTTTATCTTTGAGTTGAATAAGAGGCGGTTGGTGTCGGAAGGGAAATGCACCATGGATGGCACCCTGGTGGATTAACCAGACCACTTTCCTCATGAGAGGATGAGGCACACACAAACACACACACACACACTAACACACACAAACACACACACACACACAAAGCCCTGAAGTTGATGCCAAGGTTGTGCAAAGATCAAACTTCTGCGAAAAAGCCCACACAGCAAAATAGTTCACATAGGCTAATTGAGATGCTCTCTTTGGGTGTCAAATGAGTGATGTCCAGTGATGTCATGTTAATCTATTGTGGGATTTGGCTTGGAACGACCTTCCAGGAGACGCACCTAACAGCTTAATTACCTTTTTTCAGAGGGGAATACCTCGGAGATTTAGCAGCCACTCGGCACAGCAGATATGTGGCTCAGTCAAGAGGAGTTGATATGAGGTCACACTCGACTGGGCTCGAGTCTTATTGACCTACCTGACCTCCACACATACACACACACACATACACCACACTTGTACTTCTATTTTGGTAAGGACGCTGTGCATTTCATGGCCCCTTAACCCAACCCTTATCCATCACGACTAGAGGCCTAACCCTGACCTTCAAAACAAGTCCTAACCCTTAGACCAGTGTTTTTCTACATTTCTTGGTACCGCGGAACATTTTTGTCATAAGAATCTCACAAAGCAGAAACATTCCAATTTTTACAAATTGAACAAAAGCATTTTATATTTTATATGTAATATTAACAAGGATTTTTTCTGCTTTCAAGTCTTTGCACACCAAGTTCACCAAGTTTCTTGAGTTCCGCATAGGAGTCCAATGTGTTTTATTATTCTGTTTGTTCTGAATATTTTCAGTAGGAGATTAAATGAGGTAGAGCAGTGAGGAGGATTTTCTGGTCCTTTCACTTCTTAGATAAAAAAGAAAGGCATCATTGGGTCCATCCAATCCTGAGAAGCCGTCAGGAACAATTTCATCTCATCAAAGAAATGCAAAATTATCCAGATGGCTTCCAAGTCTATTTCAGGAAGTCAGCGGTCCAGTTTGATACACTACCACCACTGAGATCGCATATTCAATAGAAGAAAACCCAATTTCCATGAACCTATTGATCTCGAGCAACTCAAACATCCCTGGAACGCTTTTAAAGGATGTGAAAAATGCAGCAAATAGAAATTATTCTGAAAAACGTATGTTCATCTTTTTGTCTCTTTTTATGTTTCCCGTTTGTGAACATGTCCGTGCAGTGAACCTCTCACTGCATTGTGCATGAGTGAAAGGCAAACTGGGGTAAACTCTGGAGCCAACTCTCCAGATTTTGCCCCGAGGTCGTGTCTGAAAACGGCTTTTGTGTGCCCTGTCACAGAGGGTGAAAAAGACCTTAGACAGCCCTTTGAAGGAGTGTCAGAAAGTGAGGATGAGAAGATCCTCACTCACACCATTTCACACTTATGTAAGGTGTAAGGGCCAAACTGGTCCCCACAGATATAGGAACTCAAGTAAACACAGACCCTCAAATGTCTTCCTTTTTCTTTTCTTTTTTGCACCTCTACCACTTCTCTCTCTCTTCCTCTTTCTTCTACCTTTCTCCTCTTTATGTGAATCTGAACTTCCTTTCACTGCATGTAGCTCAGAAGATACATAGCAGGCTTTCTCACTTCTCATCCTGCCTCCTTACGGCCACCCTCCATCATCCCTTCTCTTCTCCCCTCCGTCGACTGGAGGTGATAAAAGTCGCCGGCAAGGGCAGCCAGAGATAATACAACAGCACTTGGTGATAAATAGGACACAGGAGATCTGGTCCGGGCTGATCAAGTGCACGTTGAGGGAGACGAGGGAAGGTGACAGATATATCCACCCCCCCCCCCCATCTGTGCTGATTGGTAAGGATGGTAATAATCATCCCTGATCACAAATAATGCTTTTAAGGACATTGAGCAAGATCCTTTCATCCAGGCTCTGGGTTTTTCTTGTCGCGACCAGCAGAGGCACACGTTGCAATGTCATTTCAAAAAAGAGGTCAGTGGGAATCTATGGATATTTAATTGCTTTTGGCTGATTCTAAATTCAGAGCCGTATCCTGTGCCAGGAGGTTAAGCTGACTGGGTCCATTAAAGCGGGGCAGGACGGGTGCTTTGTCTTCGTTTTATGACTGCTTGGGGGTGTCAGGGTCTGGCGATGTGGCAGAGATTGAGATTTCAGTGTCGCGGGGAAGTCATGATGCCTCGCTTATTCATTTTCAAAGTGATGTCTATAAAGTGCCGGGTGGTCTCTGTCTAATAACTGGAGAGCTCCGTCTTTAACAGCTTGTGAAATGAAGTTGTTTCGTGGTCTGTTAATGCGTCTCCCCCGCCTCGTCCCCGGGCTCCTTTACCTCAACACAGTTTGATCAGGTTACTGTCGGTTTGCATGGATCAGAGAGCTAATTTACAGCGCCGCTCTCCCGCCTCGCTTTCGTGTCTGTCTCGCTTTTTGGGTCTCTCTCTTGTCTCTTCCTGTGCGATTGGCAGGTCTTTAGGGCTGCGAGGCACTCAGCCTCCCACGTTTCTTCCTCCTGTCTCCTCCCCCTCAGTGAGACTGACAGTAATTACATCGGGGCCGGGCCTAGTTTATCCGGACGACCCCGAAGACGTGACAGCCCGAGAGAAACGAAGGTATAAGGAGGATGCTGCTGCGTAAGAAGATACAAAAAGCAGCAACGTATGGACATGAGACAAGCAGGAGTGAAGCGCCCGACAAGAGAGACACTGGTGTACGAGGGGAGGGAAGCAGAACACGCTACACACCAGTGGTTCCTGACAGGCCTTTCTTCTTTTTCAGCTTCACCATCTTTTTCATTCCTTCATCATGGCCGCGCGAACTCTGCTGCTTGCTCGTTCAGACCTGGGGTTTTTCTCTCCCACTTCTTTCATCTGCAACCGGGTTTTTCCCACAAGCCTTTGCTGTCCTACAGCAGGTCTCAGTGGTCCGTTGTGCAATTCTAAAATGGGAACAGTCCAGGAGGGATTCTTTGGTTTGAGGTTTTATCTATGAGTTTCGTTGTTACCTCTGTTTTATGTTTCACTTATTTTATCTTCCGATCTTTTATTGGAATATGGACCTAAATCACAGGGTCCAAATTCATCTAAAAAGGGACAAATAGATAAACATACTGTAAATACCCTATAGTCATTCTCGCTTTATATACCTGTCCCATCCTATTCCCTAATGCAACAGTCTACTCTACTACATCATTAGGGCGGAGTCTCGGCTGGTCTAATATTAGCCGCCCTCTCAGATTGGATTAATTCCCCTCTTGTTATTGATTAGTAAAATGAAATAAAAACCCAATGTGAATATGTAACAAATGTATATACAAAATTTGGCTGAGTAGAGAGTACACATATTTGCTGATACATGTTTTGGAGTAAAAGTGAAAAGTTAGTATTACTTATTATATATTACTCTTATAGGCCATTTATATAGAGATATATCTAAGCATACTCATGTACAGATATTATCCCTCATTGTCATTTATTTATTTATATATATTACTTTGCACTTTGCTGCTTTCTGCATTTCTGTTTCGATGCTAAACTGCAGTTTTTCGTCTCAGTATCTGAATGCAATGAAACTAAAGTTCAATCCGATCTTTTTTTGGAGGAACAGGAAACATAAATTAAGAATCATTGTTGGGAGATGAACTGAAGCTTTTCCAAACTAACACTCTGACATTGTGAAGAGACAGTTTTTTTTTTTTTTGCAAACATTTATCATTCCTTCCGCTTTTACAACCATCATTAACGATTTTGTCTTTGTCTCAATGACACTGTTTACATGCACTCACACAAAACTGGGGAATTTCAGATGGAAATCACAAAGTACTGCAACCCTTCATTTACTGGCAGCAGCTTGGTGATCTGATTTCTCCTTCATCACAGTTTCAACCAGGAGCGGTGCTGTATATTTAAAGTATGATTGTGGTGAATCATCCTCAAGCTTTGCAGTGGAGTGTGGACAAGCTCTGAGGACCAGTGACTGTATTTGAACTACAGATCCTTTAGAAAAACTTAATCCTTAGCGGAAATGAGAGACTGATAAACACACAGGGGGAAGAAAAAAAAGAATCAAATATTTATATGCGGGATTTCAATAATCAAGGATTAATCTGACATGGGAGACAGCTCCCAAAAACCCTGCATGCCTCTGTGAATGTGCACTCAGCATAATTGGAGATCACAGTGGAGTAACACTGCTGCCCACCAGCATCACCAAAACAGCCATCTGTTTGCAGCTCTGTCAGCACACAAAGCGAGTAACCGGGAGTGAGCGCAGCCTTTTAAGCTCTTTGAGGATTATCAATCATTTATTCTGTTGTTTTCTTTTTGGTGTTCCTGTGGCTCAGTTCACAGACAACGTGTTTTCCAACCCCTTAAACAAAGACCATACAAAGTGATAGTTAATCAGTTCTTCTCTTCCTGCTTGTCTCCCCTCGTCTTCTTCCTACTCTCCCTCTCTCTCTCTCTCTCTGTCTCTGTCTCTCTCCTCTCAGCGGCGTCCAGCTTCAGTTTTTGCCGTGCCTCCCTGGAGCACACGCTGTCTGCTGAGGAGCTGAGCTACCAGCTGCCGCGTCGCGCCGGAGGCAGCAACCTGACCTGGCACGACGGCCGCGGCCAGAAGACGGCACACACACGCACCGTCAAGCTACTGCAGCAGCCCGGCACAGAGGGCATCCAGGTATAAAGACAAACAACTGGATTAGAAGGATATACAACCAGATATCTTGTATGAAAATCAAATCACAGATCAAGTAGATAAAGTAGGTTCAAGCAACAAGGGACGGTTCAGAATCATGAGGGTTTGGCCTCAGTAAACATTTAAAGAGAAAGTGTTTGACTGCCACTGGGGAAGGAAAATGATTTAGGCACAATCTGTTTTTTTGAATTTTTCAAAAGGAATAAATTCAGACCCCGGCAATTTGTGTTTATCATTTACATAATTGATATAAACATATATTTTTTTGCCAAAATCAAAAAAAGCAGTATTTTAATATTTCCCACTAATCCCTTCAGTTCGGGGTCAGTGAGTTCATCCAATGACGCATTTAATGGTTATTTAAAAGGATAATTTATAAGCGGAATTGATATATGAAGGACATAGTGTATTTTTTCATATTCAAGCTTTAAGTTTTAGGATTTCTTTCATCTGAGATCCGCTTTTAGAGACATTGAAGGAAATTAAAACGTATTTCTATCCATTGGGATGAAACAGAACTTTCTGAAGAAACGTGATGATGAACGTGGGGTTATGTGATTTGACCAAACTCTCATATCCCATTACTTTACATTCCTACCCATCACTACCTTTTCTCAACCATGTATATTTGGTGCCATGTCTTTTGACATGTAAGTTGAAACAGAAGCCATCAGATATTTAGTTTTTTTCTGTCGCAGACAAATTCTTCCTGCAGTATTTGAGTTGGGATGTTCCCTTGAGCTCTTGACTGCTCTAATTCAATAAATCCATAGACTTGATCCGTACGCTTTGACCTGATTCAGTTTGCATAGAGGGTCAGAGGTCAGTGGTCTTTTGAGTTTGTTGGGGATTGGTGTGTTTGCATGAGTACAGTTTCCTGGTCCAATAGACTCTTCTCTTACCCAAATCCAATGCACGAGACAGCCCTGCTTTAACGTATTTGCTCCTTTTGCCCTGCTCCTTATCAGAATTCACAACTTCTGTGTCACGTTCACTCTCCTCAATGTTTGTTTGGCTTTATGCAAATCTCCTTCACACATCTGTGAAGCATCATCTTTTATGATGGTTCTTTCCATTCACACAGATATTATTGTCTAACACTCCAACACTACAAATATGCCAAACTGATATAAAGTGAAGTGTAAATGCTGTGTGATCGTAGGTTAGCAGCTCAATCATCAATGGTGAAGATGTCTTTTAAATATCTCAAGGGATTTCTGTATCTGAGATATAGTATAGGAAAGACAGGCAGTTGTTTGGGCAACATAGTAGCTCAATATTTCACTGTCAATATTTCAAGTACAACATGTCCTATTTCATGTTGTAATAAGTCAAATATCACGGTTCACTATTTTATTAAATTACATCTTATTAGTGGATTAAATATTTTAATGAAGTAGTTTGAACTTTTTTTAAAGAAAACATTATTTCCCTTGGGGGGAGCTTTTCCGTAATTCAATATCGTCCAGTGTGAATTAACTGGTGACTCATAAAAGCTGTGTGTTTTCAAAGCGGCGTCTGATTGGCGGAAGGAAACTGTTCTAACGTTGGTGGAGAAAATTCATACTGTGAATGCAACATGGCAGATAATCTGTTATCATAAGAGAGACGAGAGAAAACGCATCAGGGCTGCATCTGGAGCTGTCGAAGCTCAGCGGTGAATGAAGTTCTAATTGTTTTCTCTTGTACACGATGTCGGCTGGTCTCACCGGAGCCTGTGGCAGACACAACCAGAGAGGAAGTGGTTACGTAAGAGAAGAGCGGTACAAGGAACTGTGGCCTGTGATGTAACTGTGCTCGTTCAGTCCGAGGGAACGCAGAAAATAGACTCTCTGGAATTTACAGTTAATAGTGTAAAATTGCCATTTATCCCACAGATGTTTGCGCCTGATGTCCACGCCGGATATGGAAGTGCTTCCAGTGCTCTCTGGTTGGTGGCTCAATGACTCAGTAGTATAAGAGCATCGTTTACTTCCACATATCGCTCTTGTGCAAAATAGCATCCCATCTGTGCATCACCACAGAGAGGCAAAACAAAGGGGGAGGGGGGGGGGGTGATGTATTTTTAAGGAATTCTGCCTGTGTCTGACCCACAGTAGAACAGCCCATTACACATCCACCTCCCTCCTGGCTCCTACTCCTCACATGACAAAGAGCACACAGCCCAGTGGAGGTCATTTGTTTAGACTTCCTGCTGCTTCCAAAAAAAAAGTTTGCTGCTCTAAGATGAACGTGTGCGCTGCATAAGATTGTTTCAATAATTCATAAATGAGTGCCCCCTCAGCTATAACAGCTATAAAAGACTTAATAAAAGACGAGTGGGAAGCTGCTTCCATGTGATATCACAGAGACTGGATAATTAAACCTCCTCCATACCATGAGAAGTAAGGCTTATCATTTCCTTGTGGCAACAAGCCTCTTTATGCATAATTCAACAAATGGGAGAGCAGTCCAGTTCCCTCAGGTGTGTGTGTGTGTGTGTGCATGTGTGTGAGTGTGTCTGTGTGTGTGTGTGTGTGTGTGTGTGTGTGTGTGTGTATGTGTGTGTGTATGTGTGTGTGTGTGTGTGTGTGTGCACATCCAGTTCTCTCAGGAGTGATGTTTAGATTTCTCTTCATTGCACTAGTTGTGCACACATCAGCTGTAATGAGGGAGTTAAGTGAAAGAGAGCTCAGCTTCTTTATATATATATATATAGATATATAATGTGGCACTTGGGGAATCGTCCTTATCATTTTAATATAGCCGGTAGAAACACATTATGTGCTGCTATACAAGCCGCCACCCTGCACCACTCTGTGTACAGACTTTCTCAAAGTACGCTGTAAAATAGGTAAATCAAATATATATATAAAATCTCAACATTCAAAAATACCAACCATAGAGGATAACTACATCTACAGGGCAGCGTTGGGGCCGTTTTGGAGGAAAAAGAGATTTCTACAAAAAAGTCATAATAATGATTACAAAAAAAATTCTGAAAAAGAAATGTATAAAAATGACCAGTAAGGAGATACTGTGCTCGCCTGAGTTCCACTCCCTCAGCTTCCAAAAACTCTGAAACCTCACTTTGAAACGCTTCTGCCTCCATGAAGATTTTTTTTTCTTTTTGGATCTTTCTTCAAAATAGACTGTTCTGGAAACAGTGTAATTATGTGTTATGTCACCCAGTAGCTGCTGCTGACCCAGTAACAGCTTAACTGAACTGTTAAAATGGAGGCTATACACTCATCTGTGTGGTCACACTGCAGAAGGTGGACCTATATGTGCAGACCTATCTGCTGGTAGGATTTTTCCAAATAATGAGTCATAGCTGGCTCATCTCCTGTGGCCTCCGATTGGCTGTCGTTTGGGTAGCCAGATGGGGGGAAGGGGGGGTTAGTGGTTGGATCTCAGACACACTCAGCTTGTGGATGAACCTTTAGATGAGACCGGGGAATAGGTGGAATAACAGAGACACAATACTGGAAGGACATTTGCATATCAGGCCCCGGCTACCCCCTGTTTCAGGAAGTGAGTTTTCTGGGTGGGCGAATGAGAAGGAGCAGTCGGATGATGCTCTTTCCCTCCTCGTTAGAAAACACAGTGGCCGACCTCAGCTGACACAGACACAAAGCGGTGAAGTAAGGAGAGAAGGAAAAAAAAAGTCTGTACAACCAGAAACTTTCTAGCTTCGACAAACGCTTTCAACAGAACCACTGAGACTCACCCTACATTTTTAAGGTGGTTGTCTCCGGTCAAGCTCATTATTTTATGGATTCACATGTAGAGTTCATGAGAAACTGCAGCTGTTGTCCTGCTCTGCTCTGGAGTCAGACAATGACATGAGCCCAGTGTCATTTAGGAATTCAAAAGCCTTGGATATATGATGGAATAGATGTGAGCCTTTCGTAAAAAAATAATATATATATCAGCATTTGTTAGCCAATGCATGCGGATATGAAAACTTGTGTATTTATCTTTATATTGTACATTAAAATATGTTTATTTTCTAAATTCAAGCTCTATATGTTTGTTTGTAATTAGATTTTTAGCTACTTATGTCTTAGTTAGGTTTAACTGCAAAATACCAAATCTCACTTTCATTTCTTTGTCTTAAGGTATTGATACCGACATATTTTTTGATTTAAATATATATAATGTATAGATCAGTATTGCTAAAAAATATGTATTCCCGAATATCTGTATTGCCATCATCCCCCAAAACTCAATACTATCACTTTTGAAAACAAATATAGAGAATCCTCGAGCACATTGCCATTGTGTGGTCTTCAGCTTTTTGCTCTGTGCTGATTATTAACACGTTAAAACGCTAAGATATAAAGTAAGATGGTGAACATGGTGAACATACAGTATTGACATTATGATGACGATAATGATGTTTGTATATTGCTCCAAAACCTCAGAATGAGGAGACATGGGGTGGATGTTTATACTATGTGCCTTCGATACCATAAGCAGCAGCTTGCGTCACACCTCCTTGCAGCAGACTGCACTGGGCTCACGTTCGTATCCTGGGACCCGGGCCATCTGTAACTTTGACCTAGAACTTTAATTGCCTAAAGTTTACCGATAAAGGTGGCAGATCAAGTCCTCGTATGAATTTTAATGTAATTGTGGGTCATTTTTGACGGGCACAGACCAACATCATCCTGCTGATAAGAGCCTCTGATCAGAGAGTTCTCATATTGAATTTTGACCCAGTAAATACTTAGCAGTTTTTCTTTACAGTCTGTGGTTTAGGTTTGAGGATTTGTTATGAAGCATGCCCTCAGTCAGTAGATGTGCTGGTATACTGATGCAGGGTAGTCTTTTGGTTTTAGAGACACAGCAGAGCGACACAGAGCGGCTGTGCAGGGAGGCAGAAAGGCTTCACTCTGTACCGTCCTCGTCCGGCCACTCAGGGACGTGTCGTTCTTACCAAGACACATGTTTGACTCATTCAAAATCAAGAGCTTTGTGAAACATCCCATCTGGCCTTTTGTCCACCCACTGAGAGCCCGCTCATATTCACATGAGTGTAAGACGTCTTCGCACTCAGAGTCCTGAGGACAACTGAAGACACAGTTGTGCGACGCTAACAGGGGTTGACAGTTCACACACTCACTTGCACAGGAACATTCGAGCAGACACTCACAAAATCTTGCACGTCAACAGTTAAAGAATCACAACGACACTCAAACGCACAAGGCTCCGCAGAGCGGTGGCGTACAAAAGGGAGTTAAATGATGCAACAGAAGCCGGGGTACTGAGGAGGGTTTGTTGTACGTGAGCAGAGGAGAGTGAAGGATGGGATAAAATGAAAAGAGGGATACAGAGGTGTGGAAGAGACACGAAGGATCACATGTCAGGACGTGTCTGGGTCTGTGGGACTGGAGAGGCAGATTGGAGAGTGGGGATCTGATCTGGCAGGGACGAAGATGGATGGGAACAGTAGGTGTGGAGATGGAAAGGGAGAGTTGTTAGGTGGGACAGCCGAGCAGACAAGGGAGACGGAGGGGGAGCGATCTGTTTCCTGTAGAGGGATGGAGTGACAGCACGGAAAGATCCAGAGCTGAGTGGGGAAGGCAGGTGTGAGCTCATGGCATGCATGTTAGAGTCAGTTATCCAAATATGCAAGCATATACTGCAAACAAACAAACACACACACACACACACACACACACAGGGAATTTTCACAATTAATTAGCAAAGCGTCATTGATGAATCTGAAGCAGGATCTGGATGTGCAGAGACAGAAGGATCAGAAGAGATGTGCTACAGGCCACACAGGGAATGGTAAGGGTTCCCCACGCTCTCCTGACTTGCAGCTAATCCCTGAGCAGCTACACAGTGAGGCAGGGCATGCACACACACACACACACACAAACACACACAAACACCCAAATCATAGCACAGTGCACAGAAGTCAGGGAGGCACAGGGTAAAATCTATGAGGAGTGAGCAGAGGGGGGATGAGAGACGTGATAAAACAAAGTAAGAAGGTAAGGACAAATAAGCTGCTCTGCCCACTGATCGATAGAAAAGTGCGGAGAGGTAAGTGAAAGTATGTGGAGTCGGACGGGAAATGGGATGTGAGGAAGCAGGACAGCAGAATAACATGTCTTAAGGAACAGACACACCTTAAAACCATCTGTTATGATGTTAATAATTTATCGGGGGAGCTTTGCCTTATTTCCCCCCTCTCATTAATTAAGCTAGCCATTAGCCAATTAGATTATAGTTTAGCATAAAGAGAATGGACAACCCCTCACTGGAGAAATTAACCATGGAACACTATTGCGATGAGGACTACCGAAAATGACAGGACCACCTTTTTAATTTGGTCCGAGCCCCATCCACTAACATGGAGGAGGCAGGATTTATGACCTATACCAGTTTCATATTAAGCGACAAACATGAGAGTGGTATTATCTCACATTTGTTTTGACAACAGGATTTGATATGGGAGCTAAAGAAAAAGCCCCACTCTGATGTCAAGTATCACAAGTTTTTTCTTCCATTTGAGTTTTGATTTAATATCTGACATGTTAAAAAGCCACTTGGAGCAGTCTCTTCCATAGGCAGTATGTAGAGATGGACCTATAGGGAAGCTACAGCATCTCGATAGGTCAAAAGTCCCGCCTCCTCCGTGTTATGGTACTTGGACCAAACATAAAGTTCACATCCAAAAATATTTCTCAAAGATGGGTTCTGTCATTTTAGGAATTTTTCTGTTTTTACACTGATGTATGTGAAATTGTAGATTTGTATCCAGTAAGTTTAGTAATAACTAGAAAGAAACATCATGATTGACAACTTAAATGTGGAATGCGTTTATCGGTGGGACGTCGCTACCGTGGCTCCATCCCTCCACCTCCATCTTCTGGATCCAAATGTGCAAGATGGCAGCGTTCCTATTCGGGATATTTTGGCTTCAATTCTGGACAGTGGGAGGAAGGGGAGATGCGTCCTTCATGTTTTCGCTACAGTTTACATCAACCGCCTTCCTCCTCCTCTTCTTCCTCATTCTATTATTAATACTTCCAATGTACATATAGCCTCCACTTTGCCTGTGCCTTTCCTCCCCTCCTCCGGTCCATCTCTCCCTCATCGTCCTCCCTGTAATGAATGAGGGTGCTGCTCCCGCTGGACAGAAGTAGGTCTTTAGAGGAGGAGGGGGGGGGTTGGTAGAGGGTGAACGGGGACGAAAGAGAGCCAGCCAGAGGGGAGACACACTGATGGATGGCCGCAGAGAGAACAGCGCGAGAACCAGGGGAGGAGGAAAAGAGGGGGTGGGATGATGGGGACATATCATTCCATTTCCATGCTGTATGGCTTCTTGATGATGAAGGCCATTACTCATGCAAGGAGTATCCGCCCCCCCCCGCTCCCCTGTGTATTGTCGTCTCTTTCTTTTTGTTGTTATTTGTTCATTCTGTATTTGTCATGTTTCTTTGGTTCTGTGCAGTCCAGGAAATCGACACGGAAAAAAAAATGTAGATGGAATAAAAATCGGAGAATATAAAATAATACATTTTCACGAAACAAAATCTACAATTCTTTGAGATTGAAGTCAGATATTAGAAGTGTGTCATTGCTAAGGAACCACACTGCTATGTGCTTCACTTTGAAAGCTTGTATCGATCTCATCACACCAGAGAAGCAGCTGCTTGCTGAGCTTCATTTCCATTGCGCCTTTGTCCCAGATGCACAAAGCTCTCAACTTATTCAAATCAGCACGTTGCTTCACGGCAGTGTCGCTTCAATGTCACAATCGCATTATTGTGAGCAAAGACAACAAGCGTTTTTCATATTCTTGACTGTGATCTTAAAGGTATGATTTGATTAGATCTTTCACTGCAGGCGTTTCACACTGAAAACAGCAGCAAACGTGGTGTGATGATGTAAATCCAACCGTGTAAAGTAAATCAATATGGTTCACACAAAAGAAACACGCAATTCTATTCACTTTTTCTATTTAGTTTGCGACTTTAAACTCTCAGAGAATAATTGATTATCCCCTCTAATAACTATTTTCTTTTATATAATCTCATAAATACATCTCATTCTTTTATCATGATGCAATGACTCTGTTGCTATTAAAGCTAATACAAGATAAATTACAACAGATTGTTGGGTTATCTTTTTAGAAGTATATACTCTATTTATTTTGTCATATAAAATAGATCCTTGGATTGTTATGAATCTGCCGGTTCTTTGACTCAATACTGTGATAATTTATATTTATATTTTATTACTATGGGTCGTAGAGGCAGCAGGGAAACACATCAGCTCCTTCATACAGGCAGCACACATGTAAATGATGGTTGTAAAAAATACTCCTTTTCTTGAGAGTTTACAAACATCTTTAATCTTTAATACAGTGCATATTGAATTTTCCCGATGAGCTGAGAAGTATCATCTTTGGATGATGCACATCAAAATACCTCATGTGTGTTTTCCTATTACTTCGTATCTCTACTGTTGAAATATGAATTTCCATTTGCATCATTTCAATTTTTCATACAAAGCAATCCTCTTAGACTCTGTCAGCAATAATTCACAGTCTCCGCTTCAGAAAACGTCTGCAATGTTTTGTATCTAGAAAATGTAAATTTCTGGTAAATAATTTGCACTCTGAAGACACGGTCAACAACCACTTTTATTTATGATGAAGTCATATTTTATAGAAATATTTAGGATTTTATTTGGCAGTATCAACCATTGGAACACACATCTGACTACCTTCACATCTTGCATGTGTATTGCTAAAGGTGAGGTTAAGGCTTCAAACCAACACTAGTGAACTTGTGCTGTTATATCCACAAATGTCCTCTGTTTATAAATAATAATTTAACACAAACTCATTCTGAATAAGCTTGGTATTATGCTTGGCTTACCAATGCAAAGAAATTCACTGAATAACAATAATGGTGTCTGCTAAGAAATGTTCACTGAGGAAACTGGCAGACAGGCTGATAACACACCAGCACAAATACTTCTATTTGTGACTCCTAAGAATTAAACTACACACGAATACGCATTTACCAGTACTCGCATGCATACTTGCTGAGCTGAGTAATGACATCACGGCAGGTTAGTCTTCTTCTTCGAATACGTGCACGATTGAATGATGCGCACCACAGGCGATTTAGAAGTGGTTATACTGTATACACATTTAAAAATAAGTGGGTATACCTACGTTTACGTCAACGACATCTAAGTCTCCAGTTCAGGGCTCTGCCTACTGACTTAAGCTTCACTGAACTTTGAATGAAAAGATGAACGGATCTTTTTGCAGCAGGGTCGATGCAGCTTCAGGGTTCTGTGGAGTCAGTTATTATCCATAAAGATGAGGGACCATTCTTACCCGCTCCTGTCCACACTCAATCACCCACGAGAGGGAGCGTTTCCACACCTTTACCCAACTAGATCTCAATTAATGACGGGGCTGAGCAGTAAATTTGGGTTATTAAAATGGCCTCAACGCTCTGTCGAGTCAGGATGTATTTGCATGCGCGTAATAAGGAAACACACTGGGGCAGGGAAAATGGAGTTGTTTCCAATTACGGCCTACAAAGCAGAACACACTTAGCGAGTGGACCAAGCAGAACTTGATGGGGCTGATTGGTGCTTAAATCGACAGGAGGAGGTCTCATTACAGCAGATGGCAAAGATGGTTATGAACCTGCTTCTATCACATTATGAGATATGGAGGTTTGGAGCTACACGTCGTGTCGTTAACAGCGGATAACTTTGGATCTGAAGCCACAATTAAAGTGCATCTTCCGTTTGTGTGTGCGACAATTTCAGCATACACAATCCCATTAAACGCAGTCAGTTATGATGTGGAACATTTGGCAGCACTTCAGCGTTCCTCTGTTGAAAATCAGCCAAGCCCTTTGTTGCGGAGTTGGCTCAGTCACGGCTTGAATGAAAGGATTAGATATGAGAGTTAAGTCGCTCAACACAGAGAGAGAGAGAGAGAGAGAGAGAGAGAGAGAGAGAGGGAGAGGGATAGCTGAGAGGACAACTGGTTGTGTCTTCTGCCCATCTGAACCGGTTGTGACTTTATTAACGTCCGTATTAATTCCCCGCACATTGAAGCACAGAGGATGGGCCGCGAAGGAGAAGCGTGTGAAGAAGAAAAGACAGAAATGGAGGATGAGAGGTGTAAAGGCGAGAAGTTGAAAGATAAAGATGACAAGAGTCCCACTAATATTATGCAGACTGCATAATGAAGACACTGCTGTCTGGGTGAATTACCTCCGGGGAATGACCGTGCCAGACACAATAGGACACAGCGTCTGCAGCCATGCTGGTGGTGGGAATAACCAGTGGAATGTAGATAGCGCATCAAGATGAGTTGTTGACAGTAGAGTGTAGTACAGATTTAAAAAATGTTATGTGTGAGAAAAGGAAGCAGTGGAACTTCATTCTCTTTGAAAGGGGGAAATCTGGGAGCCCTTTAATCAGAAGAACAGCAGCTGTTTGTCCATCTGTGCCTACAAACCTCAACACTAAATTCACTGTTATAGTGGGTTAGGTTTAAGATTATTACATAGGTAACACTACAGTGATGATTTGGCTTGTATCTGTTATAAAAAAGAGATATAACACTTTAACTTACAAAATACTGTAGTAACCTCTGACTTTATTTCATGCACTCTTCCATTTCTGATATATGACATATGAGTATTTGGTTCATTTGAAAAGAAAATTAGAAATTTCACCAATAATGATGTAATAATATGAGAAGAAAGTTGTAATTGAGAAGAAATAAGTGAAATTACCAAACTATTACCTGTTAACAGCAAGAAGAGCCCATTAGACATTTTTCTCCTTATAATACATCTTTATTCTCATAATATTATTATTATTATTACGTTATTCTCGCTTTAAGTGGCTCTAACACTCCGTCGTACTGATTTATTTGACAACCAACAGGGACTTTCTAGCAAACTGTGACATTAAAACACGCTGCAACAGTTTTATCATTAATGAGACAATTCTGCATGTTGTTTAAATTAAAAAAGCTACAGAGCAATTACAAGGTGATTATCTGAAAAATGTGGAACTAGCCAATACGCACACATATACCCACACTTACTGACATTGTCTGACTATTACTGTACCTGCACTAACCGGGAATGATCTCTGCTTCCTGTGTGTTTCTGTAGCTGCGTCCGGGTGAAGCCTTCACTGTGTATCACACCAGTCCGACACTCTCCAGTCTGTCCAAACCTGTGGTGCTGTGGACTCAGCAGGACGTCTGCAAGTGGCTTAAGAAACACTGTCCTCACAACTACCTGACCTACGTTGAGGCCTTCTCTCATCACGCCATCACAGGTACAGTCCACAACACAACACGCTGATTACAGACCATTGTCAAGCATCATTTCTTAGTTTGTTGTAGTGAATCTTGACAGTGTAAATCAAATGAAAGTGACCTGGGATTGGTTTAAGGGATATAGGTTTAGAACATCTCAAATCGACCTTATTAACACTGATATGTGTTGTGTGTTATACAGTGCCTTGCATAAGTATTCACCCCCTTTGGACTTTTCTACATTTTGTCATGGTATAACCACAGATTAAAATTTATTTCATCGTGAGTTTATGTAATGGACCAACACAAAATAGTGCATCATTTGGAAGTGGGGGGAAATATTACATGGATTTCACAATTATTTACAAATAAAATTCTGAAAAGTGTTGAGTGCATATGTATTCACCCCCTTTACTGTGAAACCCCTAACAAAGATCTGGTGCGACCAATTGCATTCACAAGTCACATTTGCAAGTCACATAATTAGTAAATAGGGTCCACCTGTCTGCAATTTAATCTCAGTATAAATACACCTGTTCTGTGACGGACTCAGAGTTTGTTGGAGATCATTACTGAACAAACAGCATCATGAAGACCAAGGAGCTCACCAAACAGGTCAGGGATAAAGTTGTGGAGAAATATGAAGCAGGGTTAGGTTATAACAAAATATCCAGAGCTTTGAACATCTCTCTGAGCACCATAAAATCCATCATAAGAAAATGGAAAGAATATGGCACAACCGCAAACCTACCAAGAGGAGGCCGTCCACCCAAACTGAAGAGTCGGACAAGGAGAAAATTAATCAGAGAAGCAACCAGGAGGCCCATGGTTACTCTGGAGAAGTTGCAGAGATCCACAGCTGAGGTGGGAGAATCTGTCCACAGGACAACTATTAGTCGTCTACTCCACAAATCTGGCCTTTATGGAAGAGTGGCAAGAAGAAAGCCATTGTTGAAAGGGATCCATAAAAAATGCCGTTTGGAGTTTGCCAGAAGCCATGTGGGAGACACAGCAAACATGTGGAAGAAGGTGCTCCGGTCAGATGAGACCAAAATTGAACTTTTTGGCCTCAATGCAAAACGCTATGTGTGGCGAAAACCCAACACTGCCCATCACCCTGAGCACACCATCCCAACAGTGAAACATGGTGGTGGTAGCATCATGCTGTGGGGATGCTTCTCTTCAGCAGGTACAGGGAAACTGGTCAGAATAGAGGGAAAGATGGATGGAGCCAAATACAGGGAAATCCTTGAAGAAAATCTGATGCAGTCTGCAAAAGACTTGAGACTGGGGCGGAGGTTCATCTTCCAGCAGGACAATGACCCTAAACATACAGCCAGAGCTACAAAGGAATGGTTTGGATTAAAGAATGTTAATGTCTTAAAATGGCCCAGTCAAAGCCCAGACCTCAATCCAATAGAGAATCTATGGCAAGACTTGAAGATTGCGGTTCACAGACGGTCTCCATCCAATCTGACTGAGCTTCATCTTTTTTGCCAAGAAGAATGGACAAACCTTTCCATCTCTAGATGTGCAAAGCTGGTAGAGACATACCCCAAAAGACTTGCAGCTGTAATTGCAGCGAAAGGGGGTTCTACCAAGTATTGACACAGGGGGGTGAATACTTATGCACCCAACAGATGCCAACTTTTTTGTTCTCATTATTGTTTGTGTCACAATAAAATTTATTTTGCACCTCCAAAGTACTATGCATGTTTTGTTGATCAAACGGGAAGAAGTTTATTTAAGTCTATTTGAATTCCAGTTAGTAACAGTACATAATGGGAAAAAGTCCAAGGGGGGTGAATACTTATGCAAGGCACTGTATGTGCATAAAAATAGGTCTAAAAGAAATTGGGGACAAAATGCCGAGCCACACAAACATGCCATCTGTATTTCACTGAGACTACCTGCAAAAAACATTACGTAAATTACTTGTTGCGGGTACTCAAATAATTAGGTAAAAACCCACTCTGACTGTGGGTTCGGATTATATTTGTGATGTCTTGGAGTCGATCCAGTTTTTTTTCTTGTCCATAAAACACAGGGATTTGTTCCTGTCTCATCTAAAGCATATTAGACAGAATAAAAAACAAAAATTGTAGATTTCCCCTGAGAGATTCTGGAAGGATCAGATTGTGACTACCAGTGGTTAAGATGGATAATTTGAATTAGACCCTCAAATTCATTGTCCAGCATACATACAGCTAAGTTTCTACCGTGTTTCTCATTCACTTTTTTGTAACACTTGAGCATTAAGTCAAAACCGGCAGCACAACCCACACGTCTCCATTAGAAGGTGTCTGTCCGTCACAGCTCAGTGGGGAACTTTTAAATATAGCGACTTGATTTGGCTCAGTGGGACGACTGAGGTTTCATACCAGCCTCAAACACGGGACTGCGTTTTTTTGAACCGAGCAAAATCTGTGCAGTTTCTCCCTCACACCTTACAGCACAGACCAAGGCACCAAGATCCACATCAACAGTAAGACTGACGCAGAAAAGAATCCTTTAATATCTTCAGGACCTTGCTCATTGACCTCCGTGATTCTCCTGCGGACTAAGACATTTCAAGGCAATGCCATAAAAGGCTTAACAAATCTCACGCACGTATTATTTTTAGGTTTGTGGTTCCAGGGCTTAGCCTTTTCAACTGGAAACAGGTTTACACCCAAATCTCTCCAAAGGAGATTGAGAAGGCATTCATGTGAGGTAACGAAAAGGCGTGCGGCCTATTTTTGGAGAAGAAAGGGAAAGCTGCGGAAAAAATGGGAGGTTACCGTGTTTCAAGTTCAAACAACAGCGTCACACACACACTAACACATGCACACATGCATTTATTTGGGAATGAGCCCACACAAATGCATTCCACTTGCGAGGGAGAATAACACACACACACAATTATTCACACACACCCTCAGACGGCCATGACAGACCACACGGTAGAGCAGTTTCTTTTTTAGTGTCTTGCTGAGAACAGATTGCTGTTCTGTGCCGTGGGGTTAGCCACCACTCAAATTTGCATATGCACACAGAAACACACAGGCACATATATACACACACACACACACACACTGGCTTCAGGGTTAACAACGCTGCCACCGTCACAGTTCGAGCAGCTCTGATGTGATCACTTTTATTTATGTCTTTTCAAACACACACACAGGGGGAGCGGCTTGGGGGAAATGTGTTATGTTGTCAGTAAATGTTCTCCGTATAAAAGTCTCTGCCTTTTTCAAACAAAGAAGGAGGTTGGATCTCAGCAGCAGTGAAGACATGGAGTGAGTGTGTGTCTGTGTGTGTCTGTGTGTGTCTGTGTGTGTCTGTGTGTGTCTCTGTGTATCATCTTTGTCTACTGACCCAAAAGTAATAGTAAAGTGGTTCTCTCAGTCTCCCAGTGTAAGGGCACCATTACCGTGAAACAAGTTGCCTGAGGTCAGTGCCGCTTCTTCAGTGTCTCTAGCTCTTACATTGAATTCATGCTTTCATCTTTCCTCATACTTTTACTGGCTCTTATATTACAAATATTTTACATTTAGATAATTCTGTCTGCTGGTGGTCAAGGGTAGGAAATTGGCTGCCAGGCATTTTCACCACACAGTAATATATGTGAAGGAAATTAGTTGCCTTGTGATTTACTCTTCTTACTGATAAGCAGAGTCACAGCATGCCACCTTCTCTTCCTGTTGCAGAACACCTGTGATCCAGATATGTTTGAAGTTGGTCCAATCATTGTATTTCATTAGATGTGAATGTGAATGGTTGTTTATCTCTGTATGTCGAACCTTTGGTGCGCTGGCGACCTGTCCAGGGTTTTAAATGCAGTCTATGTGTCAGCTGGGATCTACAGGATCATCAGAAATATGTAAATGTAGTTTACCAGTAACATAAGATAAGATTAGTAAAGTAAAGTAACAGCAATTGCACTGCAGCTAGCATATTTAAAAAGTTGCATATCATAAGCCGCTGAAAGCTCCAATCGGATCAAGTGAGGCAGCTGCAGAAAACACGCTGACTGAAGTGATTTGAATGGGGGGGGGGTTCATTTCTTTTGAGTTCAACTTTTCATATTTAAATAATTAACTTAGATACCAGTTTCATTTAAAGTCAACTCTCTAAATACAACCGCAGCCAATTTTAGTGTAATTTTAGTTATAGAAATATTTTGGTAATTATAAAACTCTGTATATTTATCAATATGAAAGCTTGACAGTGAAAGGTGGGTCATGGTGTGAATGGGATTTAGTGACAGAAGCCCTGTTTATTCATACCCCCTGGTATTATTGATGTGGTCTGTGCCTAGATTGGTTCTCTGAATAATGGCACGACTGCATTCACACCTACTGATTTAATTTATTTATTGCTCTCCACATTCCGTCCGCTCTGCCATGAGAAACTGCAGCCATACAGTCGCTCAGCAGGTTCGACTTCAGCACCTCAGCTGTCAGTCAATAAACTGTCATCTGCTGCCGGTCAGTACGTTTACAGACTGAGATCTGATAAAAACGCAGGTTAAACCACCTTCGGATGTGATCTTACAGATAGAATTACAGTCCAGCTGCGGCCGCCATGAATTCACACCTTGCATTAATGTTCCATTCATCTTATCGAAGGTCGTATCCTGACACGGGTCACAATTTAATGCCACGTGTGCCAAATCAGCCAGACAGGATGAAGATATATCGAGGGAATATAGAGTATATACATTTACCCAGAGTGGAAGTGAAATAAACGGAGTGAGTTACATGCAAAATGTAGCTGGAGGGCAACACACTCAACCTTGGTGCTACTGTATATACAGGCTGACAGAGAGGTGATACATTATGCAGGCCTTCAGGGAAAGCAGGGACTGAATTGGTGGCCTATCAAAGGTTTAATCTAAAGGTTGTTCTCTTATAAGGAAGCCTTTACCTTTCTCCCTCTTGGATTGCTTTTCCCCCTCCTTTAAGCGTCATTATGTTCCCGGGCCTGCTTCCCATTTGCCCACAGACATTGTTAATAAGCAGTTTATTTTGAAGCCAAATTGAGAGAAGCAATCTCTATTGAAACAGCTTTTGTTTTGTGTCTTTTTTTTTTCTTCCTCTCCTTCGACAGCACTTCTTTCCCTATCTGCAGGCAATTATTATAGGACCTGTATTAAGTCTGTCTGAAGGGAATTGATTTGAGCTCCATTCATCTGCTTTGTCTCATTTCGGTGCTTGTACACACACAGAGAGACAGCGAGACAGCGAGAGAGAGAGAGAGAGAGAGAGAGAGAGAGAGAGAGAGAGAGAGAGAGAGAGAGAGAGAGAGAGAGAGAGAGAGAGAGAGAGAGAGAGAGAGACTGACAGCAGTGGTATTTCTGGTGCATTCTATTGGCAGACACACCTTTGAAAACTATAGCGGGGATGGAAAGAATAGGTTGATGAGTGTGTTTGTGCACAGAATTGTGTAACTGTGCACAAAATAAATTAACAACTATTGTTGTTGTATCCCGTAGGGCGTAGGTAGTTGTGCTCGCACAATATACTGTTCAGCTCTATGGGCTAGAAAAAGAGGTCACCTGGACTCTGAAGAGAAGTAAATAAACACACACACACAAACATACATACACATCCAATAATACATAATGAGAGTTAACTGTTTTTTTTTTATGCCTTGCCCACAGTGGACGTGGCTCTTGTGCTCATTGTTCAGGCCCTTTGGTTGTAAAGGGACTAGTTCACAGTTCTGTCCTCGTTTAGCCTGTCTAGTTCCACTGAGAGCTGCGTCTCATATCTCAAAGACATGGGATGGAAGAAGAAAACCATAATTATTGCTGCTTGCTGATATAATGTCTGTCTGCTGCCATCAAAGAATCAATCACTCAACTTCAACAAAGCTTTGTTAACGATAAAAGTTCCCTCTTCTCTGCTGATTGAAGAAACGGGGTCAAAGTACAGACTCTAGCTCTGTCCCGATAATCAAACTTTAGCTCCTACTTCAGTGCCACTCTAAGAGATTGGATTCAGTACAAGATTTCTCAAACGTTCAATACCGAGATCAAATGTGTTTTACCTCCAGAGGTTGCACAGTCAGAGTTGCATAAAAAGAAGGAAATGAAGATTGGAGCAGACAGAGCCTCGTGAGCTTTGATTTGTGAGAGTGCATTGGTCAGCAGTTCAGTGAACTGAGACAAACGGTTGAAAACATGGGAAGACTGTCGAGAACTCTGGTCACATAATTGAGGTAAAATTATTCCAAAAGAGGAATATGGAGGTTATAGAGCAATGTGGTACAACTCCAAAGATTGTGATGTCTCCAGGCAGATGAAAAAGACAGTGGTCAGAAGCATTAGGTTTTAAGGTTCTTCTTGGTCAGTTCGACTCAAGGATTAAATTATGGGGGTCAATGGTCAAAGGTCAAGCTCACTGTGAACACAACATGTTTTTTGGTCTGATGAACGCAGCAGCTCAGGAACACCTTGAGGGAATTTCTTTAAAGTCTGTGTTACTGTTCACTTGGAATCAAAGGTTTAGGTCTCTGTGAACTCACAGAGCTCTTTTTTACCTTGTGAATATGTTATATTATAACGCGTCAAGAGAATCATCTCAAATCTGTCACCAATGGTCACTTAGACTGAAAAATTTACTGATTCGATTTGGGTTTTCAAAGGTCACAGTCACGGTGACCCAACAAAAATATTTTGGCCTCTTGGACATAAGAAAAGTCTCCATTGAGGGAACTTATACCAATCTTGACCAGTTGGACTCTCGTAAAAAAAATTGTAGACTGAACCTGCACTGGTTGGCGGAGGCATACAACCACAGGGCAGTAATTCTAGTTTGTTGTAGTCCTGTGATATTGTTGCAGTCACTCAGTTTGTTATACACATGCTTTCAGAGCACTTTACCCCAGGCCTGGAACCACTGGGGGTCACAACAAACCTACCTGAGTCCATCACTGTTACAACTTCAAGTCTGTTCTCCAACCTCCAACCTGTTTTATAAAATATGACTGCCAGCTCTCTATTAAGGACATTTATATTGCATGGGCTCAGAAAAGGGAACAAAGGACAAAGGACTTCTCATTTCACTAACGTTCTTCTGGTCATCTTCTCTTTTACTCTGTTCTTTTCTTGTCTGTCATCTCTCTTTCTCTTGCTCTCTCTGCTCTCCTCTCTCAAATGCTTATTGGCTGCTGTGGATGAAAAAATGAACAGAAACAACTCTGTGCTTGTGTGTGTAATATGCGTATGAAGCACATACTATGTGAAAGCATTCATTACTTGGGGGACTGTTCCTCTGCAGCACATACATAATGCACATATAGGGAAATAAAGAGATGAACCAACAGACAGAGGGGTGTACTAATGTCCAAGAGAAGAAAATGGGAATGAATGGTACAGAGAGTGAGCTGCTTGAGTAATGAGTCTAATTATGATTTGGACATCTTACGGAGCGGCTGCTGATATGATGGATTCCTCTTCTCTCTGAACTGGTAAGGACATAGCTCCCCTAGCCATGGTAACCTGTGTTTGTGCGCCTGTGTCGCCACACATGCATGTCTCAAGTTTTTCACATATTCTTTGTGTTTGTGTGAGAGCAGCTTGCTTATAAAAGCTGCTTACTGTGGGTAATGGTATGTTAAATGGGGGTGTCCCACAGGGTTCACTGCCAAACTCTGTAGCAAGGCTCAGCCACAGCAAACAGCCAGCACGAGTAATCCTGCCCACGCCACCGTCTTTTACTGCCAGGCCGCCGGGCCCACCAGAAAATAAACACCTCATCCTGAGATCTAAATTAGACATCTGAAAATATCCAATATACAGTTGCAGACATATTCTCAGCATATGAGAGGAAATGAGAAGTCCTGTTTCCGTGTTGAATGCACTTGTTGGAAGAATTTGAGGAAACCTGCAGGAACATGAAAACTCCTCAGAGAGCGGGCTGTGTTTTGAACCTGGACACATTATACGGGAGTGTTTGTATCACTGACAGAATTAGTATTTTAAGAAGATATTGGTTGAATGATTTTTTTAAAGTTCTGTGGAGCACATCTGTGTCTGTGCATACACTTGATATACAGTCACACTGCACTGACAAATTTACTTAATTATATGGGAACACTTTAGGTCGCTCTAGTTTAGCATTTATTAGCAGTATGTGGATTTCTAAATGCTTTAAAACACACTAATGCATCTAATGACTACTTAATAATGGAGTAACATGCAGTTATAGTTAAATTATTGACGTCAATTACCATACATAAATAATCACTTGAAATGTCTTATATCTTCTTACAGTGGTGTTATAAGTGTTAGCAATAATTCCCCCATCTGATGGACTTAAATGATTGATTTCCACAGGCTAAATCAAATTACCTCAGCTCTTATGGTCACATTAATGACGTGCAGAGAGGGCTATTTCTCTAGATGAGTGAATTCCTAACCACTCTACACCTCCTCCTCTTGGCAGGACGGGCTTTGCTGCGCTTAAACGGCGAGAAGCTGGAGAGAATGGGGATCGTGCAGGAGACGCTGAGGCAGGAGGTCCTCCAACAAGTCCTCCAGCTGCAGGTCAGAGAGGAGGTCCGCAACCTGCAGCTCCTGAGCAGAAGTGAGTAACAAGATGTGTGTGTGTGTGTGTGTGAGTGTCTGAGTGTCAACATGTTTTCTCTGCATTTCTGTGAGGAGTGGGTTTGGCTAAATTGGACGTATACAGTCCGAGGCCATGCATGTCCTCCATGACACACATGAAGGTTGAGATCCGAGTGCAATTGCTAGTGGCTGTGTGTGGTTTTATTGATGGACACTGTTGATTTGCTGCCCTGCTTTTTTGAATGAGGGCTCCAGTTAACACTTTTACTATTCAGCCATCAATAAACTGGCTCAGTGCATCTCTGTTGACCTGGATTCAACAGCTGAAGCCTGTTCTGGGGACTGTTTTTATGGCATCAAAGTGTAACACATTTAGTTTCACTGTAGAGGCGGATTTCAACTATTCCCTGTAACTACCTGGATAAAATAGATACCCATCAATTGGATGAAAAGTCATCCACAATGTAAAACATGCAGATATATAGACACATATATTATGCACATATATTTTTAAACTCCTAAATTGTGTTAGTAAAGGCTCACAGGGCACAAAGTTTTTTGATGGATGAGTAGTGCCTCAGTTTTCCATGATTTTGTATTCCGAGCCAGAGGCACCGAGCACCTTCCAGCCATTTCACTCAGGTTTTCCATTGGACTCCATTATTCAAGATCATGACCTATATTCAGCAGCAGCATCCTGGCAGCGCTCATTCCCCGAGAATAAGAGGAGATCTGCAGTATTTAAGTGAAATTGCAGCCTGCTTGTTGCTGTAGTTGTTTCCAATGTGCTGCCTAGTAATTCACTTCTCAAACAAGAGGCAGAACACGTGTCTGGATGTTTTTTACCGTGCTCCTCTTATTCACCGAGTGTCCAGGTGCAGAGCCTTTATTAATAAAATAAAACATAACTACACAACCATTCGCTCTATATGCAAAAATCTCTGTTGGCATAAATGCTTTGGACCAAAATAGAATTCAGCCCAAACAATGACCTTGTTTTTGCCATCAAATATTTATTATGCACCAGCTATATCTAAATAAGTAAATGAAGTCATTGTTGTAATATGAGAGGCTCACATTCGCTCTCTGACCATTCATACTGCTGCTGTTATTTCTATTAAAAATAGTTTTTACTCACTACAATAAGTTTTGAATAGAGATGTTCTGATGTCATTTATTCCGTCCCTGCCTTTGCATATAGGCCAATAACGAACAGCAACTAGTGTTTTGGACGATGAAGAAAAAGTAATTTCTGGGTTAGGAAAAAAATTGCATTTTACCTGAGTGAAACTAATACATAAAAGTGCGTCATCGGATCAGTACATATATTTGCGTACTTGCCGATCCCCGCCCCACTTGCAGCATTGGAGGTGTTTCAGATGCTGGAATCGTAGCATGTATAGTATTGAGGTTCATGCCTGACAAAATGATGAGTTCTCACTTTTTCAAAGGCTTGTTTGAGGGTTTAATCTTGGTTTTAGGGAAAGGGTTGGATTTAGGTTAGGGTTAGGCATGTAGTTGTGATGGTTAGGGTAAATGCATTATGCCAATGAGTGTTCCCACTAAGATAGAAGTACAAGTGTGTGGTGTGTGCGTGTTTCAGGGAGAAAAAAAGAGGTTGTTCTCTAAAGACTAAAACCTTAAATGAAATGTTCCCAATTCAGCTGAGGTCATAGAGTAACACAAGAGCACATCAAACAGTCCAAGGAAAAGCATTCCCATGCAAACCCTGAACAGTGAACCATGTCATTATCCAACAGCAACGAAAGAACAAGGGCAGCAGTTACATAATAAAGCAAGACTGAATTTTGGCTGCTCTCCAGTTAAAATAAAGATATCAAAAATATATATAATTATTGAATTCTCTGCGTACGCGAACTCAAACACACTGAGGTTCCCGGCACCACAAATCCACAAGCCTATTTTTTGAGGCATAAACTTGACAAACGTCATAACATATCTTGGCTTCAACGAATAAGGGAGTGATGAGAAATAGAAGGAAGGGGAAGTGATGATGAAATGTGACCAAAAGCCTCAATCCTCAAGCCTCAACCCTTCTGACCACCAGGATGCTATAACTCCTTTATTTTGTTTTCTAAGTTATTGTTCCCTCGCTTCATTTTAACTCAACTTATAAGTGTCAAAGTGTGTGGTGACATTCATGGCAGTGAAGCATGTTGAATTGAATTAAACCGTATTAAATAGAGACTTGGGACGCAATTGACTGGTAAAGAGAAATAATTAAACTCCTGTTCGACACTCGTGTTGACAGAGCAATGCAAATGTCATTTGCCAGTTCAGCAGACTCTGACTCTCTACAGGCGACAAGGACAGGCTAATTTGTTGGCCTCATAAAACACCTGAGGTCCACATGGTTACAGGGTTTTCAGAGGTGATGGAGGCAGGACACCCGGGGCTCTGGACTGGAGGCGCGATAACAGGGTGTTTCGGGGCTGAGAAATGAGAAAAGAGAAATGAGAAGTGTGATGAGGTGGTGATGTGGGGTGAGATCACTGCAGAGGTGATGCACGTCCATCGACTTAAAGGGCCATTGGCGACTTTATTTCTCCAAACACGTCACGCATTACAAACATGATTTTAATAATGCAAGCTGGTGGCTCTAGTTCAATGAGAAAGGACTTAAAGAGAAACAAATGAGAATGAGTAAAATAGATATATTGTCAACAGTTGGAATATACTATAGACCCCAGAAGGAAGTAGAGCACCGTGGAGGTGGTTGTTGTGAATTAGGTGCTTTGGACAGAAGGAGCTTTCCTCCCCAGAGCCTAGAACGTGGTTGTGGTTCTGAGGAATGAAACATGGACGCATGATGAAGGGCGATGACCCGGTCAGTTGAGGTGGTGCAGGGATGGAGGCGGGTCACTGACAGCTGATGACAGGAGTGGGAGACAACATTTTAAACGTTGTCAGCCTACAGGTGATTGGCTCAAGGCCAGCCTCACATTAGTCACATTAGGGATTTCTTAAACCTTTAAAGCCAGTGGGTTCTTTAAGTCTCAAGATCTTAAGATAACAGAGATAATTAAAAGGACAAAGACAGAGTGGAGAAAAGAACGACTGACATGTAATAAAGATGAGGACGGACAACTGAGACGGGAGCTGAGATCCTTCACAGATACGAAGCTAGACTTATCTCGTCCGCCAACAGGAAATATGGTAACAGTCTTCACCCCCTCCTGTTCCTGTGATGTGTCATTAAATGATACCCAGTAAACTGTCTTTGCAGAGCTTTGTGGTACAACAGGGAAGTTGACCTTTGACCTTTGAATGTAAAACTTAATTTCATCTTTTTAGGTAGTTGTCATAATGAGCGTAAGACTTCTCGAGAAAAAGTTTTGTTATGCCGTTCTTCACGGATAAGTCACACATTTAAAGATTTATATACAGATTACAAATTATTAAACATATTAAAACCAAATACATACTTGCAAACAGCAGTCAACTATGATGATTGTAATAACTTAAGTGCAATGTTGATAGCAAAGTACTGGTGAATTAAAAAAACTAAAAGGTAACGGATGTGGTCACAGTAACCTTTAACCTTCAACCAACAAAATGTTATCAGTTCTTCTTTGAGCACAAGCGAACATTTGTGTCAAATTTCAAGAAATCTACATACTGCACTCCCAAGATATCAGCTTCAAAATAATGAGATGGACGTATGGACGGACAACCCAGAAACATTACACCTCCGGCCCCAGACGTCACTGGCATTAAAAATACTGTGGATAAAATCTACAGATCACAGATAAAGAAATGAGAGTTGAAAAGAGTGAAACAAAGCTTGGACTGGTAACAGGTTTACTCCTTGGCTGTGGGGCCCCACTGTCTGCACCAGGCTAATCTGTCTGCGGCAGACTCAAAGCCCCATAATAACATTTCACACTCAACATGGAATCACATTACTTCGTTTGCAAATCACTGTTGAAAATGCTGTTGTTCACACAATAAGCAAGATATGTCCATAGAAAAACATACGAATTGGAAAAGTATTTACTCATTGTATCATGTGAATACTGCATTTAGTCGCTAAAGAGCCTATACATGCTAATGTTGCTCCATTTCTCCACAACATCACGATATCAGGTTCAGAGGTGATAACGCATCAGTGTTGTGCTTCCAGCTTGGTTTCTTTTTATTTATTCCATTAAGTTGACAATTTATAGAAAATCATTTCAAGATATTTAACAGTGGAACTGAATTTATATGATAGAGTTAACTGTGGTGACTTCCACAGTGACGTGGTTTTGGTTTTTCAGTTGAATAAAGTTCAAGACAAGTTATACATAAATATTTACATCATACACACAATTTATTTAATCGATTAACTCTCAAGTGATTTGATTTATTCACAGTAACTCAACATGACAGAAAACACTTAAATAGATTTTCATTGAACTTGAGGTTAATAAATAAATAACCATCATTTTATTTTTGTACATGTAGGTTATAATATATAGTGAGATTCCTCTTACTTTGCTTACTGTGGAAGAATTATAACACGCAGTACAGAAAAATCTGATTCAGAAAGTCAGAGCAGTGAAATAATGTTGTACAAGAATGCAGTTTATTCAATGAACATAGGAGCTGAATAGATTAACATAAACCACAACTGTGGAATAACACAGCTATCACAAATTTGATATGATTTTCTCATGTTTTCTGTATAAAGTGCTGAGCAAAGGGTAACATTTTGTTACATCAAACTGGGTTACGAAAACCAGTTAGTCATGCTCAACACTCCACTCGACTCTTTTTCATCCTTCATGAGCAGAGAGTGTGGTGAGGTGAAATTCCTGTTGGATCAAATGGGCTCCAATAAATACAGTTAGTTTCATGGTGGAACAAAAAGGATAAAGAACTACGCACCTGCAGCATAATCCGCTCTGCATGTGTGCTCCATGTCTGCTGAATATTTTCAAAGTTATTCCTGTAGAAAAACTTAATTTCTGCTTAATATTGAATGAATGAATGGGGGGGGGGGGGGGTCAACCTGAGGTAAAGTAAAAAATTCACACAGTGTAGAAATTTAAATCAGAGCTCCAAAGTTAAATGAAAACTCATACATGTAGGGTTCATACATGTAGTCCCATCCACATCTTCATCCATCACTATTGTGCATTGCATTACTTCAGTCTGTTAAAAATGCCTCTTGTACACAACCCTGTTACGTTTGGGAAAGGTGCAGCACATACATCTTGTATTTTTTAGACACGACAGTATTTTTGATGTTTTTTCCAGCAGGCTGTGTTATCTGTGAAAGGTAAAGATGATGTCTTCCACAGCCCAGAGCCATAGCTCTCTCAGGGGTTGCAGGGGTTTGTTATAACATCTGCAGAGCTTTGTGGAGGGAGATTTTAGATGTGCCCTCTTCCCTGTCAGCCGCTGGTTGTTAGTATATATTTATAATAAACTGTCCTTCACTACACACCGAAACTTCATCAAAGTTGGTCAATGCAATTGTGAAGCTGCCAGGTTTCAGACTCTAAGAGGTAGCACACATGGGAGAAGTGTAGCTTCAAAGCCTTCAGCCTCCTGAAAGGGTCTATTTTAACCCAAACTATTACCTTTTCTGAAACCTGCCTCAACCAGACAAAACCTGCAACTGAAAGGTGAGGCCAGGGAAAACCTTTCTGCCTGAAAGCCTTGAAATTAAATGTCATCCTTTTGTCAGCAACACTTTGGCTGCCCTGGTACACTGTCTTGGTAAGCCTGGTTAGCAACTATGAAACTCTCTTGTGATGGTGCCCACCCTTGAAAAGCTTTATTCAGGGCTCTGTGTGATGCCCGCCAGCTGAACCGTAGCTTTGAGTTACAATATGAATGAAACTCTGTGTGTAACAGAGAGAGCAACGTGAGGAACATGTCATTTTTTGTTCAGCACAAATTTGTCCTGTTCTAGCTGTCCCTTCGTCCCATCAGCCCTGAAAGGGATGGTTCACCGAATTATGAAAATTCACTCATTATCTACCCACCACTATGCCGATGGAGGGAAGGGTGAATTGTTTGAGTCCGTAAAAAACACTTTAGGAGTCTCAGGGGTAAACTTAGGTTGCAGCCAAATCCGATACAATTGAAGTACCCGGCGACTTTACCTTCAGACGTAACAAAACAACAGAAAGAACATAACATGCCTCCAAACTGCTCGTGTGGTGTCATCCAAGTGTCCACAAGCCCCAATATTCATATTGGAATCAAAACTGCATCATTTACACCGTGTTTTAAGCCTCAATTACTTCAATTGTATCAGATTTGGCTGCCACAAGTTTACCCCTGAGACTCCTTAAGGGTTTTCTGGAATCAAACACTTCACCCACCCCTCTATCAGCATAGTGGTGAGTAGATGATGAGTGAGCTTTAATTTTTCTGTGAACTATCTCTTTAACGCTGAAGGCTACAAAGGGAGCTCATTTAAAATTACTTCTATCAAAGGGGTGGTTCCCTCTTTGGCTGTACAAGCTTCTGGTCATATCAATGCCTCTCTGTCATTTGCTGGTCCAGGGTCACTCCGATGCCACGCTACGTCTGTCTGTGTCTAGAGACAGGTGGTGTGTCTTCTTTGGCGATCAGAAAATGAGGCCTTTAGAGCTGAAAACAGTCTGACAGAGGAACGTCTGCTCCTCCACTGACACATGGTGTCATTTCAGGATGGCTAGTTGTCAGGGAAACCATCTGGCCACATCTGTTGTTTCGAGAGAGAGAGCGAGAGAGAAAGATAATGACATTAAGGAAAACAGGCTTCTCATTACATGCTGTTTTACCTAATGTCATCATTTTGATATATGACTTATATAGCTGCTTGCTCCACAGTGTAATATTTGAGTAAGTATATTATAGTAAAATATATTTATATTTGAAAATGTACTCGCTGCAACTGTAGACTGTATTTAAGGATGGACAACACGTCCCCACTTCCTCCTGTTTCAGAAATATTAAGCTAACATAATCCGGATACAGGTGCTGCCATCTTGCTCTTTTGCTCTTGATCTTACATGGTGAAGGCAGATATTATACTGCGAGATGATTTGGCATTACTTTTGAGGAGTTTTCATGATATCCAACTTTAAAGTCTCACAAAAACTTAGAACTAGGTTATTTTGAATATTTCCTTTTTTTCTCCTTTGCTCATTAATCAGAGCTTGTAAATCATTGTTCTCGTCTCTTTGCAGTAATTGTCATGCACTGCAATTATCCTCTTACTTATTAATTCAGCCGGAGCCTCATACTAAATTATTGTTTGTTGCAGGTTGTTGTGCTGTGATTGATACCGTGTGTTACATGGTGAGAGCTCGGCCACACCGGTCAGAGTAGGTCTGGAGGAGTCAGGGGTTTCATACGGATTCAGAGGGGCTTTGAACCCAATAGTTGAGCTTTGCTGGATCTTTGAAACTAGTGTGTTTTTAAGACGCAGCACAAAGGACAAACAACTTCATGATGCATTAAGAAATAAAGACCAATATAGAGGAATGTACTGAATTTTTAACGATGCACAGAGGTTTGTTAGAACAAACTTTCGCTGCACTCTCAACGCTCCATTTTCTATCCATGCTCTCCCTAATTATGCTCTCCCTCCTCTCCCCTCTCTCTGCAGCCTCCTTTGGAAACTTCTCTTAGCTCATCCCTGGATCCATTTGGCAGCCCTCTCCCCCATCCCATGTCACAGTAGGAGCCATGGAAGAGCTGCCGTCTTAAGATATGTGAGCGGAGAATCAATGAGTGAACGGGGAGGGGTGGGGTGGGGGGGAGAGGACAAACCTCACAGACGACATGCCAGCCAGTCTGGAGGATTCTCATTCAACACAGCCAATCTGGTTTACAGACACTGACACAGAGACAAAGCCGCAAAGCTCCCGGCCGACGTACTCCACTGTAACATAGTGATAATGTGTAAGATTTACAACCCTAGTGATGATGTAGACCTGTCACTGGTATGTGCCTGATCACGGCAAATCTCCTTTTGGTTTCTTGCCTCAGTCGGACTGGACTGATTGGGCGATTTAATCAGAAACCTGGTGGATGCGTGCAGGTTTATTTTTGACACCAGCTTCACACATGCACAAGGAGGATTCACAATTTTTGGGTTCTTTTTCTCCCCTGTAAAGGTTATTATATGAATAATTCTTTAGTATGGGTTCAAGACTGTGAACCCACGTAGAAGACTCTTTGGATTAAACACATACACATGCAGTGCCACCGCTGGACCACCGGATCGATCTCCGCGGAGCCTGTTCAGAAGAAATTACAGCTGGTCTTAAATGGATTGGAGTGATGCCGGTCTAATCAAGTCCTCGGCCACCGCTCACGCTACATTTTCTCCTCAGGACTTTAGTTTTGGAACTGTGGGTTCAGAGGGATCAACAATAACGCTTGAAGCTGAATGTCATTCCCACAATCAATCTTTTTGTATCGTGACTGATCTGCTGTCAGTGAGGGGTTTGGAAATATACACACACATATATATACAGTATGAGCGTTGTAGAATAACATAGAATTCAATCTGTGTATGTAACAGTAGTCTTTTGTTAATGAAATTGATCCAGAGGGCACAGAGTTAATGTGATAATCACTGACTATCGATGCTTGACAAAGCAATAATTGCAATCCTTAAAGGAATAGCACTGTCTTGGATAAATATCAAGGACGCTTTTTTTTACACCGTTGGGATGGAGCCTGCTGAGGGAAACGTATACTGTAGATTTGCTCCTGTTACAGTGGTAGCATTTGGCAACCCTCAAAGCTTCTGTCTTCTCTGTGTGCTGTACCGTGTATGTCATCTGTCACACGCAGATATGTGGAGAGAGGGGACAAGCCTCTGTTGTATTCCTCCTGGTTTCCGTCCCTGATGTGACACTGTGATTTTCAAATGCTCCGAAATCAAGACACTATGATAGTGACGCAGTTTCCCAGCGGGACTCAATTGAGCACCTGAGATGTCACCCTCGACAGCAGCAGACAGCTATCTACGATGACAACGTTAAAGTCACATAAATAAATGAATAAACGCCTACATACATAAATAAACTCCTAACCCCCCCAGCATCCTCCTGTCTCTCCCTTGAAGAGGAATCTTTGGCTAAAGTGAGTAAGTGACTGTTAGAGGGAGTAAAACACATGTTTTGAGGGATTATCTGATGTACTGTATATACACACTTTTAGTTCATTTTGTCAAATGATTGATGAACTGTTTGAAATGCAAAAAAAGAAAGAAAAATATTTATTTGCTTTACAGATATGAAGACATGTGGTATGGAGTATGATGAAAGTTGTCTTTTTAGAATAAACTAACTGAGATTAAGCTTTGCTCCTGATTTCTTGAATTGATTTCATTTTTTCCATGTGCCAAGGAGGTTATGTTTTCACTTTGTCCATTTGCTTGTTGGTTTGTTTGTGAGAAAAATGACATGAAACTTGATGGAAGGATAAGTAATATAAAAGTAATATGGGTCAAGGAATAACCCACTAAATGTTGGTGCGGATCCACGATTACAAAGATAATATGAAAGCAACAACATGAAATAAGAATTGAGTAATAGAGAAGGAAATAAAAATACATTTAAAAAAAGACACCAGAATCAAGTCGTATCTGAATCTCAGCTCAATTTAAAGCAACTAAAAGTCATCCCTACTGTATCTAATATGAGGGTATTGTAGAAGAATTCTCACATCAAAAATGGTGTTATTATTACCTCTTTGTGAAGAAGATGGAAGGGTTGATGAGAGAATACATGTGTGTGTGGTCTCATCCCCAAAGCTGATTCCATAAGAGAAGGAAGTGATGAAACGTCCTCTGCACATCTAAATATAGCCTGTTTCTGTGGGGGTGGAGGATTTGATTATATACATTGGCAATTTGAACATGAGAACAAAGTCCGGGTTTTGTCTTTAGTTTTGCGTTGATTCTTCAGTTAACACTAAGGAATGCATTGTTTGGAAACAGGACCAAAGTAAAAAAAAAAACTTTAAAGTTGAACTGGTATTAAGCTGTTCCAGTCTTTACAGAGCATGTGTGAGTTTCGGTTTAATACTGACTCCCATACCCACTTCAGCAAAACATCATTGATTTCTTATTTCTGTGCTTCTTTGACACACAATGTGGAAACAGAAACCTTTGGATTCACAATTTTGGTATAAAACAGTATTCAGAAATACTACAAGGTCACACACTTAGTTGTGTCTCCATGACTTTAGAGGACCTTACACTGGCTTACATTGATTTCCTGGAGACTCTACTTTCCTTATCTTTACACTTACCCTGTCACCAAAAATGTGATGATTTACATTATGGGGACTTGCTTTTTATCCCTATAAGGAAGACAACTCCCCATAATGTAACTGTGTTAACAGATTTAGGTCCCCACAACATGAATAATACCTGAACCACGAACAGGCTTATTAGGACTCCTATCCTTATTAGCACTTTGCATTGACTTCCATTTATTGTGCACAGCCTAACCAAAACATTCACTCTAACCTTAGCCAAAATCATCTCATGCCAAACCTTTCTGCTAACCTAACAACAATTCACATGTTACTCCTAAACTTAACCTCATTGATGTTTTGCCTGATTAGGACCAAGCTTTGGTCCCCACAAGGTCTGCTGGTCCTGAAAAGGTCAGTGTTTATGCTGGAAAAGGTCTTAAAGAGGAGAGAAAAATGACAAACATACACACTGACACACACACACTAACACAGAGACCCAACTTCCTTGATTTAAGTTGTGCAAGAGTGATTCACCTATGTGGCCCAGAGTGAAGCCAGATATCTTTTATCTGGCCATAATAAAGAATTACTGCAAAGCTCTTGTGGATTTCTTTCCTTCTTTACCACTTTCCTCATAATGTTTGTTCCTCGCTTAGTTTCTCCCATCCCTTGCTCTCTCTCATTTATTCTTCTTTCAATTCATCCATGAATCTATTCATTTATTCATTTCATTTTATAGCTCCCGTTTATACACGCTCCTTGTCTGTGAGTACGTCTCAAACGTGCACCTGCTGCACTCTGACCCATCAGTCAGAGCCGAGAGTCACGACTCAGGCTGTGAATGCAAAACAGTGGCGGCTGCCTAGAGACACACACACACACATACACACTGTCGCTCTCCTGCTCACATACACACACTGTGATCCAATTACCGGGAGACATGAAGCATCTCACCTGTTAGTAACAAGGCCCACGTATGATGAGCAGATTCAGTGAACAGTGGCCCTCTCGAACCAGAACTCCGTGGAGCAGATGGCGTGAAGGATGGTGCAGTTAATTGGGTACTGTTTACTGTTAAGTGTCTGTTCTCTCTCTCTGTGACGTCCGGAGATGCGCAAATCATCTTTTGAAAGCTTGTCTTTCGTCATTACTCTGTGAAACACCCGAGCCTCCCCATCCGGCTTGTTTATCGTTATGTGCCCGTGGCTTTGATCATCTGGATCTCAGTCCTCTGACAGCACTGAAGCTGAATGAGAAACACAATCCCATCAAGAAGCTCGCTGCAGCAGCTGCTTCACTGGAGCTGCTCACTGGCGTAAACCGTTAAAATCTGTAATTTTTCTGGCCAGCACCCAAATATGAATATTCAGCAATCCACTGCAAAGGACATCAGTATGATAAAAGTGCATATGTGCTCACTCAACTTTCACTGAAAAGGTCAACAGATAAATGACACCATCGGCCGCTGGATGGACTCTTGGAGAGCCGTTTAGGGCACGCACCACTTCACCTGGCCCGCTTTAAAAACCATTAAGTGGCCTTTTGCTCACTCAGCAGAGGAGGAGTGGGAACATAAATCACTGCCACGGTAAAAGGATTAATTACGGGTCAGACAAGCCCCCACGTGAACCACTCATCAGCAGCCATTAAAGAAAGCAGAACACAGATTTCAGTCTAACCAGCTGGAACATAATGTTGAGGAGAAACAGGCGGCTGTCAGTCAGTCGAGGGAGAAAACACCCCTCAGGCCCAGAGAGCCATAAACCAGCTGAGTGCCCCCTCCAGTCTCCATGTGTCCGTACCAACACGCTCCACATTGCCATGAAAAACAAACACACAAATATAATTAGTGACAAAGATGCTGCAGGGCCCTGTATGTGTCCATATGGTTTATGAGTGGCTCCTCACCAAGCGCAGAACAGCACTGCCCCCTTATGGAAGGCGAATGCAGACAAACCTTAAGTAGACATTACAATTATTTGAAGGGATCTTCAGCCATCTACAAGAGAACGAAGGAAACTGGACTTACTTGTGTTTCTTGAAGACGCTTCACCTCTCATCTAGAAGGCTTATTCGGATGTAACTCAGTAATTGGAGATTTCAGGTTTTTTTTCTTTACCTATGTTGAGAGTCTTTATGTTAGCACCTACATACAGTTAGTATGAAGGTAGTAATAATAATAATAATAATAATAAAAATAATTAATTGTTTCTTTTTTTTACAGTAATTTCAGTACAATCAACACAAAAAGTATAACACAATTATCAAACATGACACTCAACGAGCAAAACATGGGCCCAGATCTGCACCACTATAAGCACAATGTCAGCGTCACACTTTTTGCATAACAATACACACAGTGATCTGCAAAACACTAAACACACTTGTATACATTAAACACAGAAGTATATCAAGATGTCACTTCCTTGCAATTCCTAAGCACTGCCTGTCAAATGACCATCCCTATGGGCCAATTGGTAAAACAATTGGTTAAACGCCATCAGGTGTTCAAACACATGATTGCTTAATTGTAGACACACCAATCAGGTTTAAGCACTTTACAAATGCATCAGCTGAGCTCACCGGTTTTCAACCAAAACGGAGCTTGAGCTCAAAAAAGAAGAAGAGTGAGGGTGAGAGGGGGACATCACCCTTTGTGCTGCCACTACACAGAATGGGGTCCTCCTCCGTCACGCCAACATGGGCCCTTACAACACACCTCACATTCTCAAATGTTTGGACCGATTACACAACATCGTCACAGCAGTAAACCACAGGCACCAGATGCAATCCATTGTCATCTGGGACAATGTGTCATTCCACCGCTCTGCTCTGGTCCAGAACTGGTTTCAACACCATCCACAGTTTACAGTACCATACCTTCCACCATACTCTCCGTCTCTAAACCCAATCAAAGAGTTTTTCTCGGCATGGTGATGGAGGGTTTACGATCTCCGGCCCCAGGCTCAGGTACCCCTCATTGAAACTGTACTGGATACAGAATTTTCTGCTTGTCTGATATTTGTCGAGCTTACAGTGTTATGCACACTCCTGTAGTAGCATGAAAACTGGGACATGTTTTGTTGTGATTCTCCATGTTGACATGTTGACTGATTTGGGGATATGGAGAGAAATAAATTCAATTTTCCTGGGACTGCAGCATTGGTCTTGTGTAGTGTTTGGTGAATTTATTGTATATTTGCACTTTCTCAGAGTACTTCACTTATAGAACTCTAATCACTGAGAACTGGAATTGCTCAAAGTGTTTAAGGTTAGCAACAGCAGTGTTTAACTGGCTAAAGCAGAATTAAGTAATATGAAGCGTGTGTGTTTCATATGGCAAAAAAATATGGTTTTGATAAATAAGTGTATAGTTTTTACAAGAGTGTTTAGTTTTGCAAAGGATCTGAGGTGTTCTGCTGATTGGGTGTGTGGTTGTGCTGATTGTGTTTAGTGTTTGAAACGCCGGGCCCTGTTTTGAAAATCGTGCTTAAGCAATCGAAAAAAACTGTAAGCCTCTGTGTTACTGTGGGCTGATACATCACAGTGAAGTCAGTATAAATCTGAGGCTCTGCTGCCCTCCACTGGCAGAGTTAAAAACAGCTCTGTTTGTTTTTTACATGACATCATGGTTTCAGATGATTCCCACTAATGGAAAATATTAGGTCACGATGACTGGCACCAATCAAAGACTGAGAGAGGCCCTGTGTTGATTCTACTCGGATGAGTGAGGTGGCAGTGGTTATTCATTAACTGAGCTGTGACACAAGATAGTCGCAGGCTTCACATCATGTGTGAAACATGTATTATTAGCTATGGTGGGGACACAGCCAGTGTTCACCTACAGAAGCTACAGAAATTTAAAAGCCCTGTGTTGGCCATGACATCAACAGGAGGAATCCACAGTGTCTTGGTATTGACCTTGAATTTGCATGATCACAAAAGTCTGAATCTGTTTATTGAGCCTGTGTGTGTGATGCTGCTGCACATTCAGCTGTGCACTTTTTCTTTCGGAATATTTGTCATTGTTTTTATTCATGAGGACAGCGGGGGGGGGGGGCTGGACAGTAATGCAATGACAGCCGGGATGACAACTTCCCTCTTTGTGTGATCTCTGTGAATATTTGTCATTGCATTGTGTTTATACTATATACAGCCTATGGCCTGGGCAGTAATGCAAAGACAACCAGTAAAGAAAAAGATGATAACTTCCTCCATGGTTAGGATTAGGCCTGTGTGTGTGTGTGTGTGTGTGTGTGTGTGTGTGTGTGTGTGTGTGTGTGATGCTGCTGCACACTCAGTTGTGCAGACATTTATTTTAGGGAATATTTGTCATTGCATTGATTTTATATATTAGGACAGCGGGGGCCTGGACAGTAATGCATTGACAACCAGGATGACAACTTCCTTTATGTGTTATCTCTACTAAATCTGCATGACTTTGTCTTTTCCTAGCATCAACTAGATTAAAACACTTGATCTAAATTAATTTTAACCCTGACCCCCTTTATCCCCCCCCCCCCTCCCTCTTTCTACAGGAGCCAGCGGTTATTAGACAGCCCCCCCCCTTCCTCCCTCCCTCTTCTCCTCAATATTAATCTGCTCCATATCGATAATAATAACGCGAGAGTTTGCAAGTTGCCTCCAGAAAGACTGTAGTTGCAACTGTCAAAGGTGGAGTGGATGACGCGCACGGCCCAACACACATTACTGTAATACTGTACACGGCCGCCGAGATAATATCCGTATTAAAAAAAAGAAAAAATAATCCGGAGGTGAGGAGCCGAGGCGGACCCGGGCGGGATGTGTGCTGGCGTCTCTTCGGATTTGTATTCCCCCCTTCGCTTCCTCCGCGGTGCCTCGGAGCAGCCGTCCGCTCGTCCGCCGTCGACATGACCGCACTTCACATGTCTTCGTGCCGCCTTTAGATCCAGCCAGCGCAAGGATTTTTTTTCTTCTTCCTCTCTCTCTCTCGCTCTCTCTCCCCCGACTACTACTCCTCCTTCGTAATAAAGTCGCCATTTTGCTTCACTGCCTGTATAAACCGTCCCGTATTCTAATATTTTTTTATTCCCCCCCTCCACCCCCCCACCGAAGGAGTCGCGGGGCTGTTTCCAGCTGATTTCTGGCCATTAGTGTTTGAGGAGACTGACTGAGGAGGGTGACGAAGAGGAGGAGGAAGGAGAAGAAGAAGTACCTCGTGGTTTTTTTTGGTGGTTGCGTGTTAATGCGGGAGAGGAGCAGAGGGGGCGAGCCGACTGGAAACTGGGAATAAGGTGAAAACTCTCCGGGATTTTCTGTTCATGCGTGGACGACATTTCTCTTTTTCCTTCCTTCATCCTCCACCTCGTCGAGTGGGCAGGAGCGGGAGGAGGTGGAGGGGGGGGGGACAGGGCGACGGTGACGGCTGTCCACTTCCTCTCTGTCCCCCCTCCGCCACCGGCTGCCCCGGTGTGACCGCTCCTTGACGCACAGCAGGTGGGATTGAGATGTGACACCACACCGCTGGAGGAGAAGACAAACGCCCACTCAGGTGCCCGTCTCCTGACCCCCAACCTCCCGCCCTCACGTGGGAGGTGACCCGGGGCCACCGGGCCCCACAGAGCCGGGGGACTGTCCGACAGTTCAGGTAGGTGTGGCCGAGCAGGGGGGAGAAAGTGGAGCACTCTCGCTTTTCTTTTCTTTTTTTCTTTACCACACAAATAGAGAACTCTGTAACCTTGTTGTAGTATGCACACACACACACACACACACACACACACACACACACACACACACACACACACACACACACACACACACACACACACACGTGTTTCTGTAGTTCTGGGGGAATTCATTGGTATAATGCATTCCCTAGCCCCTTACCTTAACCTTAACCATCACAAGTAAATGCCTAACCCTAACCTAACTCTAATTCTAACCCTAATCCTAAAAGGAAATCCTAACCCTCAAACAACCCTTTGAATTTGTGAGCACTGGCCAAAATGTCCTCACAATGATGGAATTTAACCATAATTGGCACTAATAACAATAGAAAGACCAGCACTCGCACCCGTGTGTTACTTTAGCTGTTAGGACAATCAGTGTCGTAATGCTTTCTCTAGCCCCTTACCCCAACCTTTACCAACACAGCTTAATGCCTAACCCTAACCTAACCCTCATTGTAACCCTAATCCTAAAAGCAAATCTCAACCCTCAAACAACAGCCCAAAATGTCCTCGCAATGATGGTAATGCAACATAATTGGCACTCATAACTATAGAAAGACCAGCCACCACACAAACACACACCGACACACATACACACACACAGTGTGGCAGTGTGCCACGTGCGGAGCTAAAATACTTATTTCCACGTTGTTCTGTCAGCACATTGTATGAGGGTGATGATGTGAGTGGGTGTCAGCAGGTTTTGTTGTGTCTAGCAAAAATGTATGGTAATGTGGTTTCTGTAGGTAGCTGTAGTAGAATAAATCTTTAATGAAAAAACCAGCTGCAATGTAAACATTTTCAAACTGAGGGCTAATCTAAAAGTGTCTACTTAAAAGTTCTAACATTAAATAAAAACGCATTTCATAGACAAAATGTGTCAATTGAAGTACGATTTTCTTTAAAGTGAGCTAAAGAAATGATCCCAGAACGATTTTCATCAACAGCTTTATTACAAAAGTTTAGCATATTTTGTAGTGTGTAGCGGAAATATATGGTAATGTAGTTACTGTAGGTTGCTGTAGTGGAATTAATCTTTTATGAAAACACCAGCGGCAATGTTATATTTTCTTGTGAAACTGAGGGCTTGTCTAAAAAGTATCAGCCTACAACAATATCAAAGGAATTGTTAAGTCATGCTGTTTCTCTTAAAGTAAGCTGAAGTTCGGCTGTAAGCAATAAACCATATCAATAATTATTGCAATAACCTTTTCATCAAAAGCAACACAGTAACACAAATGTACAACATTTATCGATACAATGCTTATGCATTTGTAAACACAACTAGGAGTTATAATGCAAAGTTGATTTACCTCAAATTTGTAAAATGTCTTGCTTTAAACTTGTAACGTTTGTCCTGATCATTTTGGACATCTTTGGCCATAGTGCCCAGCCCTAAGCTAACGTTTGATTACCAGTGATAATTCAGCAGACAGGCCTTATACTCTGTTTTCATCGTTCTCACATTTGTTCAACTTGTTAAATGCTGCCTCTCTTCACACTCTGACACATAATCCAGGCAAAGGGAAGGAAGGCGTCTATTATTGTGTGCAATCTCTTTGCAACGTGCAGCGATCTCATCACATGTCTCTTAATGTCAAATTTTTTAACGACTTGTAAAAAAAAACTGTGTGCACATAATCACTGTGACCGATGAGCAGTCATAACTGGATGTACAGTGAATATTATGGTGTGTGAGCAAACACAGAGGGGCCCCCACCTAGTGACCCTTTGTGTGCTTCTGTAGTTCATTATGGGAGTGACATGAATGTGTGCTAAGAGAAAGCATGTCGGATCGTAATCAGTCCCACTTTGCACAATTAGCGATTGTCATCCTTCATCTATCAGACTCTGTTCCATGCCGACATGACAGTGTTCCAGCACATACAGCCCCAAACTGACATGTAGGTTCACTATGGATGATGGTGGCGAGGAAATATGTTTAGGGTTGATGGCCTATATATCTAGAAGCCACTAAATGTAGATCAGCCACCACTTAAAGCCAAAAAAAACATTGCTGCTGACCATTTGATCTCATCAAGAGCTGCAGTACTGGTTTTTCATAATAAAGAGAGAAAGGAGGGGAGCTTTGTACCCCCCCCCCCCCCCCCACCCACCTCTCTTTGACTCACCTTTTGTCTAATGGGCAGAGCATGGAGTTAGTGTGTAAGTGAGAGTATTGATTTTGAAATGAAACATGGAAGGTCACACCCTCATTACTGCTGCAGATGATGTGTGTGCCTCCACTCAGATAACCTTCAATCCAATAGCACCAAACGGCCGTAATGACGAAAGTGCATTGTGGAACAAGGAGGCTGCATCATCACGGCGTATTGACGCAGTGGACATTGATAATAATGTTTTGACAAGCGATGGAACAGGATTAATCAGGGTAGAAACTATCCCAACAATGCCTTTAGCTATCTCTCACTCTGTCTCTCTCCTGTGTGTTTGTAACCCCCTCAACTACCACTGCAGGCATGGAGAGCCCAAGTGGCCCCAGGCTCGGGAAGCTGTCCTCATCAGGGATGCCAAAGGGCCGGACTCCCAAGCATGGACATCCCCAGGAGCCTGTCAGAACTACGCCAGTCCCTGAAAACAACAACAGACACAGTGAGTGACGAGCTGCCGCACTTTGTTGAATGAAAACACTCTGTGATTTAAGATCTGTACAGGGTTACTTCACAGATTATTTCTGAAAGTGGGAACTGGGAGAGCTTTTTTTTGTGTGATCCAGGTTTGCTCCTGGACTGATTCCAAGATGAATGCCATGTCTTGATGCAGCACAAACTGTTGCTATTATCTGCTTATCACATGACATACCAACACATACACATACTGTATGTATGTGATATTGGCAATAGCACTTTTGCACATGGCTCGCTAAATTCCTTTGACTTTCCAGAGGCTGGACTTTTTGTAAGTCTACGGCTCCTCTTCAGAAATTCAGTGCCGTTTCTCAAAGACTTGTTCACCATACATAAAACTGTCTATCCTGCTTTTTTGAATTGGTTATGTTTTACTCAGAATCAATGAGGCTGGATGTAATTCTACCCCTCTCGCCACAGAAGGGCCTGGAAACTACAGACTTTTTCCTCGGACTGCCTTACAGTGAGAAAACCCAACAAACAAGTATTGCCAAGCACTGACTTGAGTGAAACCCCAAGCCATCTGGATGGGGATGGAAGATTTTGGAAAGGGAGAGCCGGGCGAGGGAATTGTGTTTCAATCCAATAACGAGCAGATGATCATTACTTTGTTAATAGAGTCAGGCAGACTTGGAAAACTGGGTCCTGCTCTAATATGACCCAGTTGTTTTGGTTGCTACAAAATAGACTCTAAACCCCAGACACACAGAGCACCGATGCAAGACTAGGTGATTGAGTTTGTTCTCTTTCTGTGTTAATAATCAGCCCTGTAGGCTAGATTTGCATGTGTATGCTGGTGGCTGCATGTGTGTGTTTTCAGGCTGTGGACAGTAATGTAAAGCGTAGTTAGCTGTGTAGCACTAGCTCAGAGTATACTCTTCCGCTTCCCGCTGTACAGAGTTTGACGGCTGATGTGTTGTATTTGCTCTTAAAGAGTTTATAGTAGCAGAAGGCTGTGTATTTCTTATGTTTTATGTCTTGCGTTTTATGGACTTTTTACGCTTTATTACTCAATAAACAAGGATTGTTTATAAATCAATCTGTGTAAAGCTGGTGGTGGGATCAACCCTGACTGGAGGCTAGAATTGAGAGAAACACTCTTAGCTTAGGAACGTTAATGACAACGGTTGATTGTTGGTGTGACTGTGCGGATGTGTGTTTGTGTTCAAGTTATGATGGACCAGGTGCTGGCTTGGTCCAGGATTTACGGGACTTTTTCTGGTAATTTGACTCTTGTTTCTGCGTGTCAATTTCATTTTCTCTTTCTACAGTCGATTGCCTTTGACTCTTATTAAGCTAAAGCTTCTCAAAAATACCACTGCAGTGAGTAAATCACTGTCTTTAATACAGTACGTTTCTGCTAAGGAGTCTGTTTGTGTTAGGACTGTTATAAGGACAGCCTCCAGCCCAATTTGATTGCACATGATAAGAATTTACATTCCACAATGTTGTAGTTGATGAATTGTCTCATTTGGCTGGGAAGTTGCTCTTATCGAGGACATTACCAGGAGTTTCCCTGGCTTTAGAGAGGCTTAGTTCCTTCCATTGCCAGTGAACTGAGTTTTATGTGATTCTGGTTTGAAGATCCTGAACATCCAGCAACCCTGAGGGGAAACACAAAGCTTCTGAAACACATGCTGAACTTACTGTAACAGTAGGGATTCATTTAGTCACAAAGGAAAGCATAAGAAATGGATCACGAGTGATAAGTTTTCCCTTCAAAAAGCTACTTGATTACTGTAGAATTTGTCTTCCTAAACCGTTATATCGTAAAGGATGTACACGTTCCTCAAAACATGGTCTCTTTCATACAAGCCATCTTTTCAAATCTGGACTTCTTTGCATATTGCTCACTGGTACCTGCCTTAAGCCGTCTGTAGCTTATGAGGAGAAATGCTACATTGCTAATCATAATGAACCTGGCCCCACCTTGTCCATCCCAGGGGGGCTGTGAGCCAAGGTTTGGAGAAACAAAAGCACTAATATGTAAGGCTCCCAGTGGATCTTTGTTAGTGCTTGTCTATGCCCATGTTCACAGTTTGTTTGTAAGATGACTAGATAACGGCATTATCTGAACTCCTCCTCCCATTGGTCTCATTTCATTCTTCGTTGCGATTCGTTATAAAGTTTTGTCAGGTCCTCCATTGTCGTATTATCAGATACTATGCTGGTTATTCATCATTCATTCACGCACATTTTGGGGCATTGACCAAGTCCAGCATTGTGATGGAGGTTTATAAAGGATGAGGCTTTAAGTGAAAGCATATCAGAATTGGCATATTCCAATATCTTTGGTCTAATTTCCTTGAAATCCCTTAATATTCTGCAAATACTATCTTATTATATTTATATGCACTCAGTGCACTTTGGCAGATTTAGTCTCCAGATAAAGTTTTTTCTCTAGGACCAATTGATTGGTTGAAGAGCAGATATGATCAGTCAGCCAAGATTTTATTTGGTTCCATGAAATCCCCTGAATTTCACTTCCATCCTTCTTTACATGGAACTCAAGCCTGAAAATTGAGTTTGTGTTGTGGTTCAGCTGTTCCCTCTCCACATCAGACAACTCAGAGTAAAGGATGTGGTCCTTGAGGGTGACACGCTCTCTGTAGCCTCACTCTTTTTTGCTCTGAGATTTTCATTTCATTTCATTCAAACCCTTTGTCATTTTTTTTCCAAGAAGAATTAAGGCCTTTTTTTGTAAACATTGATAACATGTTAGAGTTGCCACATAGCGCGTGTGGCTCATGTCTCTCTGTGGTCGTGTTCAGTATTAAGTTTCACTGTCTTGTCAGTTTCTCACGTGTGACTTGCATCGCTCCCAGCAAAAATAGACAAGGAAAGGATCTGGTGAGTCAGACTTACATCATATTAGCAACATTACTTAAAAACTGACATCATTCACCATAGTTTCATTGTCTAGCGTACTCTCACCCCCCCTTTCTCTCTCTGTTGCTCTGACAACAAACGTAAGTCACGTGACTGCCCTGTGGTTTCAACTCTTCACTTTTCGGACCGCTCATTAAGGGCAGATGATTATTATAATTGACGGCCATTAATTATCCAAAGGCAGACTCTGTGTAGAACAATTGGGCTAGCAGTAGCATGCAGCACCGGACATGCTGGCATTGTGTGGACACTGCAGCACCTCAGTGAAGAAGATGTCACAAACACGTGATGCAGGCAGTGTGTGAGTGTGGGTCTGTATATGCGTGTGTGTGATTGTGAGAGCTGTGCAGGACCATACCTGATAACAGGACACACTGATCATTGAGTATTGAGTAAGGGGAGGTGGGTGCTCCAGTCGATGCTGTCTCTATTTGTGTGGGGAAGGGTGATCTGTCTGCATAGGTCTGTAAGCTTGTGGCTGTGTGAATGTTGAATTTGTTGGTTAGTGTTGCAAGTTTATGTGTGTGTCTGTTTTCTCAAATGTCCACTACTTTGACCTTTATTTCAGACTCACAGTCACCATGTGCTGACCCTGCATATTTGCTTCAGCAGCCATCTCTTCAGCTCTTTTCCTCTCTTATATTTTGTTTTCACACACTTCTCACTCTCTGGCGTAGTTGTTGTTCAATTCTCCACACATAACTGTTGTTTCCTACCATTTTCTCCCGCTCAAACTCTCTCTCTTGTCTCACATGTTAAGCAGTATGATCAGGGACAGTGATTTACCTTATTTACCTTAGTCCAACCATCATCCTCGCTGACCATCATCACTCCTTTCACATTTCGTATATTTTTTAGTTCTCACCTGTTGAAATTTAAAGTCTCCCTTTGGTGAAATACCAGAAAAGATCAACTCCATAAAATAATTATAGATCAGGGAATGTTTGTTTTGGCCTGATGCTTCATTTCATTCTGAGAAGAGTTCTTTGTTATCGTTGTCACACCTTTTATTTGGCAGGCTTGAGGATGGCAGATGAGAAGAAGCACAGGGAAATGGGAGAGGAGAGAGATTGAGTTGGTGAGTCACTGTCCATAAGGAGGGCACCGCAAACAGTCTGGAGCAGGCATTGCCCGTCTGGCTCACATATACAGCGCTGTATGCACTGTTGTATAAACACATGCTTTTTTTTCATGGCTGCGTGTTTATGGCAGCAGAACATGTCTCTGTGCAACAATTGTATGTTGGACCATCTTCCTCATGTATTCATCATGTTTTTAAAATTCTATCCGGTCAGTCTTAAATTTTAAAGTGTTTTATTTGCTTGGCTGTTAGCATCATCCCCAAGGAATTCACTAGCAACAGATGTGGCAACTCATTAGAAACTCCTGTGATTGGATGTCACCATACACACCATTACCCATGGGCTAAACAGGCATCAGGCAATAGATTAGGTTTCCAATAATATGACGCATGCACCTGATGCAGAAGAAGGCTGTTAAATCAAAGTGTGATTTAGTCATGCCGGTCTGCTGATAGTCTAACACAGGTCTGTGTGGTGAGTCCTTGCCTTTAACATAGAATGAATCCTTATAGAGAGGTTCAGGGTTTAGGACACTCTTCATAGACTGAGCATTAATAACAGTTTTTGCAAATTCAAATCTTTGGTAAATCCAATTGTTTTATTATATTGAGAATAGACTGTTACAACTAAACTATTGCTATTGGTGGCTTCTAATAGCAAAAATAGAGCAGAGAGTCGTAGCATCATTATACCTTGGAAATGTGTTGCCCATTAAATACAGCCCTAAAGTTTAACGCACTGTGTCATTATCTACCTTCCAGAACCACTGAATAAAGAGAGTAACAAATAAATAGATGATGCAGGCAGCTCACATCTTCTTCACAATGATCCCAATGATTCCCTGGCTGTTTTCCCTTTTTGCTCGGAGCCCCTAAAATAAAGTAATGTTTACTTGCAACCCCCCGGAGCACCTTCAGAATGATAAACATTTCCACCGAGGAATGGTTGTCTTCATTCAGTTTCTTTCCTATCTGTATTCAAGAGCCTGGTCTTTTATTTTGAGAGCATTATTTCATTTTTTTCACAATCAAGACCCTGCCCCCTCTCTCAGAGGGTCCCTGCTTACATGCGGATTTCCTCTGCTACCGTGTACAGCACACTTACTGTTGCTGCAAAAATGTTCTGTTCTTTAGTTTGAGTCTTTCTTCTCACAATCAGGTTGACTTTGTGCATTCACAAAACTTTGTATTCCTTCACGCTGGCAAAATTGACAGACACTACCCATAGACGTTAGGTCTCCAGGGTCTCCCTAAGTCAGTCTGTCCCATTGTTGTGAACCTGATAACTCAAGAATGTCTTCAGGGAATTTGTTGAACTTTGGTTTAAACATTCAGTTTGACTCCAGGGTGAACTGATTCGATTTTGGTGCTCAAAGGTTGAGGGTTAAGGTCACTAACGCATCACAAAAACCTTTTTGCATCGTGAACATGCTTTCTAAAGAACCCCTCAAAGTGAATCCTGTCAAATATGGGACAAATGTTCACGGATTTATAGATTAGATGTGGGGGGTCAAAGGTCACTGCCACACGCAAAACATGTTTTGGTCTCTTCAACACTATATTTCAAGTATGTTTTCAGGGAATTTCTTTGAATTTTGACCTGTTTAACTTGGACTAAAATATTAATTGATTAGATGGAAAGAGTGCAAAATGAATGTTGGTAGACTGAAATTGCACTGGTTAGCGGAGGCATACAATTGCATGGCGCTAATTCTAGTGTCGGATTTCTTCCTCTCACTCTTGGATTTTTTTTTGAATTACCCTGTCAGAAATCCCCAACCAACAGAATCTTGGGTGTGACTAATAATATCATCGCTGCTTCATTGCGGTGCAGATGTGTTCGCCAGTGTCTCTCTTGGGCAGTTACTGTTTGTCTCAGTAGAGTGTATCACTCACCAGCATATTACGTTATATTTTATAATTGGTCACTTTTGCAGCATGGGAGTATGTATTTCATGTCTGATCATTTTCGTCAACTTGGTTTTCCAGCTTTCATCCAGGCTGCACGGTCCTCATAGTGCTCTAACTATATTAACTGGTAACTGTTTTATCAGTGCATCACAATTAAATTATGGGGGAATATGTAGTCAAGTTAGTCGAGGTCTGAGTCAGGATGAGATATGATGTATCGCTTGTTGTTTTGAAATCTTCCCAAACCTTATGTGAAAAAGTTAAAATAATGTAATGAGATGGACATACATTCTTAGCTCCTAAATTACATGAAGCTGTATTATGGTATTGAACACATTTACTTCTACAGTTATTAATTCTCAGGAGTAGTAATGGTGTAATCGAGAAATCATTTGAACAAGCTTCTGTCTGTGTGTGTGTGTGTTTGTGTGTCAAAAGGTGTGTTTATTTAAGAGATAATCTTAGATGCAGAGTTAAAGAGAGAGAGAGAGAGAGAGAGAGAGAGGGAGAGAGGGAGGGTAAAAACAGAGTGAGAGGGAAAGGAAAAAACAGAAACCAGGGGGTAAGAGCCGGACTGACTGAGAGTGAGTCTGGTTTTCATTCAGTTCGGTGTCTGGGCAGCAAGACTGCTGCTCCACCTCTCTCCTTCTTCTTTCTCACTGTCTGGAATCAGGCCTGACTGGGAGGGAACTATGGGGACGTCTTCAAAGAGAGGTGCGTAAGTGTCGGGCTGTGTGTGTGTGTGCGTGTGTGTGAGTTTGTGTGTCCTGACGTGCCACTAAAGACACATTTTGTGACAGAAGGTCGTGAAAGTGAAAGTAAGTTGCTTCTTAAACAGTGAACCAGGACAGCTTCCACATACAGTGAGCGTGTTTACTCTGTTGTGTGTCCAGGTATATCAGTTTCTCCATCTATTGTCCGTTGTGATTGATGAATCACTGATACTACGTCTTCTTTCCACCGAGTTGTGTGAGCCGTGTTTGTGTTTGTCTGCGCGGTCGCTCCACACTACAGTATGTCTGAAGCCTACTGTGCCGACACAGACAAAGGCTCCTGTGTGAGTGTTTGTCGAAGAAACAAATGACTGTTCTGTGTGCGCGCCTGTGTGTGTTTGTGGGTAATGTGGGGGAGCAGTTGCAGGCGTAGCTAGGAGAACTCAGAGGTTATTTGAGATCATTAGGCAGCTGCCAGCACTCCTGAGCCCAGACTCTTCTCTTCCCTTCTCCTCTCCTCTCCTCTGTCAGGCTTTACCACTATAGAGCAACAGTTGCAGACAGCTGGGAGCGAGTCATACTCTTGACATTAGTCGAACAGCTGTTTTATCCCCATGGCCTGCGCCTGAGAAGCGGGGTGTAGATGTGACACAATGGGTCTGCTTTGTTTCAGACCGAGACAATGGCTGCAATTGCTGGGACGACTGAGAAACAGAGCTTGCCACATTCAAACAAGCAAAACAAAGTAGAAGACACTGAACACTCTTAATCCCTTTTGCAAACCACACCAGGAAACACAAGTTTGCTGTTGTATGCTTCATTTTTACAGTAAATCTACACATGCACCTGTGCTACCTTGGCATGCACGCGTGTGTACGTGCCTATCTGAATCGTAGGGTCTAATTGTTCTGCTCGTTGGAAAGAGGCCTCTGATAGTGGTAACTAAGACAAGAGGATCTTATTCCCATAGCAACAGGAACATATCTTTCCCAAGAGCAGAATTCATTAATTATGCCTTTCTTTTACAAGACCTTTATTTTCTAAGACAGGAATTAGAATGCACGCTCAATTTCCTCCCCGGCACAAGAGCTGCAGCGTCGACTGCATCACCTCTCCAGCTGCTACCCAGACGGATAATAGAGAAATGCTGCGTCGCCTAGAGAATATTAATATACTCATATCCATGCACACAAATCACGCTCTCATACACACTGGTAATGGTTTTTGTGTGCTTGTTCGTGTGTACCAGTGTGTGTGCTTTCACACGTGTGTTTACACCTTGTGTCGTGAACTATTCCCACCATCCTGCAACAGCGTGGTACTTCTCATTCAATCTTATTCAGCCTTGCCTTATTTTCCATCTATCTTATTATTGTGACTGTGAAGTAAAAGATTAGTTATAATCTGTCAGCCGGCGTTTGCGTCCGCGCTCGTGAGTGAGAACCAAAAAGAAGACGAATGAGGGAGAAAAGGAAAGTTGATACTGTGTAATAAAACACAGAGGGAAATGAGAGCGGGAGGTCATGGTGTGTTAGTGTTGGAGTGCTTCTTGTACACATTAACGTCACTGACAGAGAGAGATGTTTTTGGGGGTCGAAGGCTATTTTGGCCTTTGCCAGCTAGAGCTGCTTTCGTATGAGCAGCAATGGCAGGAAGTCAGTTCATTTATTTGATGAGAAATCCTCCAACCACTTGTATAATCCTGGTAGGCACACAGAGTGCTCTGATCCACTTTGGGAGCCACCACAAATGGCTCCACTGGGCATGTGTCATCCTGTCAACTGTCAATGAGTTTGGAGGGGGGGAAAGCAGTTGGCATATTCACAATGTCATGTTTGTCAGCTAGGGTTTTAAAAATATGAAGGACTATAAGTGTCATAAATAAATAAATAATTTGACAACAAAAAAAAACCTGTGCTTATAGATTATTTATTGATATTTGTATATATATTTTAAAATGGATAATGAGCATGAAATATAAATTCGTAAAACAATTTAAAATACAATTGGTGAACCCAGTTATTTATTTAACTTTTACATTTTCTTAAAATAGAGTTTTGAAATCCATTATCTATTTATGAATTAATTCATGTATTGTAAAACGTTTTAGTTATTGACAATTTATTTTAATTTTATAAACCTCTCTTTAATTTGTTTAAGATTTCTCTTTTTATTTTTCATTAAAATACAGTATCAAGGACGAATTAGGCAACTTGCTGTATTAATGTATGAATGTTTTAACGTCTATTGGACAATTAATTATAAATTGCTTTAATTACTATCTATGTGACACGTTTGGTCCTCCATACAAGAGAGTGTGCGAGGTTTCTCTTTCGATTCTCATCAGAGGAAATATCATCTCTTCTTCAGGTAATTTCCCTTTGACATTTCTTAGATCTGATATGACCAATGCTTGCTTGCGGCCGCTAACTGATCTCACCAGATCAATGCAGTGGAGTTGAGGGCACATGTAAAGAAACTAAATATCAGTGTGAGGAGCAGAGCCCGCAGCCTCAGCTCCTACCTGCAGCACTGTCCTCCAGCATTGTGCTTGGTCAGAGGAAGAAATCATACGTCTCTGCAATTCTCTCCTCTCTCCCTCTGCATCCCCTGCTCTCCTCTCCTCCCTTTGTCACCCCCCCCCCCCCCCCTCCTTCGTCTTTTCCACACGCACACACTCATACTTGGCTCTCTCCATCTTCCCTCTCTCTCTCAAGTAGCGCTGTGTAGAGGAAATAAAGTGCAGGGGCTGATAGCGCAGGGGTTTTAATTGTAGCAGAGAAGAGAGCAGTAATGAGGCTGTTCACTGCCTGGCATCTGAAGTTCACACGGAGGAAGAGCAGGAAGAGTGTGCGGAGGGAACAGAGAAGGAGGGTGAAGAAAACATGAGATGAGAAATGACGGAAGCAGCGGTGTGAGAGATGGAGAGAGGGAGTAGAGAGCAGAGAGAGAGAGAGCTGAGGCAGTCGGTCGGCTGTGTGCTGTGTCAGAGGTTCACACCGACACCAGCGATTTATAGCTGATCTATTTGGCTCAATAGAAGGCCTTTAGCCCCCCCTCCTCCCCTCCTCCTATTACACACACACGCACACACACACCACCACCACACCACCGACCCTAGCGATTAATGTGGTTTTCCCTCCCCCCACTTGTATTTATTTCCCTATTAGGTTTTAATATACAATCATATTCAGATATTTTGTGAACTTGAAAATACATTTTTAAGTTGGATGTTTGTGTAACTAGCTAGTCTAATATAATGATAACCCTCAAAATTAATATTCCTGTTCTCAGGGATTAAAGTGCTGCTTTGCTTTCTTGGTTTTCTGTCAATTAAAGGGTGTAGATAAAATATGAGTTTAGCTTCAGAGAACAAAACCCAGAACTGGCCTCTGAGCACATAATCCATATCTTCGCCACAATAGCTCATTTAAAAGGCTGTTTTAAGTGACCTTGTTTTTGTTCTCATGCTGAATACCCTGGACAGAATAATAGCATCCCTATAGCGCTGGTTAGTTAGCAAGTAAATGCACTGAACCCATGGTGAATGTTTTCCGTGTTTTTGTGTTTAAACAAGATCCTGTTTCTTTGCAATTAACTGAGGGTCAATATGTTGTAGGAGTTTTAGTTAAAGATAATTGGGTTTGGTGAAGTGTTGTGAAGCTTATTTACACGTTACATTAACCCAGCATAAGGGATTAAAAGTGTTTATTTACCAGCTTGTTGGTGTTTGCTAAGAGATGGGTTGCTTCTGTTTGTTCGTTGTGGAGACTGCTCGTACCTTCTAGTGTCTCACCCTCAGGGGGGTCATTATACTAATTTATATTTATGCAGAACATAATAGCAAACACTGAGTATAGAGTTAAGAAAATTTTGCAGCATGAGCTATAAAGACCGAGCTTGGGTAATAGTGAGTGAACTTGTAATGAGGGATAAACTATACACACAGTGTTGTTTCCTGTTGGTTTAAGATAACAGGGATTCATTCTGCTGGACCGATAGACTGTCTACATAAGGCCATATGAGAACGTGCTTTTTGTGTGCTGGGCAACTCACTTATTTTTCTTTTAAGTGATGCAAAAGTAACACTCAGGAGTGTCTGAATATAATCAATCCCCTGATCCCCAACCGTTCCTACCTCTCCATCAAAAGATTTCTGTCAAACGACTTCTTTAATCCCTGTACTCTATGAATATGAAGCACGGGCATTACTCAGTGCAAACTCAGAGATTGTTTTCTCTCTCATCTCGCCAGGTCCAATGTGTGATGAGCCAGCAGAAGGGAAGAGGAAAGGTCGTCCCAAAGCAGAAGTGCAGGAACTCAGAAGTATCCCTGTGAGTATCTCTCTTTGAACTGTGTGGGTGTTTGAAGTGGGCTTCACTTTTCTTGCACAGAGTAGGCAGCGCCCCATGAATATGCACAATATGCTGCACAGTATAGCGTGCATGTATTCAATTCTCTCTTCCTCACCCCCGAGCAGGCCCATATGATAGTGCAATGGAAGGAAGAGTTTAAGCGCCGCTCCAGGGTTAAGTGTCCGTGTTCAGGCTGCTGGTTAGAGTTTCCCAGCATCTATGGCGTCAAGTACCACTATCAACGTTGCCAGGGGGTGAGTTACTAATCTCTGCTCTTTCCTGCTATGCGGCTTTTGCCACCTTATGCTTCAAAGTAGATTTTAATAGCAAATTAATGTTAAGTACTGCAGAAAACCCTCAAATAAACAAAATTTCCTGTGAGAAATGAGTGGGAGAATTTGAGAATTTGAATAAGTAATGTTTAACTTATTGACCATATGCATGAGCGATAATCTAACTGTGAAAAGTTAACTGAAGGTTTCTATTAACAACTGTCATCTGACTTTGCATAGGTAGGAAGCTGACTCTAAATACCCTCTACTCGTGTCTGTGTTCATATCAGGCCACTGTAGCCGAGAAGCTGAGTCACGGCTGCCCCTACTGTGAGGCAGTGTTCGCCTCAAAGGTCCGCCTGCAGAAGCACAAGCTGTGGAACCACCCTGACAGGGTTACTATGGAGCCCAAGGATGAGCAGCATAAACTTCAAAAGGCTCCTCTCAAGTCTAACACCAAGAAAAGGTGACTGGGCTTTAGAGTTAAAATTCCCACCCACACTGACCAACATAATGGTGTAAGAAAGGTCCTCATGCTGACTGCCCAAAACTGTGCTCCCTCGGTCTGTGAATCCAGGCCCATGGAGAACAGCCCGCCCTCTCCTGTGTTCTTCAAAGTGAAAAAGACCCACGAGGTGTCTGCGCCTTCTCAGAACGGGGAGCTGGCCCACCAGAGGAATGAGAGGAAACAGCACAGCCACGGCCAGCCTTCACAGCAGATTCACCAGTACACGCCAGTCTTTCCTCAGTCCCAAGAGTCGCAATCCCAGAGCACATCGTCTGATGCAGGGGGCAGTGATAGTGAGGGGGGAAGTCTTCCCCCTTCTTACCTCGATGAGGACCCAGAGCGAATGAAGCACAGTAAGATTACAGCATATCTCTTGTCATGGACTCCACATTCTCATCACTCTTGCACAATACGTGTTTGACCATTTCCTTGCTCTGTATTTCTCTTGAGCTAGGACGGAAGCAGAAAACTCCCAAGAAATTCACTGGAGAGCAGCCTTCTATATCTGGAACATTTGGATTGAAAGGTAAAAACGTAAAAAATTCTCAAGACATTTAATATTCATGTTGACTTTCCGATAATAGTCATATAAATGTATAAGGTATTCTCATGTAAGCTGTCTGAAGTGAGTCTCTTTGTGTTAATAAACCTTGAAAGTGTTTCGTTATCCAGTAACGTGTTCTGCTGTCACATAGGAAATTGATTTATTGATCTCGGGTGCAGCATATTTGTACGTGTAACCCCAAAGACAAGCACACAGAGAGGGTTGGTAAAGACAGTGACAAGGCCAGTAAAATCTTTATACTGGTCAACTTCAGTTTCCACTGGCCAACTGATGCAGGGACCAATCAGGATTTGTCCCACTATTCCCTACAGCCAGTCTAACCATGAACCAGGGAGAAAAACTGTCTCAAATGATGCATTCAAAGACAGTCTGAAAAAATACATCACAGAGTCTAAGCCCTCCAGAAACCTGTAGGGAAACCCTGTTGATAAGTGAATAAAATAAATTGTGGAGAATAGATAGTGCTGTGTTGGCTGATTCATCATTGATTGCTCACAAAACAGCAGGCCTCAGGATATCTGTGATTATATACTGAATAATAGAAACATTGGGAGTACAAATGTACCAATGTTAGAGGATAGGGATGGGGAATGTGGAGGCATGTTTTGCCATATCATGCCATTGGCTACTTGGGTATAACTACTGATTCATGGTGCGGATCTTTTACAAGAGCTAATGTGGCAACTGCAGAGATGTTTCATAATCTCACATCACATTTACACAGTTTTAAATGTATAGTCTCATAAAGTGTGCACAGTTGTGTAAACTCTTTATCAGCATTTATCAAACCTATCGTCCCCATCACTGCTCTCTCATTTGCTCTATTAGTCTGCTTGTCATTGTTCTGCTGTGACTCATTAACAATCTCTCCCTTTCTCTCTCTCTCTCTCTCTCTCTCTCTCTCTCTCTCTCTCTCTCTCAATCTCTATCTCTCTTTCTTTCTCACAGCTTTTTTATATTCAGTATCAACTTTCTCTTTTTTAGAATTTCACTTGTTCAGCATTGTCCTCCGACCGTCATTCTCTACTTACGTATCTCATTTTACCTTGAATACTTTCAATGGGAGTATTAATTGCTGCACTGTGTGCGTGTGCGTGTGCGTGTGCGTGTGCGTGTGTGTGTGTGTGTGTGTGTGCACTTGTCTGACAGGTATGACTAAGGTAGAGGAAAAACTAAAAGCAGGTCGTGCAAAGAGACCAGAGGGGAGTGGGTTCAGTGAGGAACAGCAGAGAAGACCCACTTCAAGTCAGTCCTCCAAGAAAGACCCAGCAACAACAAGCTCTGGTGAATTTCAACTTTATAAGGGATACAATTTGTTGATTCTTATCAAAAGCCTAGATTTATACTCATTAGAAACTTGTCTTTTCCAAATCCATCACTGATGTCATGCCACCTTCCAATAACTTTTTTCAAGCCTCAATTTCACAAGTAAAAATGTTATAGGAATACAACTAATGATGTCAATCGTGTCTTCATTATATGTTAATTTAATTAATCAATCAGTTGTGTCAAAACGCCAAAGTTATCATATTATAATGATCTTCAAAACCAATTTTTTTCCATTCAATCATTTTATCAATCAATCAATCAATCAATCATTTCTGAAGACTTGTTTCGAACCATAAACTGATAAAGCATTTGCTGCTGTGGAAATAATTAGTTTAATAACAAAAATATTTAAGTTTGTTGCCTTGCCATCAGTTCTGATTGGCCAAGGGACACAATGTCTATAGGGATTGACAGAAAGCTTTTATCCTGTTTCTAAGGTGCTGTTCCTGACACCCAGTGGCAGCGAGCAATCTCAGAGCGAGGTGAAGTGGTCTGCCCCACCTGCTCCATCGTCACCAGGAAAACAATCCACGGCCTCAAGAAACACATGGAGATTTGCCAGAAGGTCAGTGTGTGACACAGCCATTCATCAGACTGCAGCGGGGTGGGTGTGCTGTCACAGCCTCGGGTCAACTTTGCTCTGAAACCTATAAAGAGTTTTCTAGTGACTTTTTCAGATATTTGCATCAATGGAAACTTTATATGACTGCAATTGCTTCTGGGGGATAAGTTGAAAACGATAATGTCTTAAAGTTATACCATCATGTACATCAGCAGGAAAGACGTCTTATGCTTTTAACATTTTCCGCTTTCCTCTAGTGTGTATTTAAAGTTCTGTTATGTTAAAAAGCCCAAAGTATGTGATAAAGTGAGCTCCTCTCCCACTGCAGCAATCACTGCTCCCGAAGCTGCTGAAACATCTCATAATAGCCCAGTATTTACAGGTTATCGTGATGTCATATGACATCCTGATGCCCCCACATTTGCATAATGCATGCATAGCAGCTGGCAAAGCCCGATACAGCGAGAATGGAGGCCGACATTAACATTCATTCGCTGGAAGGGGTTGAGCAATTACGACGTGATATGTTTACTGAAGATTTGAACATGTAAACCTTATCAAGTAAGAAACAAAACAAAAATTGTCACCTGAATATGAGCATTATATGTCCCTTTAAAACGGTGCGGTCCTCGTATGATTCTGTGGAACATCTAACATTGCAATACACACGATGTGATGTACAGGAGCCTCATGACATTGTCTCAAAAAACTGTTTTAAATATTTACAAATTTTTTCCATTCCATAATTATTTTTATTTTTTTTCTCAGTGTGAAATGTGGTACACATTGGATTATAACTCTGACTGCAGTGTTATTAGATAGCTGTCCCTGAGGTGCCCATTGTCCAGAGTCTTGGGAGCCTTTACTGTAAAGATATTGATTGGAGGGCTGAAGAAATAACATGAGGCATTATCTCAGTTCCGTAATCTCAGCCATGTAATATCCTTCACTCATCTGCACTGATATGAAAGCTAATATCAGTTGGAATGGATCAGTGGAGGGCACTGTACTCTTCTGTGGTTTGTTTACATTGCACTCAATTGTGGTCAATAGTAATAATAAAGGACGCTGGGGTGACACATGGAAAAAGTTAAAACGTCTGCACTACATTGAGCTCATCCTGAGGACGAGTCAGCGTGTCGAGTGGTGCAGTCGCCTCTGGGCCCTTAGAGAGAAGTGTTCCTACAGCCATTTTAATGGCTCTGTCACCCAGTGGCCCGTGTGTCATTACAGGGACAGCCTGCCATTAAGTAATGACAGAATCACCACATTACCACTGGGTCACTCACCATCAAAACATTTCTGTCTCCAAATCAATACTGAGGCGAGGAGGGATGTCTACAGAAAAGAACACTGCGCTTATCATTGGCTTTTTCTGGTTCCCAAAGTTTCTCGATCATGTCCTTTGTCCTTTATTTTGACCAGAATTGTGCACTAATAAAAAAACTCTATTAGGTTACAGATGAAACGGTTTTAAATTGATGGATCCAATAAAGCCAGCAAGAGTGGGCTACTTGTTTGTTTCCTTTCATAGAAATGTTATGTGATTCTCTGTTTGGCCTTCATCCTCTGCAGCTCCAGGACGCCCTGAAGTGCCAACAGTGCCAGAAACAGTTCAGATCCAAGGCCGGCCTCAACTACCACACCATGGCTGAACACAGCACCAAGGTAAACCCTGTGATCTTGTGGGACCTGAAGCCAGCATCAAAAATTCAAATACTCAGCTTTATAGTAGGTTGACAGTGTGACTAGTAATGGGCCCAGTAATCCATAACTCAGTTGTTCAGTATCCAGATTGGGAGCGAATGTTTCACCACTGTCCCACTGACCCACTGAACAGGGGTCGTTAGTTTTTAGTTACCACACCAGAGCACTTCACCTATTCAGGGGTTGGTCCAACTTGCACTTGGGACTCTATTTTAGATATCCACCATCTCTAATGCTGGTGTCAGATTTCGCTGGGCTCGTTTAATGCTGTACTAGATATCGTCACGTATAGATGCACCTACAGAGTCCAAAACCCATTCATTTCCCATGAACCACCACTTCATTGTGTCTGTTTTATATTCACTGACAGCTGCTGAGCCCCTCTCTAAAAAAAAGTGATCTCGGGTCTGTGAACGATGATACATTTGAACCGGTGATTGGTGTTCTTGTCCTGAAAGTGCTCACATTTCTTTCTTCAGCTGTCTTAACTCTGACAGCAGCAAGCTTCATTAAGATATTATCATGACACTCCTGCATTAGAGCAATGGCACTGCTATGAAGTTTGCTGAATAATTCAACGCTGCCTGTTTCAAAAAAGTATCATGAAAGATTAATGTGTGAACGTGCAGCAAACCTTGTGACGCGCTGCAAGTGCGTTTGTGTTTTTATGTGAGCACAGTTTCCTTTAGTATTCATGGTATATGTTCACATGAATGTATACAGTCCGAGTGCGTGAATGTTTTGGGTGTGTGTTGTTTGACAGTTTGACAGAGATAATAGATGACTGTGCCATCTGTGCCGGCCCAGCTAAAGGGTTTGATACCGCCATTTGTCTTCAGTGTGGACCTGTTGTGTCCTGACCTTATTAGCCCCATCCCAGTGCAGCAGGGAAAAAGACAGCCCTGTGTGCGTGTGTGTGCGTGTGTTTCCTTTGTGTGTGTGCGTGTGTGCGTGTGTGTTTTGTTTGCGTGCGTGTTAAACTAAGATTTTCAGATTTTCTCAGAAAACGACTCAACTTTTGAAACTTTTTTGAGTTGATTAATTCATAAATCTTATTAGTGTGTTGATGTCTGCAACTGTACAATAAAGGTTTTTACTATTTTTAGGGTTAGTGTTAGTGTTCAGGCTTTTCTGAAGATTTTGTTATCAATCCCTTTTTTCCGTGTATATATTGTCAACTGTATTTTTCATACTATGTATTGTAGTTTGTTTGTGGTCATGATTTGTTGATTGCAGGCACAGTTTTTTTTATTCATGTATGTAAATAAAGTCAGTTGTGTGGTGTCTTCAAGTGGACACAATATTTTTATGGGTATAGAGGCTCATGTTATTTGCCCATGTTCACGGTAATGGTCACAAAAGGACATATTAAAAGAGGTGTTGTCTACACAGCAGTGACAGTGTAGTGTTACAGTCAGTGAGGAAAGTACCTACATTTTGGCGTAGAGGTGTGTTCATATATGAGACTGTTTCATTTGACTCTTTTTTTTCTACTGCCTCTGTGTTTTTGTCTGTGTAAATGTTGCTGGTTGTGTTACCATTTGTGTTGAATCATGCCTCTGTGAAGCAGTCTCTACTTCAGCCTGGTATGTGAAGTGAAGTTTGATTTGATTTTATATGATTTAATTTGGCGTATGCCCTGACCCCGCGTCCAGTGTTTTGTCAGGGCACATGGTCACATGGACTAGCCCCAGTGCAGTGTGGAAAAACACAGTGTGCTGACAGAAGGACAGGGGTCACCCGCTGATTTTGACCTTGATGTCGCTGTAGCGATTGTGAGCCCGCTATCTATTCTGTCAGAGGCGTGTTCAGTCTTTGAGTGGGAGAGGCATTACTGCATGCTGATGTTGTCCCATAGTTTACTCCACTGCCAGTGTAAATGAAAGGCTGAGCTTGTGTCTGTTTTCTTGCCATCAGGCTTGAGGGTGATTTACTTGAATTAGAGGACTGGTGGTATCTCATCTCCTCTTTTAACTTTACAGAAAGCTAGGGTTGTGTCATCTTGCTTCTTTCTCTGTGTGTTCACACATGAGAAAACACATGAAGTTCACTCCTCTGGGATTCCTAAGTCCAGACTCTCTCTCCAGTCGCCCCTGCACTTCTCGTCTTCCCTCTCCCTGGCAGCCCTGCCATCTGTTGTTCTGGTCTTGGCTGGGTTTTGGCACCAGCCTGCACTCGAGTGAAAACATGAGTTTGACAGTTGTCATAAACATGCCTTGAGAAAAAGCCTCACCATGAAACCATTTAATGATCCTGGCACAGTGAGAACTCAGAAGCTGGAAAACACATTTGCATCACCATTTTCTGAAAGTAATTAGGCAGAGGGCGATGTTGTGGTGGGTAATACATATGCACCGTTGTGTTTGTTGCCCCTCAGCCCTCAAGGAGCGAAGGCCAGACGGGTGACGAGCATGAGGAGAGAGAAAGGCTGCGCCGAGTTCTCAAACAGATGGGACGAATCAAGTGTCCTAGTGAGGTATGCATTCTTTCTTTCTTTACCTTTCTATTTTTTTTTCCTTTAATTCTTTTTTTTCCCTTTTCCTTTTCTTTGTCCTTTATTCCATTTGTCCAACTTTCCTGTCTTTCAAGCCACATTTTCCTCTCTCTGCAAATGCCAGTTTTGATTTCGCTCCTCCCTTTTCCTCAGGCTCCTTTTTTTTGTGTCCGCCTCCTTTAGCACTCTCCCTCCTTTTTCCTTTATGCCTTTTTCTTGACACGTTGCCCAAAACCACATCAACACTCTGCTTCCCATTACTCACACTGGAGTGCAAAAGGCAGAGAGAGGAGGAGAGAGAGCTGTGAAAAAATAGACTCAAGCTTCAGTGACGTCTTCACACACAAAAATTAGCAGTTTACTCCTGTTTTCTCTGTTTTTTTAAGCGGAACCACATAATAATGACCAAGTGCTCTAATATTGTTCCATTAAACCTGCACTTTGCCTCACTTACCCACTTTCCAACCTAATGCTTGTTCTAATTCTGTCCCATTTTTGTCACTGGCCTCACACAATCACACACACATTATGTGTACAAACACGCACACACGTTTACAGGGCTGCTCAGCCCACTTTTCCAGTCTGATGGGCTACCAGTACCACCAGAAGCGTTGTGGAGGAGAGTTGTCTGATGATGAGAAGCCTATGTTTCTGTGCCAGCACTGTGGAAAGACCTACCGCTCCAAGGCTGGCAGAGACTACCACGTGCGTACCGAGCACCCCCCGACCATCACCACCATGACAGCCACAACTAACAACTACAACAAGGACAATATAACTGACACCAACAACAACACCGGCAAAGAAAGGGTAAGAAAACAGTCCCAGTAGTTTATTTAGGAGACAGCTGTTTTTCACAGTTTTGTTTATTGGTGAATTTGTCTATATCTTGCCAAATAAGTAGTAGCCTATAAGTAGCCGCAGTTTCTTCACTTTTTTTACTCAGAGGGGCGTCCCACCGCTCCACCAGGTGGTCCCTGAGGAGACTCCATCAGGAGGCAAGAAGCAGCAGAGCCAGTCTGAGAAGACGGACTGGCAGGAGAGGGCACCTTCCGCCTGCCACCCTAAGGAGAAGCAAAGGGACGCCAGGCCGAAGGACAGGGAAAAAGAAAAGGGGAGGGAGCGAGACAATGAAAGAGCAGTGGAGGACTTTGAACGGACCCCCAGTGGCAGAGTGAGGCGCCGGTCTGCTCAGGTGGCAGTGTTCCACCTGCAGGAGATAGCAGAGGATGAGCTGGCCAAAGACTGGGGCACTAAGCGGCGCATCAAGGACGACCTGGTACCTGACAGCAAGAGGGTGAGTACATAAAGTGGATAAGTATTCAGTTTACAAAGAAGGGAGGAAGGGCTGCAGCGGCTTTAACTCTCTAGAAGTACAAACAACAAGATCCCAGAAGTCTTGCTGAATGTTGAGTAATAAAGAGAATAATCTGATCAGATCAAATTACATCCCAGCTGTGGAGGACAACAGCTGTGGCCTAGTAAATACACTATAGCATTAAATCTCAAGCACTGGCCCCCAACATGAGAAAATTTACAATAATGAGAGATGCATACTTGGCTCACACACAGGCACAGAAACAGAGGTACCTGTAAATCTGCATTCTACACTGCAAGATGATATCTCCATGAAAATATAAAAAAACGTATATCAAAAAAGATAACAAAGTAACATGCGTCACAGCCGACCTTTCCATGAAAATATGAAGGTGAAACCAGGAGATAACATGTCCCCCAGACCCCTAAACTCACACTAAATGATGAAAACTATCAGAAATAATGATACACATGTTTTTCTTTTTTATAGTTAAACTACACGCGGCCTGGTCTCCCCAATTTCAGCCCAGAGCTACTAGAGACCTGGAAGAACCAAGTCAAGGAGAAGGGCTTCATCTGCTGTACCAATGAAGTAAGAACATAAACCGGCTTCACGTCTCGCCATATACAGAACGTTTCCATAACAAAAAAACATTGAATTGGATGGACGTGTTTGTTTATATAATAAAAAAAAACATGAGAGTGACATTTATATATGTAAAGATGTAATTTGTTTGTTCACTCTTGATTTATTTCTGTTTTGCCCCAGAACTGTGAAGCTGTGTATTCCAGTGTGTCGGGACTTAAAGCTCACCTTGCCAACTGCAGCCAGGTACAAACCCCCACCTGGACCTAAGACACTGGCCTGATCACATTTTTATCTGTAGACACTAAAGTAAAAAAACAGTAAAACAAACACACACAGAAAGTAAGTTTGATGAATTTGGAGGTAAAATGAAATTGATGCGGTATAAGAGTTGAAACATGTGTATCAAATAAAAAATATTATTTAGAAGACTCAAAAAATATAAGCTGATTTGAAAACAAAACAATGTCAAGAATTAGCTGCTAATGTAAAGCAAATATGTTTGTTGTATCAACACAGAATAACAATGCAACATAAATGGTGTGTGGAAAATGTTGTCTACTTTGGTGCATATATTAATTTTTAACTTCTGGTTAAACGATAACTGGTGTTGGTTGATGCCTAATCTGGTGTGTAACAGGTGACATGCTGTGGTGTTAATGTTAATGACTTCAGTGTGTTTGTGTGTCTGTGCGTGTGTGTGTGTGTGTGTGTGTGTTTGTGTGTGTGTGTGTGTGTGTTGCAGGGTGGTGGAGAACTGGGGAAGTACATGTGTCTGATCTGTCAGAAGGAGTTTAGTTCAGAGAGCGGTGTGAAGTACCACATCAGCAAGACACACTCACAGGTGGGTCAGGCTCAGTCTAAATTTCACAGATACATTATAACAAACGACGTGTCATTTAGTATCACGTCTACAGGCAGTATTTCCTTTTCTGTTCATAAACAGTAAACCTATCCAGTCAGATGAGATTGGATATTTCTCATACTTTCCTATGTTGTGGTAATCAGCAACTTCCTGGACCAAACCTCTACAGGTCTTGTTGCAATAGTAATTATCTACTCGAAAACAGTATATGTATTTCTCGTTTAATATACTGATTTTCTTTCCATGAAAATAAGTAGAGGGGGGTGCTCAGAGACGACATACGTCCGCCAAAGTTGATTGGCCACATTATCACTATATTTCGTGGAATTAGAATTTGAAAAATACTCCAAGATCTGCCCGTTTATTTAAATCTGCTCCAAAATGTAATGGGTTCTCCCTCTAGTCATGTCCCACCTCTCCACAACATCTCATGGAAATCAGTCCAGTACATTTTGAATTATCCAGCTGACAGACAGAAGGAAAACATAACTTCCTTGGTGGAGGTAACAAGTCTTAGTAAGTTATAATAGCTTATTCCATTTACAGGCCATAGTACTCTATTCGTACATGGAGGTTTACCCCACTAATTACAGCTGTATATGGTCATATACATGCTCCTGCTTGAGATAATCACTAAATCACTATTCTCTGCTTCAGAACTGGTTTCGTACTGCAGCCACTGAAGTGGTCTCCAGTAGCAAGAGTAAAGCACCGGAGGATAACGGGATCAAACCTGAGATGAGGAACTGTGCCTCCACTGGTAAGAAGAGGGGCCGCAAGCCCAAAGAGCGCCCCTCGGTGATCGCACCTCTTGAAACAAACACTGAAGCACCTGCCGCCACTCAAAATTCAACCCTTGTCGTGACTCCTACCTTGGGCCCAACACAATGTCCGACCTTGATCCCCGACCCAACGGACAATGCTAATTCAGGCCAAAACAGACCGCCCGTCCCCTCGGCCACCAGGCGAAGCAAACCCAAGAGGCTGTCGTTATCTGAGTAGCTCTGCTTTCGTCAACCCAGGAGACAGAGAGGAAGCTGACTGTAAATGTTATGGCAAAGACTTGGCACTGAGAAGAAAGTTAAAACAGCCATTAAGAGGTAAAACACAATTGTCTATTGTTAAAAACAATACTCATGTAACAGTAGTGTTTTGTTTCTCCATTCCACTTCTATCTCGTTTTCAAGGCACACATTTCAGTATCTGTACTCACAGCAGGGGGGCGACCGTCGTAATGAAAGATTAAATCCTGGGTAGATTTTCTAAACAGCGTTAGTACTCCGAACAAATGGAGAGTAAATCTCTACAAGAGATTCATTAATGTTTGAGAGGTTTTTAAAAAAGATATTCTATTAGCATGGTGAAGTCATTTAATGATAGCTACTGTTTTCACATTTTTTCACAGATATACTGTACTGTGTACATAAATAATATCTATATCTATATATCTATATACTCAAAGCAATGATGCCATCTATTAATTTTTCGAGCCTGACACGTCCAATTGGATCATGAGCAGTCAGGAGTGTTTGCAGTGTGTGCTGTAGTGCAATGTTGTTTTGAACTTGATTCTTTAATTTCTTCCTGGTTTTACTTTGTTCATTTTTTTTTACTTTTGATGTCTTAAGTAAGCAATTGTCATATAAGCTAAAATGTTGGTCAGTTGTAAATCCTGTTCTACTCCATTTTATCCCACAGTTACGTGAGTGTCACATCAGTGACACTGATTTAATTTCATCTGGATCACATGACAGTGAAAGGAATCTGCTTTGACAACCATAATTACGTGTCTTACGCGCTTCTTTTACACTGAGGTTAATAAGCGGAAATTTATTGTTTGAAATTTACATCTGTAAGCTATGAGTTAGTTACATTAATTCTTAATATGGCTTTGTTTAATTGATTTTAAACAAGAAAAACTTGAAGTTTTCTGTCTAAAATAGGACTGGCAATGTTAGACAGAAGGATGAATTTTGTGTGGAGCTTGTTGCACCATTGCAGCACAATCAAATGATGTGCACCATGTTAAAGAAAGCCATGTGTTGGCTCCTGCTTTAGCTTGAATCTCAGAACAGAGGAGAGAATTAAAAATACTATCTTTTATAGAGTTTGAGGAAAAAAATCTTTTATTAAAACGAAAAAAATGCAAATCAAGATTAATACTTATAAAACGGTTTATGAATTAATTCCTGGATGCTCAAAGTTATTGCCTTGCACTTTAACCCTTCTCACTCCCCTCTTGTATTTTTTGCACTCCAGGAGAAATTCAGCTTGGCCTCGCGGCCGTCAGGTACAGGAGCGGGAATATTTTACTCTGATGAAAAATTTAAATAGAGATAATCTAAATTTATAATTGAGCAGCGTGGTTAGCTTTTTCTATTCATAATGTGTGACCCAACATGACCATATTATTATGACTCACCACGCAAAGCCATAACTGGTCATGTTTGAGACCGCTCTCGCATTTATTGTTGGTTTATCTTGAGATTTAAAAGAAGTAATCCAATATTATTACATCTGTTCAAACCTAAAAATGTGTGCAATCAGAGAATATTTTCACTTAAATGTGTTTAAAGTACTTGAACCAAAAGTTCTATTAAGAAATTGAGCAAATATAAACTCCATAAATATTTGATTTATATTTCCGGTGTATGGCCATGAAAAAATTACTTGCTTACTTAAAATAAGTGAGATGATAAATCTATTTTATACTCTCTTGTGTGTATTACGTAGGGAGCAATGTGATAGCTTTGGGGAAAGTTGTGATGTGAGGATATTCTGGTGAGACAATAAGGGTGCTTTACTTGCCATTCTACCTTAAGGACCTGATACAACTCAATTCAAGTCCATTGATCCATCCTCTAAATTTTGCACCACCAAATGTCAATGTCATCATTGAAATCAAGCACTGATGTCAGCGGAACATTTTCACGTAACATCGGATTTTGAATTTCTCGGTACGTGTCCCGGGTGGTGTCACCCCTGCGCCGTGACCTTTTACCTTGCTAAGCAAAGATTTGAGCTGAATTCCTCCATTATTAATCAACTGATGGAGTTTATTTGGATGGGGATGAATATGCATGTGTCTGTCTCTGTTGGTGGGATGGACGTTTAACTTCTATCCAGGTTCAACGGACGGGGAGATGCAAGACAAGCACTGATTGGTCCTATGACCTTTTCAATAGGAGTTGTCCAGAGTGTGTGTGCGTGTGTGCGTGTGTGTGTGTGTGTGTGCGTGCGTGTGTGTATGTGTTTGTGGTAAACAGTTAGCACCTTTGTAATGACTGGATGTCAGAAATGGTAACACTTTGCGTCAAGTGTTACGCCGTGGCACAGAATCAGTTCATCAGCTGCTTGTTACTCATTTCATTAATAACGTCACATTGACTGTGTTTACCTGACAAGCTTTGGTGTTGCAATATGATAGTTTAGCACTGCTTTTAACAGTGGGTATTTTATATTTTATCACACCCTTTACTATCTGTCTTCCTACGATGTGGAAAACATATCTATCCCGCAGTGTGAGCTGACTGCAACATGTTTTAGAGAGTACAGCAATACACCATAATTAGCTGTTTTTGTTGGCTTGCTGATATTTTGATATTGATGTGTCTTTTCAGAAATGTATCGCTTTTTATTTCACTCCCCTAATTTTGTTTGTTTGCTTTGAAAAATGCTTTTTACATATTATGAAGTCTAAAAAAGAAAAGGTTGAAAAAATGTGTAGACCACAAGGAACATTGTAGGCCTATGTGTCGGCATACACTGTTATTTTAATCATTTTGATGATGCACATAAATTGAGCTTTTTCAGTACACAACGACACACACATTGAGAGAGTCCTTTATTATTATCTATCCAATATGGGACAACAAGGCATATGTATGTGTGTTTGTTTCTGTATTTAGTGCACTTACTATACGATGAAATAGGCTTGAAATAGGAGTGTTGTTGGAGCTTTCTAGTTACCTGGACTGTGTGTGGTGTGACTTTTGTACCTGGGGAAACAGCAGGCTCGAGCGTCTTCCCTTTGTCAGCAATGTTATCTCCGAACCCAAGCTTAATCCTCACGAATCCCCTTCGACAGCCTGAGAATTTTACCCTTTATTTGGCCAACAGTGGTTCATTTTATATGCTACCTAGACTTCAAAAGCAGGAAATGGTTTCTGCCTTTGTTGTTGGGGCAATTGTGATGAAACTGTTGAGAGTTTTACGAGATGATGTTGTAGCTCCTAACTGGTTATAATATATAAATAACAGGTGAAATTAGACTAATGATGTATTCAAGATTTCCATATCTGAAATTAAGCTGTATAGTATCTAACGTGGGAGGCATCAGTGCCTCCTTTGAGTCTGAACTGTTACAATTTTTTTCAAAAACTTGTTGTATTACCTGTGCATTAGTATCCCTCAACTAATTAATAAAAGTTTGTTGACTAAACTTGTGTCATCTGTGTCAAGTTTGGATATCTGTTATCTTACATCAAATATCATATTGGATGTAATTAGGAGATTTAATAGACAAGTAAATTATGGCGGTACTTGTCGCAACAAGTGTTAAGTGAGGATGCTTTCAAAAATTATGCTAACAATTAACTTATTTAGCGTGACAACTAATTAAACCAACATTCCCTGGTTCACTCATAAAACTAGAATGGCACTCGGTCGAGCCCATACTTCGGCAGATATCCTAAATTATTTATTTGTCATAAAATCAAGTTAAAGAAAGTGAGAAGGAATCCTGGATCTGCCCCTTTAATAGATGTCCTCAATAAAATCTAATGTGTTCTTCCCAGGCCCAGCAACCGTCCATACACCAAATTGGAAATTGGTTTATGGTTGTCTACCTATTCCATGTCAAACTCATAAATAAAAGTTTATTGCTAACATTTTTGGCTCTGCATTACTCTGTATACAGCACACTTTTTAAATCGTTATTTTCATTTATATTTTTACATCAATACTTTTTTGTTGAGTTCACTGTATTGTGTTCTATTATACATTGTTGATACTGTAATTTTGGAGCAGACTGGCACAAGAATTTCCCTCAGGATTAATAATGTATTTTTTTTTTAATTTTATCTTAATTATATTCATTAGTAATTTTTGTAATGTAGAATTTATTGCAGACCCTATACTTTAATGCCAAGTTCAGCTGTGATTGTTTGCTTCAGTATATTTTAGAATAAAGCCTGAGAAATATTTTCATATATATTTCTGATTTATTACTAAGTCACATTCAAATTTAAAATAAACATACAACAACTCATAACAATAAAATATATTTTTAAAGGCATTATTGAAATGATGTTGAAACCAGCTGTCACGTGGTCTGTTGGGCACTGGGAGCTCAGTAAAGAATATGTGCCCGGCTGCTATGTGGCGAACGTGAAAAAGAAAAACACTGCTGCATTCTGGGATATGAAGCCCCTCTTTGGCCGAAACGCTCTGGAAGCCAATCGTGTGCCGAGACGCCAAACGCCTACAACCCCCATGATACCTCGGGGCTCTACTGTACTCCACCTGATTTGTCGACATAGTGGTAAAGTCTACCATTAACAAGGAAGGAAGGCTCTCAAAGATGGAGAACGAGGAGAAAACTGCCTCTTTATCGAAAAGGTAAATGAATAGAAACAACGGTTTTTATTCGGTAACGTGTGGAATTATATTCTGAATATACAGGGCGACTTTTATAAGGAAATAACCGGCAGCTATTTAGGAAACTACCACACAACGTGCCCTAATGAGTACAGCCCCTTTCGTGCTCATGTGTATATATATATATATATATATACGTAGCATGTTGCCTGAAGGACAGTGTTATTATCACATTCCCTCGGAGTTCCAGTTGGTCCGTGTTCTGACCCTCTTGTCCACTCGGTTATGACACTTCATCATATTTGTTACACGAGGTGCCCTCAGGAGAAATAACTTCCATCTCCTCGAAGTGGGGAACACACCAAGCTAGCGTCGCGTGGCTAATGCTAACGCTCCTTAGCGTGAGCGCTAACCGCGACGAAGCAGGAGAGACAGACGTGACAAATGGCTGAATAGAAAACAAAAAGAGCAGGGGAGGTAAAGCATGGCACAGTGTGAGCTGCTGGCAACCATGACACAAACCGGGAGAGAGAGAGATCTTCTTCCTCACAGACACACGCCATCTCCCCCCCACCCCCCCGAGAGCAACACCAAGCGACGGGTCCATGTTTGTTTAGGGGACCCACACTGCAGCTGGGTTCCATGTCCATTAAACTATAACTGTCATGTTCGTGTTAGTCCTTTTTCTGTGGCCACAGGTCCATTGAGGCAAGCCCACAGCGTGCTACCGTGCTGAGCCTCAAGGGGGCGTCACTGCACCAGTCCAGACTTTATTCCTGCTTAATGGATTGAAGTAGATGAAAAACAACCACCACATGGTCACAGTGAACCTTGTTTACTCTGAAATATCTGCTTCATCGCTGTCAAAAGAGCCAAGTAAGGGTAGAACTCTATGTTACTCATTGAGTAAATGCAGAGCTTTTACCTTTGCTTTATTTTGATTATGCAAAATAGGCAGAAATGTGTATCAACTTTCCGAAAAGCACTTTCTTTAGATGAATCTAATGCAATCCAAGATATGGTCGTCACAGACGATGGCGTTTCAGCTGCAGGTTTAGAATATACCTGTCATTATCTACCCGTGGCTTTGCCAGTCTCTGCTATGACTTCAGGTACAAACGCTGTACGGAAAAATAGTCTCCTTTCCAGTTAGCCAGTGGGCTGTTTTTTTCCCTTCCACTCGTAACGGATGACAATTATTCATTCCTGTTTGCTGTGCACCGTGAATATAACTTCACTTCATTAACCCTACCGTGAACCTGATAAGCACCTGACTCCCGTCTGGTAGATTTTAACTGGCAAGTCATTAAACCTGATGGCTGCTCCCTCAGAGTGTGAATGATTTGGTGTATAGAAAAAAGAAAACGTGTAGACGGGCTGATTCACTGTGTTTGCAAGTGGATGAATACACTTGTAGTGTAAAGCACTTTGAGTGGTTGTTAAGGCTATAAAAACACTATGTAGGTGCAGTACATTTACCATATAGAAAGGTAATGTATTGTACAAGTTTTTCATTATTTTGCCCAACCTATGTACATACATATACACTTAAATAAGAGTGTCCTATTTTATAAAATAGATTTGAAGTATTTTGAATTTGGGTTGTGTTGAAATATTGTGAACTCCCATTTATAGATTATAGAGGAGTCATAGGAATTTAGAAACAAGATAATTTGTCCCTCGTTATCCGCTGTGGGAATAAATAGTCAAACATCTCTCTCTTATAATATAAATTGTTGTGAAGTTGTAATTCAGCTGGGGCCTTAAACTCGGCCCTGTGTCTCTGTAGCCATGGAGAGGTCGCTGAATGTTTGGCATAGCAACCTGTTCAGGCTTTGCATTTGGATGTGGTGTTCTTGGCGCTGCAGCTGTCTCCTGAAGGCAGTTTAAAGAAACAGTGAGAGCTCCTTGACTGCACTGAAGATTAGAGGAAAAAACATTGAAATCCCTTGAGGGTCTTCTCTGTGGTTTTTAACAAGGAAGCAGCAGAAATGAGGTCTCTTCAAGTCCACAGTCAGAATATTTGGAAACGCTTTAAGTGTTGGTTTAAATCGAATCTTCTCTAAGTGGCGTGGTTCTTTAACTGGAACCTGCACAGTGCTTGGTTTTGTTTTTGCTAAAAAGAATTAGTTAGGCTCTTCTGATCTCTGAGTATGTGACGATTTGTTTGTCTGTGCAAGTTGTGCCAGGGTGGGGCGGGAATATGTGTGTGTGTGTGTGTGCGTGCATGCGTGTGTGTTGGTTGTATGTGCATTTTGCCCTGAGCTGTTTTGCAAACTCTGTCAGCTGATGGCGCGGTGGAGGTGGTGTTGGGTTTCATCATGCTGTTTATTCCCTGTGAGTCAAGTTAGAGAGGGGACAGTTCTTTGCATGTGTTTGTGTGTTTGCTGTCGTGCTGACGTCTCTAGACTCTAGTGTAAAGTACATGGCGACATGGCAAGTCCCTGCAGGTAAAAAAAACATACAACATATTGCCTTCCCCTCTATTGTCTTATCCCTTTCCAATTCTCCCTCTCCTCATCGCCCCAACACGGCCTGAAACATCTTGTGTTGTTCATTCGATCAATTATGTCAATAACAGAGGAAAACAATAGCCGTCTGTTTGTTTCTACCCACTTTGTGTTTTTCTTAGTTTTCTTTTCTTTTCTTCTATTGGCCCAATCTATTGGTGTCTCTGTCACTCCCTTCTGGTTCCTCCTTCCTGTCCTACCACATACTGCAACACTGACTGTCAAAGACAGATGACCCAAGCTTGGTGTGTGTGTGTGTGTGTGTGTGTGTGTGTGTATGAGAGAGAGAGTGCATGTACCAGGAGTGGGGAGGTCTGGCTCTACCCTAGTGCTATTAATACCACCTAATGAACATAATCTAGAGGGTAGGTTATCCTCTTACATTTGTTGGCTGCACGACTGAGGGGAGGAGTGGAGCGTGCGTGAAAGAGGAGGGAAAAGCTCTGCTGTCGTTGCAGTCTGAACACACTCTCTCTACCAAGCTGCAGTGCCTCTCCTCCTCGCTCCCTCTCTGCTGCAGGACTGAATGGTGGAAACTGAAAGCTAAACAGTTGTCAAAAGTTTCGTTTCTACTCCAAGCCGATCCCCTCTATATTTCCCTCCCTCCATCTCTCTACCTCCAATGTGTTATGCCAGAGTGCAGTGCGGTTAAGTGCTCTACTGTGGATGAGTGTGAATATATACTGAGGCTATAATATAAGATAAAGACAGAACTTGAAGAGAGCACAAGAACGGAAATTATATTGTCTCCAGGCATGAACTGTCTACCGGCTTATTCAGGAGCTAGAATATCTGGCTGTTGGACTCTAAGATCTGATGGCAGGTAAGTGTATTTTATTTATATAATTTTCCTTTTTCCCTTTAACTTTAGCATTTCCAGGTGTACTTTGGAAATTTGTGTTTTGCGTGGTGAAGATTTAGCTGTCTGGGTTTGTGTCTTCAAATGCGGATGAACAGGATCAACAACTCTAGTCTTTATCACACAACAGTATATCTGTTAGGTTTTTGTTGACATGCTCTGGGAAAGTTTGCATCTGTCAGTTCGTAACTTGGTGTGAATTACTGCGGTAGTGCTTTTGTGCTGACGCCCAAATAGTCAGTGGAATGGTTATGTAATGAAATTATCGTATCTGGTTATTATTTTCATATAATTCCGTCGCACAAATATATTATACGATGCAAGTTATAACGTAAACCCTTGGAAAGAGTCGTTTAAGTGTTGTTTGAGAAGTTTTGTCAGATGCAGAAAAAGTTGAATACAGAAAACTTAGATTAATGTCAATTTAAGAATTGATATTACATAAAAAGTTGTTCCCATGTTTTCTTTAGATTTATGGTTAAGGTTGTGTGAGACATTATGCTTTTATGTTGCCCTCCATAAAAACAGTCTTAAACAAGGTTTTAAAAGGAAAATAATGAAGCTGCACATAGTATAAGATAATCATTTACTTCTATTATTGTCCATGACCACTCCTGGCTGTAGGGCTTAGATGGTCCACAAGTCTCCACCGTCTCGTCTCAGCTCCACTGTGACCTCATGCCATCCTTTTCACAAAGGTGCATTCAGCATCAGTGTAATGTGTAAGAGCACTGAGCGCTATTACTTTAACCACTGAACAAGGGCATGATTCAGCACAGTACAACTCGGCTTATCTTTTATGGCAAGTCGGTTTTACTTTAACTGATAACCAAGCATGAGTGTGCTATGCTTCATGTTTGGTTCACAGTGCTGTCCAAGTCTCAGTACACTCCCAGGCTCAATCCAAGCTCAGGTGACCCTTGTGCGATAAGATAAACCTTTGCTCCCTCTTGTTTGCTTCACCTCCAACCTTTTGATCCTCCACCTGGGGAGGTGTGTGGCCTATAAAACGATGTGGGGCCGAGAGTTGACTGGATACCAGAGAAATAGACGGAGGAACATCTTTGACTGCTCTCGTACATTGTTATGGCTTCTGGATTTTTACAGTCCCCATTTGGTGAAGTGTGGATATCTCAGAAGCTGCAGTAAGTGTTCCTAGCAATCGTTACCTGGTTAGACTTATCGCGCAAACATAATTGTGTTTGTTATTTCAACTAAGACAGGATTTGTATCCCTTAGGAAATTTGATATTTGCAACATCAGTGAAGTAGATAATGCATCACAGATGCCTAGACCGGAGATGAAGCAAGTTATAGATGTTTCATTCAACAATGTGTCTGAACAGTTCTTTGTGCTGTCGTTCTCTGCTCTGAATCATAATTAGCCACAACCATTAACTGAATGTTAATGTGCATTCCTCTCCTTCTTCTATATAAATCTTGTTTGTGTGGAGCAAGTAGTAGCTTTATTGCCAAATGCTGTGACAGAATTTCAAAAGCTGTTGCAAAAGTCTGGCACAAGTTTTGGTGTTGAAAGACACTTGTAGTAAATATATGAGCAGGAATGTGTCATACATAAAAATGTGTCATACATAAAAATCTAAGTTTTTTAATTTGGGCAATGTGTCTTAATAACATTTTTGAATTTTAATTCCAATGAACTTGAGACACACATCTGGGTCATCGAGGCCGAGCAATCAAGTGCAGATTCACAGAACTCCTCTCATAAACATGTGAATCAAGTCTTTGGTCATGCTGCAACATACTGAAAACTATTATCAAACGTAGCACACTTAATTTGTAAAGACAGGCACAAACATGTCAAAATTAAGAAATAATCTATTTTAAGTAAAAACATAATTTCTCATTATTTTCTTTCCTGGAGCAGGCACACAGACCCATGACCAAATATTTACTTAAAGATAATAAGCAATGTTGCATATATGTTAAATGAAAGTATTCTATTAAAAAATACCTTAGCTGGGTTGGAGCATACAAGCGCTAGCCTGACAGGACTATGAAGTGCATGTTGAGGTTGCTCAAGGCCAATAGTTGCATGTAGAGAGGCAGGTAGAAACAGACCGCAGCTTTTTTCAATCCCAATTAATTAAATGAAGGTATTTCACCAGCTCCTCCCTGGCACAAAATATTCTCCTGTTTCCAAAACAGGTAACCAGTATTCTTGTTGTGTCGTGTGGACATGATGAACCAGTGTGTTTGATTTGAATATTCTATAATGCAAATTCTCACTGTATGTGGCTCCACTGAAGAACCTCGTACCTGTTTTAAATTGGCTTGTTGTTGTTTCCTTATGAAGACTTTTTCTCACATATTTACTATTGTCTTAATCATTGTCAACACTCTGAGTATGTACTGCATGTACACGTGTTCGCGTTGCACAACTGACTGTCTTTCCACAGAGTTAACGTATAGTGTACTTTGGTTCCTGAGCCAGTGACACTGTGCTCCAACACTGTACAAAGCTCACCTGTTGGATGTGTAAAACACATTAAACATTAGCCTGTGCCAGAGTAACACAACACTTGCTTTGTTTCGTAACAGGGTCAGTTCTCTTCATGATTCCACAGTTACGAACATAAACTGAGGTTTCTGTCTGTTTGTCAAATAGGCGTGACACACTCGAGTTACAGTATAACAGGAAGCTTGAACAGGAAGGAGATTTTACTTTACTTAAGATGATGATGGCTATTTTGATGATATACTTGTGGTTTATTGTCCCCATCCCTTTCTGTCGATGCCTATTTAACACTATTTTTACTATGTAGCTTGTACTATGGCGTTTTATTATTCTAATAATACTTTAACCAAAAGGAAATTGTTATCTACCATTTCTCCAGACTGTAATGTTTTCCTCTCTGTTGTGTGTTGGTGGTTTTATAGTGGAGGTGGTGATGGATCACTGGACCGACTCCTCCCCTCAGTTAGCACAGGCCTGACACCTCGGAAAAGAACCACTAGCCAGTGCAAGTCTGAGCCTCCTCTCCTACGCACCTCCAAACGAACCATCTACACCGCTGGACGCCCGCCCTGGTACAACGAACATGGAACACAGTCCAAAGAGGCCTTTGTCATTGGTAAGACACATAAAAGAGATGCACAGTACTGATGTTTGTATTTCCTTCCATCTTTACTTGATCATATTAATTCACTGTGTCATACAGCAGAATACAAACCAGCTTGTATTGCACTGCCAATTTATCTTCTTAAGAGTGAGCTCTCAAACTGGCTGAAAAAGTAGTAGATTAAGTACAAAGTCTAAACCTAAAACAAATGAATATAAATTTACAGGAATATTTATCTGTTGGAAACAAAAACATATTTTTTGAAGTGTGTCTTTTGCAGAAATAAGCGATTGACAAGCTCACTCAATGTCCTTATTGATGCTTAGACCTTATTAGACGTGGCACTACCTGGCTCCTTTTGCGGATATAAGGAGATTCTGAAAATACCATCACAGAATGTCTTGTCAAGCTAATGTCTGTATGTTCCCAGCATGCAAAGTAAGCAGAAAACATGCATGAAAACATTACGTAATGCCCTTTATGTCCGTGTTCTGTCACAGGTCTGTGCGGCGGCAGCGCTTCAGGAAAGACAACAGTAGCCAGGAAAATCATCGAGGCTCTAGATGTGCCTTGGGTTGTGCTACTTTCAATGGACTCTTTTTACAAGGTGTGCATGTGTGTGCAGTATGTTAGGAATGCATTGATGGGTATATGTATTTGAATACAGCAACACACCTGTCTATGAATGTTGCAAAGAGAAGTAAGGATGCCTATTACTTTTAAGTTGTCTGAATTTTGAGAAACAACCTTTTATTTTTACGCCATCCCTGTCTCGTATTGTTGCAAACAACCCAGTAGCTGGAGGGAAGCATTAAGTGCAGAAGACATAGTAAAAGAGATAATACAGGATTCAGTTTGAATCCCTGAGAGAAAATATGAGGAGTGAGTGGAAAGAAAGAGGACAGAAAGGTTAAAATACCAGAGGGCGGATGAGATGAAAGAGAAGCAGAGTGGTGAGTGAATTGAGGGGAAAAGAGTGGAGAAGAGCAATCAAGAGCCATCATTCATGCCTGTCCATACCTCCTCCCACACTGTAGTTATGTAATCCTGTCACAGTCTGACAGCAGCGGTTCAGATTGTCAGGAGTAACAGAGATGTACCAGTGACCAGTGGTGTTGTAGCCTTTAGCAAGTGGCAGTTTGCACATTGCATTACCAGAGGTTAGCAAACAAAATATTTAATAATTTCTCCCATGATCCTGCTCAACAACCAGTTCTGCTGCAAATAGTCATTATTAGTTAAATTACTAATCCCATTATAGCAATTAAGGTGGAACCTGCTTTGCATCGTGTTCTCCTGATCTCTCTTTCTCTCCCCTTCCTTTCTCTGTCTCTTCTCTTTCTTTCTCAAACAAGTTTTTTTGCACCACTGTTAAGCGCTTGTACAGAGTGTCATGTTGTGTTATAGTGAGATATCTTCTCTTCTGCTTTGGTGCCACGTAAATAACAATGACTTGACTTGACTTGCCTCATGCCTACTCACAGGCCCCTGAGAGCGGGTAACACAGGTTTGTCATATTAAGTGTGCAATCAGTTAACTTGAGAAGAGAGTGTTGCTGTGTTCTGAAACCGTTACATACCACGTCTGGGGTTTTAATGCTCGACCACCCTAGGGCGCACACACACACACACACACACCCACCACCTGGTAAAGACGTCACAGTGGCGCATGATGTTCTCCTAAATTTAGGTCTCCTAACTTCAACTGCTCTTGAGCAATAGTGTGTGTTGTGTTTTTACAGACGCATATGTAAATGATCTCAAAAAACATAATTTAAGGGTGTGTGTTTTGTCTCACTAGTTCTGGATCAGTATTTATTTATTTTGACATGCTAATATTATTAATATGTGTGCCAGAAAAAGAAAATATTTTACTCAGAAAGATTGTTGCATCATTTTGTGGCATTACTGCTGTAAAGTCATTCCAATATTATTGTTCTCGTCCTCAGGTCCTGACCCCAGACAAGCAGATTCTTGCCGCCAGTAACGACTATAACTTTGACCACCCTGATGCCTTTGACTTTGGTTTGCTGACACACACCCTGCGCAAACTCAAACAAGGCAAGAGCGTGAAAATCCCTGTGTATGACTTTACAACCCATGGGAGACAGAAGGACTGGGTAAGGATGAATGCACACATCTAAACATGTGGTCATGCACTGTGTAAGTTAATCAGTAGCATGTCAGAGTTGCTGCAAATGCAGTAATCTCAGTTTCTCGATTACCTAAAAGGCTTTTAATCTCCATTGCTAGAGGTTTAGAGTCGCACTGCAAATCTGCAACTGCAGATGGTCACAGATGAACCATTTGTGTTATTTCTCTCTGTTTGCTTTTATAATTAAATGCCCATTAACTGCACTTAGACATTCTTACATCAGTGGCAACTGTCAGTCTTGGTTAATCTTGATGATTGTTGCTAATGAGTACTTTTTAGAGCCCGACATATTTATTTGTAAGTTTCTTTAACATGAGGGTTTTAAAACGACAACTAAAAAATCATTGCAATTTTTTTTTTTATGCATTAAATTATACGTAAAATACTTGGTATTTAGGTATTGGACATCTTTTTACACCCTAATATCAGTATCAGCACTGCCCCCCCAAATCCATAGTTGTCGTGATCCATTGTTGTCTGTATGTTCACATGCTTTTGTTTATGTACACAATGCACTATAATGCTACATGCACTTGTCCACAACAGAAAATTGTGTATGGAGCCAGTGTTATCATCTTTGAGGGAATCATGGCCTTTACAGATAAAGAGCTCTTACAGGTAGGAAAAGGTTATTGTCTTCTAGTATGTTCACCTCCTTGGAAGTTGTTGGTCTCAAGTTTATGGTTTTCTGTTCATAAGGTCAAACATGTTTTCTCAGTTTTATTATCATTTATTGTTGATTAAAAAGCATGTTGATTAAATATAATCACATTGGGGAAAGGATCGGGATGAAATAAGATTGGAACTGATGTATCCTCTCTCTGACAATAGAGTTTTCAAAATCTGTGTATATATTTGCTGATATAGCACAAGCTAAAAATAATATCAAGAGGTTATATTTAGCTTTCCATTTCTCTCATCCTCTTTGTGTGAATGTGGGTTTTGAAGCTTTATACTCACTCTTTTTCACGTTCTCCTGATAGTTGCTGGACATGAAGATTTTTGTGGACACGGATTCCGACATTCGCTTGGTGCGCCGGTTGAGGAGGGACATTACAGATAGGGGGCGAGACATCGAGGGCGTCATCAAACAGTACAACAAGTTTGTGAAGCCAGCGTTTGAGCAGTACATTGAGCCCACCATGCGCCTGGCTGATATTGTGGTACCACGTGGTGCGTACACACGCATATGTTTACATACATACAGGATCCATTTCACATAACTACTCCTCGATTTCACTATACAGAACTGTAGCACGGTTGCTATATTTAAGGTGTTGAGTTACAGATATATTTATAGTTATAGATACTCGTAGTAGGTCCCCTCATGTGTGTGGTCTGTCGTCCTGTCAGGTGGCGGCAACATGGTGGCCATTGATTTGATCGTGCAGCATGTACACAGTCAGCTGGAGGAGGTAAGAGAGGTCACACTGACAGACTCATACACACACACACTCCAGTTTGAAATTACATGTTTATATTAGTAAAGCATTATGAACCTTCAGTCTTACTTCCTGCTGTTCTGTAAGTCATAAATATATACTATATAATTCACCACAGGGAGGATCTGTACTCAGTATTTGTGTAGCCCTTCATACTTTATTAGTGATTGCAAACTACATTACCCCCTCTAGTGGACAGAAAATGCACTGCATAGACTTCAGGGGAGGATGAATGTCCATTGTTCACTTTTAGGACAAAGACTTGAAAGGTTCATAATATTTGGCAAATATGATGTATATTTTACTCTTTTGAAAGATTTCTCCTGTAATACATTTTTTAGGTTTTTCTGACATGGTTAAATACAAAAGAAGAAAGGGAGTTAAGATGTCCTATAATTGCAATTGTTCCATAACCTACTGTATTTACATTCATATAACCCATTAATGATGCATTTAGATTAGTGTTCTGATAAATCATGTACTTAATACAATGAGCTACTGGAATACGAGATTAATATTGAGTTTTGACACAATTTGATTATTTACTTTTAAAGTAAACAGTTTGAACCTTTAGGAGAAGGTCAATTTCTCTTTTATCCATGTAAAACTCATTGATTCATGGTTTGTACTCATTGATTCATGGTGTGGAGTTGATGTGCAACATTTACTAATTTTCACCAAAGACCCATTTTTGCCCATGGGAGCACCTTGTGCCACAGAGCACTTTACTTTGTTTCCTCCTCACTCTAAACACACACACACACACACACACACACACACACACACACACACACACACACACAATAACACTCATTCTGCTGATGGACTATTCTCCCACTCTCTCCCCCCCACTTCCCCCCATCCCCAATCCCTCCATGGCTCACAGCGCGAGCTCAGCGTCAGGTAGAGTGGTCTTTATCCTGTCTATCATTCTCTTCCTCACCATCTGCCCAGTTCCCCAATCACTCCAGCTTCTTACTGGGAGGGAGAGATAAAAAAGGAGGCCAGCAAAGCCAACCTCTGCCGCACTGATCTGCTGGCTGCTATGACACATCACCAGGCGGCACTATCGGGCTGTATCTGTACCCAAACATGGCTCCTAAAGCATCAGTCGTGGGCCTGTGCCAAAAACATTGTCAAGATGTAATTCACAGCAGCATGGAATAAATTAAAAAAGTGTATTCTTGATCAGAAGTTTGAAAGTGTTGTGGTGCAGCCAGCACTTAGCTTAAAGACGTTGGTTTTCCCTCTTTCTACCTTTTAGAAAAATGACAACTCACACTCTTCCTGGCTTCTGTGTCTAAAAATACAGCGATGCGTCAAGTCACTGACCCCTCCTTTCAGCGTCAGCGAGATTAAGAGAGAGAGTGACTACAACAGAAAGCGAGCGAGAGGAAGCTCTTGCTACAAATATTGTTGACTATCGCATACCTCAGCCACAGAGAAAGTTTCCAATACCCTACTACAAAGCGCTGAGTTTTTCCATTGAGTGTCGGCCACAGTGTCTGAGACGGAGAGAGAGGAAATGAGCTTGATGTCTGTCTTTAGACACAGGATGTGCTGGGGCCTGTGAGCTGAAATACCAACCTCTTCTGTTCCACATGGTGAAAAAGTGACAGCGGCACAGTAACTTGTGCACCTCCCACGCACACACACACAGTGCATGCATGTGTACAGATACCAAAATCTGGTCCAAAATGTGGATGTGGTCTCTTTAACCCAAATATATATAAAGATCTTTAAAAACATGACCTGTTATTCTATTAATTCTCAGATAATGGAAAATACAGTGAGTGATAACCAGGAAAGATCATTTTTCTTAGTTCACCTCTGTGGTAAGCATCTTACAGAGACGTTTGACATTGTCTAGTGTCTGCTGACACACTTTTCACTGTGTGAGATAGTCCGTCAAGCCTTCACCCACCTGATGTTGTGTCTTTTCTCATGTTTCCACCTCTTATCTGTTGTTTTCGTCTCTCTGTGTCTTCTCTGTTGTGATTGTTGTTGTGTTTCGTCTCAAAAACTCTCCCCATAGAGGAAACTTCGCTGGGATATGTGAGCAGATTTGCTATGATTTATCTTTCTTTGCATCTGGCTAATGTTTATTGCAGTGCCATGGTGGAGACTGTAGTGTCGACATGACTGCATCACTGAGTATTTCTAACAGTGTGTTCCTCTAGACCTCAGGGTGGCCCATGGCTAACCTGGTGTTCAACTACGTGTGGAATACTAGTCGTAGTAAAGCTAGTAGAGACATGACATGGAAAATAACATTCATCCAGTTACATTTGAATCATACCGGGGAATTTATATTATGTACAGTTTTTAATAGTTCATTTTAAATTCTTAATGTTCTTTTCCATTATCATGGTCTCTGTGCTGTTGTGTCAACACTGTGTGCTTGGTACTTTTCTGTTTCTGCCTTTTCCACTCACAGTCTGTAAACACCACCCTTGCTCAAACTGCTCCTAAGATATCTTTTGTGCATGTGTCTACTCGTGTGTGTTTTCTAACTCTATGTAGAGTATGTGCGAGCTCACTTTTTTGTGAACTGGCACATGCTGTCCACATCATATGCATGCAGAGAAGGGTTACCTGCACTCTTATTCATGTCTGTCCATCTTCCCTCTCCCTGCTCCTCTCACCCTGCTTCACCCCCGCTCTACCATTTGTTGCCGTGGTTACAGGGCAGCCCTGGCATCTGCACACCAGGCACAACCCCTCCCCCAGACCCTCAGCGTCCTGGAGAGCACACCCCAGGTCAGGGGTATGCACACCATCATCAGGTAAAGGCTCAAGAGTGTGTTACATTAATCTGTTTCCATTGAGAAATGTGCTGTCTAAAACCAGGGGCCACTTGTATCTTGTGTCTTTCTTTTTCCTAATCACCACATGTAGAAATAAGGAAACCAGCCGTGATGAGTTCATCTTCTACTCCAAGAGGCTGATGCGTCTGTTGATCGAGCGAGCGCTCTCCTTCCTCCCCTCACAGGTGTGAGACACTGACATCCACTGTTAATTAATTCATAGCACAGCACTAAGCTTCTGTAGTCCTTTGTATTAAGGAGGTGAACTCTGAACCTTTTTGTACCTGGGCCTGGATGGAGACGAGCGATGGGTAGAGAGATACAGCACCGTGTGTCGCATTGAAAGAAACGATTGAAAGATAGAAGATGAATTTAAATAGAGTGAGTTCTTGTTTTCAAGAATCAGATAGACAGACACCCAGCGGTGAGCGGCACGAACAAGGAAACTTATCATTTCACCACAATGGAAAGTTTCCATACCTGAACCATTAACTCTCAGACACATGTGACTGTTTTTTACTTCACTGCAGCTTGTCACAGACTCTTTTCCTGGCTTGTGTCGTGATGAGCAATATGCTCACACCGTTGTGATTTTTAATATTACCTCAGGTCCACCTAGTCCAGACCCCCCAAGGAGAGGATTATGAAGGCAGGACTTTTCATGGGAAGAGGGTGAGTGAACTCCATTTATTTCCAGCAATTTTCTCGACTCCATGTTTTTTTCAAAGAGCATTCAGGGGGGGTTTGTCTCTACCTCAACCGGTGCAATTAACCTTAGATTAATTGTTTTTTTCCTTTTCTTTGTTTCTCTTTAGATCACGGGCGTGTCCATCCTGCGAGCCGGGGAGACCATGGAGCCGGCACTGAGGGCCGTCTGCAAAGACGTCCGCATCGGCAAGATCCTCATTCAGACCAACCAGGACACAGGAGAACCAGAGGTGCAGTTTGAAATATGGCTTATAGATTATCAAACTCGAAACTCTTTTTCATATTGATCTGTGTAGAACCGTTTGCTTCCGTTGTCTTACATATGGCAACTCTAAAAATAAATACATGCCTATTCACACAAAGGCATTCATGAGTAATATCTCTAACCCACATCCTGTCTCTGAACACATCAGCTTCACTACCTGCGTCTACCTAAAGACATTGGTGAGGATCATGTGATTCTGATGGACTGCACCGTGTCCACTGGAGCCGCTGCCATGATGGCTGTACGAGTCCTGCTGGTGGGTGCGACTGATGGTTCACAAATCCACATCCATGACAGTGAATTGCATTGCAGCACTTTTCACAGCCATGTTTTGTTTTTTTGTTTTTTCAGGATCACGATGTTCAGGAGGAGAAAATCCTGCTGGTGTCTTTGCTAATGGCGGAAATGGGAGTTCATTCAGTGGCCTACGCGTTTCCACAGGTCAAAATCATCACAACAGCCGTCGACAAGAAGGTCAACGACCTCTTCCACATTATACCTGGCATCGGTGAGTTCAGACTGAGTTAATATCAGACTGTAAAAGTGCCTCAGAATATTACATTTAATTATTTCATGTTGTGTGTTGTGTGACGTCTTTTTACAGATTTACTCATTGTATCCCATTTGCTGTACTTTTAGGAAACTTTGGGGATCGATACTTTGGAACGGATGCACCTCCTGATTGGAGCGATGAAGAGATGGACGAGCCCAGTTACTAGTGACGATATTGACTGTGCACTGAAGTGTCTGGTGATGCTGGTCAGTTCTCCTCTGAGGACAATACGAGGACATGCTCTTTGCTTCGGTCAGGCCATGACATACTGTACAGTTTGTCCTCTAAGAGCCACACAAGGGCCCTGAAATACAGTAAAATACATCGCTACAGTCACCTTGTTCAATCTTTAAATTATATTATTTAATCTTGTGTAAATACTGTTGTGGAAAGAGGTGTTATGAAGGTTAAATATTTTTATATTTTGATTAAGTTATAAAGTCCAAAGGTTTTATTATGGTTTTTGAATTTTGGCAATCTCTGTTTGGAACTCTGCAGACTCGTTGTTTTAAGAAGATATTTCTTGCCTTAAGCCGTGCACTGTGGACGACACAACTGAATGTAAATTTGCACGAGCTGTACACGAGAAAAAAAAGATTCAAGCTTTCAAGGTCATTTCGATCAAACAGCTTCCTCACAACTTTCACAAAAGTAAAAAAAATCTGAACATGAACTCATGTTGCTCAACTTCCATTGCCAAGAGCACTTTCTGAAGGACCATTCAATCGGAAAATGTGTAGGTGTATCCGTCTCTTTCTTTTTTTTTGCTCTCTGGTTCAGCCTTTCCCTTCTCTGTGGATGCCGACCTCACCAGTTAAAAAGGGTGTTGAAACCCGCTTTTCATTATACAGCTGCAAGTATGCACTTGTGATGGGTATTTATGCAGTATGTCCTTCATTTACATATTTTTTACTATGGATAGACCTGACCAGTGAAAATAGAAGTCATACCTCTTTTTACTGCCGTGAAAATGGGTCATCTGCAATTTTTTTTCTTTAAACACACAGAGATTAAGTGTTTATTTCTGTCCCACGCATCCTGATTCATGCCTCTTTTTGTTTTGCTTTAGAGGGAATTGTGTCATTCTAGTTAACAACAGAAAGGTGCTGTTAGGATGTGAACTCAGAACATGTCGAAGGGGTTCTGCTAGTGCCTGATCTCTTCACGTGGAATCAGTATTGAAACAATAGGAGATGTGCTTGTTAGAATCTGTGCCTGTTTAACGTGGCCTTGCTCTTAAAAGGATCAGTTCAACAGCTCGCCACACAGTCACATGGTTTTCTCAACGAATGCAATTAATAGTGAAGCTCTCCTCTAGGCGTTCACAACTCATCATCAATACACCAACTCATTTTATTCCCATGCACTGTAAGAGGAGATACATTAACACTGTGGTTTGTGTTGAAAATGTAACTCCATGCATCCTGTCACATTATACTTACTGTTACTACTGTGTCAACATTTAGTAAACTGCTGGAGTTCCACAGATAGCGAGTCGCTCCGTACTGAAAATGCAGTGATTGTGTTTGCAGCCTCAGTGTTTGACCACGTGCTGTTTTTTGGTCTTTAATTCATCTGCTGCATGTTTGTTATATATTTAATAAAAAAAAGTGCAATGGAGCTTTTAGATTTCGTCCAGTGCGTCATTTCATTTCAATATATTTAACTACAACTCGTTTTAAAATATTCTTCAGGCAGCGTTATTACAAAAAACATGTAAATTATTCACCATGTTGGAAAATCCTGCTGAGATGTACACTCTCATTTTATTAGGTCCACCTGATTTATGCATTCAGCAGTCCTGCAATAAATCCTGCGGTTGTTGATTGTTTATTTTCTAGCAGGATAACTGGACAGATTACCATGAAACCTGGTGGTAAGAAGTGTAATAGGTCAGAGAAGAAGCCATCAAATATTGTTGGGTATCTAGATCAGAGGATGGATCAATGATTTTTTTTATGAAAAACTTCAGTGCTATTTACAGGATTTGTGTGAACGTGTGTGATCTACTTCATGCAGAACAAAATTAAAATCCTTATCCAGTAGATTTAAATTTGGTCGGATGTAGACTTTTGTCAGCCCATAGTTTTGGAGGATGTAGTTTGTGGTGTAGTTGACCCACATTGCATTGTGTTGGCATAAGGTGTTCCTATTATTCTGTCCACCTCATTCTTATCTAAACAACAGACTCAGCTTTTTGTATAATGCAATACAGTTCTACACAAAACTGAACATTTAGGGTTCCTAATAAACTGACAACTGGGCGAACATTAGCTGCATATTTTTTACCTTTATCACACACTTGAAGACACAATGACACATTACCTGCTCGTTGAAAATGAACAGGAAGGATATTGTGGTTGTCCTCTTCTCATGGAAAGTAACCTTGACATCTTCCATCACTTACTTCCATAATTATCACTCTGACAGCTGTCAAGATGTCAGACGGCTAAAGTGTGATTGACACGCGTTTGACGAGACTGACGGACAATTAGAAAGCAGGGGCCGATCAGGCAGGAGCTGACCCATAGGAGGCTTCTTCTCTTCTGAGGGGGGAGGCGAGAGAGGGACAGTGAAAAGACGTGCAAGCGCTAAGAATATCAGGAAGCCCGGCAGCAACAGACCTCTTACATTTCTGTTGCTCTAGTTTATTTATGTCATTAAGTGCAGCTGTCAAAAGATTAACATTTTTTGAAAAAGTTAAATTGAGTGAGATTTTAATGAAACGTAATAAGTTAATTTGAATGTGTTTAAATTTGCAAAAAGATGAGAAGTTGACTTTGTATATATTTTCATCACCAGAATTGTATTTCTCCTTCATACACACACATCTACAGACACACACACATTCTTGTACCTATATCTTAGAGAGGACCCTCATCGACATGATGCCTTCCTAGCCCCTCACCCTAACCTTAACCATGCAAACTAAATGCCTCACCCTAACCCTGACCATTACTCCAACCTAAACCTAATTCTAATCATAAAACCAAGTCTTAACCCGCAAACACTGAAACATTAAAAAAGTGAGTGACGGTCAAAATGTCCTCTGTTAGGCCTATACTTAAAATGGTCCTCACAAAGTCATAAGTACAAGAACTGACATATGCAAAGTAAATTTAATTGCATGGTGACATCCGCTAAAAGACAAAGTTTTAATAATTATTTTTGATTTACGATAAAATGTGTGAAAGTTCATAGTCTCTTGAATGGAGATGTCAGTGGAAAGTTTACAACCATCACTGACAAACAGGAAGGTGATGTGTGTGTGTGTATGTGCGCGCGTGTGTGTGTGTGTGTGTGTATGTGTGTGTGTGTGTGTGTGTGTGTGTGTGTGTATGTGTGTGTGTGTGCTGCATCCCCACTGCTAGTACAGAGCACGATGAGGTCACAGCTCAGTAACGACAGCAGGAGTGAGGCAGCTATAACTCAGCGACTTGTCTTTCTTTTCCATCCTCATGTCACCAGCTCTCCTCTCCTCTCCTCCTCTGTGCCTCCTCCTGGTCTCAACTTAACTTTTATTTTTCTCTTCCCTCCTGTATGCTCGGATGGGGGCTGAGGAGTCCGAAGATCTGCCGTGTGGGTAAGGAGCCGGCAGAGGACACTTCAGAAACTTATTTTGATGATTGTTGAGGAAATATGAGTATTTTTCTCAGGGTTGTTTGTTTTGGTGGACGTGCTCTCCGACACTGAGTGTGGCCTGGATTGTAAACGTGAAGAGATGGAGAAGTACAGTGGCTCAGTGCAGATACATGAGGATGAATTATTCAGACACTGAAGTTTTTGTGAATCACGTGATGAGGGCTGTTGAACAGGGTAAAGTATGACAGTCTTTACATTTCGTCCTCGAGCGTGTGTGTGTGTGTGTGTGTTTCTGTGTGTTTCTGTGTGGGTGTGTGTGCGTGTGTTTGTGTATGTGTGTGTGTGTGTGTGTGTGTGTGTCTTCTTCTGTGCTCTCCATCTGCATAGTTTATCATAAGAGTAAAGCCTCTAAGAGCCTGGACTGTCCTCATAAAGTCAGGCTGGGGTGATTTAGAGGGTTTCCGTATGTCATGCAGTTTATGCAGAAGGATTCTTTGGCTGAGTTACTCTTAACGATAACTAACTGAGTAACTGCTCTAACACTTCAGGTTAGTCAACACCACACAGTCAGAAGTAGTGCTGAGATATTGAGCTTTCCGTTTTCTGAATAAATTAACTTCCACATTTACAGTTTCTGTTTAAATTGCTGTTGCTAAAATGAGATATGATATTCATATTTTACAGTGAACACGGTGTCTGTAGCCTCTTATTAACAGTAAACATTAAAACCTATTGAGATAATATCCTCAGAATGAATAGTAATCATTGTTGCCGCTTAAATAAACTGCAGTTATTTCAACAAGTGCATTTTCTCCACTTTTACCTCACTGGATTTATGACTGGGGTTCCAAAATCATCTGATGTCTCTGATTATTCATGCAGCAGCAAATCGGAATTATTTGAAAGATGCTGCATAGTTATAACGTGATATTAATTTCATAACTTGACATAACAACCATTTATGATAGTTCCATTGGGACATAACAATTACAAACCAACAGCAAAGCTTCTTTACAGTTTGATTGATTATATGAATGTTTGAAATAAATTATATTTAGAGTTTTAGACCATTTTAGAACCAATAAAGTCTTTGAATTATGGCAATTTACATTGTTAACATGACCAACTGTGAAATCTTATATCATCTTTTGTGTGTTTGATAACAAATAATTATCATTATTACATAATTTTATGTTTGTCAGAAGAGTTGCGGACAGTGCACAGCGAGGCTCCCGCAGCAACCTGTGGACGACACCCGGTTGTACTCTCACCTTTTGAGTAGTTCTTTCTCGGACTGTCCGACCTGAGAATGGTGAATTCAGGCTCAATCTCAGGTTCGTCAGCCCATGAAACACTAACTCACCTCAGCACTGATAACAAAAGATCAAAACCTGCCTGGACAGAGGTGGAATATGTTTAATATTTCAGATTATCGGCTGATCACAAGCTGTTTAATCAAATGTGTAAATGCTGAATATTTTATCTCGTGGCTGAAACTGACTTGACTAAATTCCTGGTTCTTCTCTAATATATTGAATCAAGTTGCATAGAGAGAATTAGAGATACAGGGGAACAGTGTTCTCTAACTATTCACCAGTAGAGGGAGTAACGTGCACACTAACCAGAGAGCTGCCTCTGAAATTAAATTAACTCATTTGGATTTTAATATCCGAACTAAGTCACTAGAGTCATCTATTCTTCGAAAATGTTTTAATGTCTTGAATATTAAAATAAATATATTGTGAGTAGCGTCAAATGTTTCTTCTACGCTGTGCGACAGAAACATGCCACAGTTAAAATATGATGGAATTTTAAAACACGGAGACAAAATATCATTGTTGTCGGAGATGGACTCAACCCGCAGTAAGATTGTTGTTCGGTGAATGTCATATTTGTTCATCGGTTCTGTTTGTGTTTATTTAACAGCTCACTCATATGTGAATAAATGTGAACTGTTACTTAGAATTTCCACATTTTTGCCATGTACATCATTTCTGGTAGATATTTTAAACTCAGAGCCCAATTTCCTAAAAAAGACACAAAATGTAAAACCAGACTTTTGAATCTAATGCATTATTTTTGCCAGTTTGTAATAAATTATGAATTTACTGAATCATCTTGAATTTTGAAACAGACCTCAGCAAATAGGGACACATGACAATATAATATATGTGTAACCAAGATAAAATAAAATAAAATAAAAAACATTTGTACATTTGGAAACTCTTAGGTCATTATCTTTTAGTTTAGTTTAGTACATCATGTTTTTTTTAAGATGGTCCAATAAAAAAAAACTGCTCACAGATGCTTCACAGCATTTTGCTGCATCTTTAATCACGTGCACATCGCCCTTCAGTTTCCTTTCATTCTCCAAAAAGAAACTTGTTTGCTCGAAGCATCTCAGGCAAGAAGATTCATCATTTGTTAAATCACATCTTTTTTTGTCTCCAATTCTCCAAATTGTTCAATAAATCATTATTTAAGGGAAAAATAATCCTTTTGTTTTTTACGAGGGAACCAAAGTGTTTGAGTGACATTCAGCTCTGAGAAAGACATTTTATGTGAATTTTGCTTTTTAAAAGGCATTTCTGGTGAATTCTCTATTTTCTCTGTTTGTGTTGTGGTTTGAACAGAGGCACACACACATCATCTTTTTACAAGCTGACCTCTCATTGCGATTAATATGCAAATCAATCTGAAAATCCCAGGTATAATATGAGGAGCTAAATGAAACACAAACAGATCGGTCCAAACTCGTTTTAAATTTAGTGAGATAGCTCGGAGCTTTTTATTTTCCATCAATTATCCCAACAAGTAAAATTAATTAAAACTAAATACACTCAAGACATTTTCTTATTTTCTTTGTCTCTTTTTGTGCAACACAGCTTCTGAAATGATTTTTCTTTAAATATTGGATCATACATAAGACATGTGTTGCTTGCAGAGAGGGTATAAACGTTGACGTGTTCTTAAAAGCACCGTGGAGCTGTTGCACTTGTACGACACACGTTTGATTATCAGCTATAAATGTGCTTTAGTGGTTTTATTGGCCCATACTGGTTTGCAGGTATTGTTTTAGCTTAATGGTCTGTATGTTGGCGACTCCCTTCCACAAAGTGTGATTGACTCCTTTGAGGACACGGCAGGTGCTCGTTATCACACCCCTGACAATATTTAAAGGACAATGGAGTGTTGCAGTATTTGTTGTTTCTCATGTTATTTCATCTGCTTTGCAGTAATTGTATCAGGAAAACTTGGTTACAGTTAAATTTATTGACGTCAGTCTAGTGTTGCCATGAAAACAGATTTGACAAACAGCCTTTAGGAGGTAAATGGCCCTGTAGAAAAAGGGACCAGAGGAGTGTGTGACCCCGATGACCTTGCTTTCATTGGGGTCAGAGGTCAGATTTGGATGCAGCTCTCTGTGGAGAGATTATAGCAGGTCACCAAGGTAACATAATGGCCCGGCAGGATGACCAGGGTCACATGGTGAGCACTCACTTTGATATTTATTACAATACGACTTTAATCTCACAGCCAAAAAAAGGGCCATGTTTGTTTTTGTCATGTTGTCATGTTTATTTCAATCTATAATAAATGATTACACAAACATAATACTCACAATTTTCTGAATTACCATAATGATGTGTGTGGGTTATTTTTGTGTGTTTTTTTGTTGGCGCGCCCAGCTTTGACCTTTGTTGCCCCATCAGTTTCTTGCTTTTTTTTTGTTTGTGTGTTTGTTTATTTGTTTGTGAGTCAGTCCGCCGGGTTTAAGGGTTTGAGCCACGTTGCCTGGGGTCACTTTGATGGGAATGAAGGAGTTGAATGAAAATGTGTGCGTGTGTTTGTGAGTTTGTGTGTGTGTGTGTGTGTGTGTGTGTGTGTGTGTGTGTGTGTGTGTGTGTGTGTGTGTGTGTGTGTGAGGGTGAGACGAGGTGCTGGCATACAGCTGCGTCTGAGGCTGATCGGGCGAACTCAGGTCAGCTCATGTCAAGTAAGAAAAAGCAAAGATCATTGAATTTACTGTAGACATGTGAAGACTCACATTTCATCATGTTCCTGGTTTAAAAGTGAAACTGATTTTCAGCCTCATAATAAAACTCTCGTGTTTTGGAGATGTCATATAACATTTTAGCACTTTTGTATTTAAAACTGTACATTTTTTTATGGCTGACTTTCTACCTTCCAGGCACTGTGGCTTTTTCCACAGTATGAAAGTCAATACTTGACACAAATTAAATGAGATGGTTTCCCGATCACAGTCAATATTTAATCATATTTATTTTTTATGTCAATGTTATGTTACTTGATTTCTTTATGATGGACTGGTCTGAGAATCCTCAGTCTTTATACGTCAGATATGAATCTGAGCAGCAACGACTTTAATGCAAAAGGCAACAATTTAATTTGTTTCATTTCCATATTTGGCCTTTCTCATTTAGACTTTTTGGCAGGAGACAAACAGGTCAACGCTGCAGAATCAATGTACGACCAAAGCAATTAAATGCAAGGATTTCTCTCTCTCTGTTCTCATCCATTATGTGATAATGATAACCAAAACACACATAGTTTATTATGACATATTATCTGTGTCAAGCTATTTTCAAGCTATTAATTGTGCTGTTGTTTAATTCAAATATGCTTCAAAAAATTACTCACAAAAATATAAAGATCATGGGATTTGTTGCAAACGGGCTAAAACAATACACATTACCAGTATCTTTTTTAATATGCATATAAAATTACAAACTTTTGGGAGTCAGTGTAGCAGCAAGCGCAACACAGATAAATGACCAATGGGTAAACCTACATGATGGCCGTCTCCTACTTGACCAATCACTGTTTATGTGAGGAAGTGACAGAGCATCATCCATCTTCTCTCTGTGTGTGTGTGTGTAAGTGTGTGTGTGTGTTTGTGTGTGTGTGCGTGTGTGTGCTTGCGTGTGTGTGTGCGTTAGAGGGTTGAAAGGTGTGGTGTGAGCTGAGGTCAGTTATAGCTCCAGCCCTGAGGAGAGTGCCACGGCGGCCTTGGGGCAGTGTGTGTGTGTGTCTGTGTGTGTGTGTGTCTGTGTGTGTGTGTGTGTGTGTGTGTGTGTCTATGTGTGTGTGTGTGTGTGTCTGTGTGTATGTGTGTGTGGGGGGTGCAGTGGTTCACTTCCCCTTTCCCTGCCTCACGGCTTCCTGTGAGCGCTATAACCGTTAACCACACCCTCCTCCCCCGGCCTACACCCCCCTCGTACCACCACCACACACCAAGCCCCAGAAAGCGCTCGCACACCAGCTCTCCTCTCTTTCTCCGTTGCTCCGTGGCCTATGAACACACACATGCACACACTCTAACAATAGTCCTCTTCCCTCATTCTTAGTCACACATCTCCCTTCTTCTCTTCTCTTTCTGCCCTGACAACCATCGCTCTTTCTTTCTCTCTGCTCCTCGTTGCCGTCCTACTAAATATAAAGGTAAGTCAACACACATGTCCGTAGGCATGTTCGTGCTACAGGTACTCGTGACAGGTTGGCAGCATTTCCCATTGAAGGAGATATTCAGGATCAAATCGAAGCTTCGTGAAACTTGAGTCCCCATTTCCAGAAGTCAAGCAAGAGATGGAATAATTAAGAGCAAAAAGAACGGAAACAAAACACACAAAATGGCAAGAACAGCCGCGCTCTGATCTGATCACTGTCTCACAAACACCATATATCACACCTAACAATAACCAGCATCCCCACCAAACTCCCATCAGGCATTGTGCTGCGGAAGAGGAGATTTCTGAACGAGATCTTCTGTGTCTGTGTGTATCCGAGTGGGCGTACATAAGCCTGTGGTCTGTGGAGGGACAGCAGAGATGTGTTGAAGAGTGTGTGCGCGTGTGAGTGTGTGTGCGCGTGTGAGTGTGTGTGCGTGTGTGCGTGTGTGTGTGTGTGGAGGGGGGGGTGAGGCCTATTCCTCTGAAGGGAGTGCTGTTTCTGTAGGGGAGAGGAGGAGCGGGGTGGAGTGCACGGAGTAAGTGAGTGTGTGTGTGTGGGGGAGTGAGTGTGGGGGCAGCTAGGCCATCTGGACTGCGAGAAGGCTGAAGAAAGGGAGAGTGTGGTGGTGGTGTGAGAGAGAGAGAGAGACAGAGAAGGAGAGAGAGAGAGAGAGAAAGCAAGAAGGAGGGTGCAGGGGGATGAGAAGAGAGCGAAGGAGAGAGGGAGGCAGAGCTGGAAACTGAGGGTGTGGGGGAGAGAGTTACAGGCAAGAGCAACACAGGGAGGGATGTTGCTCGCGGTCATTACACTACATATTTCCACTGTTATACTCAACATCCTGCGATATGTATTGATTTCACTTGACAGAGACACAATAGGTGTGCGAACGTGCACATGCAAGCGTTGGCTGAGAAAAAGACGTTTGTGTTTGCAAGGCGTTCACACCCGTCCACTCAGCTTTCTCTTTATGAAGATGCCTTTTGCTAAAAATATATATTCCACACACATAATATTATCCCGCGGCTGAATCCCACAGCTTGTACTGTGTCTCCGAGCGGTGACATTCACATTCGGAATCACAGACAGGGAGTATTACTGAGTCAGATCTGACCACAGACTGTGACGGTCGTTATTTATAACAGACAGGACAGGACAGTGTAGGTTATAGGGGCAGACTTTCCTGAAGTTGTTGGAACATGTGCTGTGTACATGGGATACTGGTGTTTATCACTCAAACTTTTTTATAGCACCTGTCATATAGGTTAGTGCAGTTTTAAATGTTTCACGATTGACTGACAGAACAAATAAAAATGCTGACAATGAGATGACGTAAAATTTATTTAAAAAGTGTTACTAGCATTATTTTTTTAAGTACAACAATCAGAAGAAAATATAGGGTAAAAACACAAAGGATTCTGGTAATGTTATAAAATAATGTCTATAAAATGTTCTTAGAAGCCACTCTAAAAGATTTGAAGGTTGTGCCTTGTGTTGTTAGTATTCTCGTGGTTTGGAGCATTGAAGCTGAAAGCTGCCTCACAAGTCCTGCACTTTGTAACAGAGGACCTGAGGAGCCGTACTACTTCATACACTTTGAGCATATGTGACATTTTGGTGTACGACCATGTAAAGACATTATCCGTACAATATATTTTGATATCTAAGTCAATAAACGGACTAATTAAGGTGTGATGCATCCAGTGATCGTCTGTCACGTTGTACGTTGATCCAGATCACAAATGTGCTGTTTAGACGTTTCACTCTTCAAACAAAGTTTATTTTTGTGGTGTGTCTCTAGATTTCTGTCGATAACAGACACAATGGCCCTTTTTTCACAGCAGACATTTTGGCTGCCATCATTGTGGTTAAAGCAGAAACAGAAGTAACCAATGAACCATAAATGGCACTCATAGAGCGCATACATCTGCCGAGGCCCAACAGTTCCCTAAAATCCAACCAAATTGCACACACCAAAAAATATCACTCTTTTTTATCCAGATCCATGGATTTTTCTCTGACAAATCGATGAAATGTGAAAGAGAAAATTAAGAAAAAGTATTTCCCTGGACCCGCCCCCCGATCCAGATCCACCCCAAAATTAGTATTTTTTTTGAATTCCTGCAAACAAACAAACAAATATACAAACAAACGATGAAGTAATTAACAAAGACTCAGCATGCAGCGCAACACCAGGACGCTGACACTAAAGCAACTGAATGGAATCCAGTCATTATGAATTACATTTTTTATTACATGACGTTTACCTAGTGTGACATTTGAATGTGTTTCAGGGGAAAGGGGCCTATGGACATGGATCCTATCAACACCTTTATTCCTCCCATTATTTGTGCAACATGTTAAGTTTTTCTGTTCTGGAATGGCCCCATATTTGCTGTGTAGTCTTTGTACCCCAGGCAAATAAACAATGGATTAATCCCACAGATAATTTAGTCTCTCTTGGGCTTTAGCATTCCCAAACAAGTGAGCGGTTAACCTGACACAAACATGGAGACACTGCGTGCCTGGAGCTTTGGGCTGGGGAGCTGTTTACGGTGCCCTGGGGCGGCTCCTCGGCTGTGCCGGGTTTGTAATCCAGCATTAACTGTGAACAATGCCAGTTGGCGCTTGATAAATGACAACTAAAGTTCTAATTACTCGCCACATGTTATGATGCATTGTGGGATAATTTGAGCCTCACTAGACAAAACTATAAAAATGGCAGACACTCTAACAGTAAATGATTTGTCTTTAAATCCTGTTTGGTGTAAAGTGCTCTCAGTGGAAAACGACATTAAGTGTTCTCCAGATGTGATGTGATCCTCGATGACATCATTCAGTTATCAGTAGGGAGATAAACACACACCAGACAGATGAAGGGGACGTGAATATGATGGTTTGCAGTGATGGATGTGAGAAGTGGAGACCGACCCCCTGTACTGTCCTTGGATGGTCTCCTGACCCCCTGGCCCTTCTCATCCTCACCCTCACTCCACCTCCTCACCCTCCTCATCACGTCCCCATCCCCCGTCTCTCGGCCACGTCAATATCACCTCGTTCCACTCCCAACCTCCCCACAGACCTCCCCCGTTATCTCCCACCACCCCCCCCGTCCTGAGCTCCTGGGGCCCTCCTGACTGAGGGGTCAGCAGGGGTCGGAAAGTCTTGTGCACTCACGCTCTTCCCTCTCCTCTCCTGACCCTGTCCCTGCTGCATCACATCTCTCGTTCCCTTCTCGGTGTCCTGAGCTCAAACATTCATTTTTTTCTGTCTCATTGACCCACTTTCTCTCCCCCCCCCCCCCCCCCTCTCTCTCTCTCTCTCTCTCTCTCTCGCTCTCTCTCTCTCTCTCTCTCTTCCTCTTGCAGTTTCTCCACTCCTTCACTAGCTCAAGCTGTGGTGTATTGATCTCTCTCTCTCTCTCTCGCTCTCTCTCTCTCTCTCTCTCTCGCTCTCTCTCTCTCTCTCTCTCTCTCGCTCTTTCTCTCTCTGTCTGTCTATTCCTTTTGCTCCCCAGTGTACTGTAATGTTCAAACCCTTTTGATCGGTGTGTTGTGCCTGTCTATCCACTGCTTCCCTAAATGTCTCCATTTACTGTAAGCTCTATCATCACGTTGCGCTCAATTTTCTCTCTATCTCATTGTCCGACACACACACACAGACACACACAGCCACACACACACACGCGCACACACACACACACACACACAATCTGTCAGGTTGACGTTCATTCCTCAGATGTAAAACAAAGTTGGACTGTAGTCTGACTTGCAGCTCACAATTTAACACATTTGTCTGCTCTGCTCGATACTATATTAGTTTCTGTGTGTGTGTGTGTGTGACTGTGTGTTTGTGTGTGTGTTTTCTTACACATGGCAAGACATGTTACCTGTAAGTTGAATGTGGGGCTTGTTTTTCAGCTGAAACCCTTGGATACTCCAGGGGATTTACATGCAACATGCTGTAACCCCCCCCCCCCACTGACTCACACACACACATACTTCCAGAGAAAACACAAGCACAGCCAACAGGAGGAGGGGCTGGACTTTACCCCCACATGGCTGAAGGGAGAGGAGATGAGGTAAAGAAGAAAAAAAAATTAGAAACCAAATTAGAGGAACTGGTCAGGCGAGGAGGAGAGGCAGAGGGGAGTTGGAGGGGAAGGAGGGGAGGAGATGGGTTGAAGGAAAGGAGGGCTAGGACAAACAGAGTCAGCGACCTGAGCTGAGGAGGGAGTGTCTGAGAACCTACCCAGCATGCATCAACAAGGAGGCTGCTGAGAGGACAGAAAGGCCAGTTAAAACACAGTGAAAGCACCACGTCGAACGAGGTGTGTTGGGGAGAGTGGTCTTTGTCAGGCCGTCAGCCTCTGACCCTCCCCTTGTATGTGTGGGAGTGGGTCTATTCCTACATCATTGCCCCAAATGATCCAAACAAAAGCCTTATCACACCCCCCACACGCACCATAAACCCCCTGACATATGTCATCATCACCCCCACACACCTCAGTGAGAAACCAAGGTTTAATCAACACAACCTGACAGCAGGACAGGATATTTGGGGAAACGGGGCTTTCAAACAAAAAGGATCTCTTTCCACTCAAGTGTTTAGGCCCTGTGTCTCCGCCCATACTAACACGCCTGAAAAAGCACACAGGCCACGCGTGTGCCGGTGTGCACAGGAAATGCTCCGTATCATTGTAAAATACAGAATTTAACTGCCGAGCATCTGTTAGCAAAGATAATAGGGTAATTTATTATCCATGTTGCGTTGTACAGTGGTAGATCAGACCAGAGGCGCTTGTTTCTGAGCTGAAGGGGGTCATGTGATAGCAGCCCGCCGGATCAGCGAAGCCCCCTTTAGGACCGAAAAGACCCAATCAGCAAGCGGAAGTAAGGGTCATTGTTTCCAAACATCTGTGTTTGCTCCCGTCCAGACTAAATCAATCCCCGGAGATTACAAACTAAAACCAGCAGCGTTTCCAAACTTCTAAATTCTAGCGGCAGAGTAGAGCAGACGCCAGGAGCTTCAATAGCAGAGTTGATCACTCACGTAAATCACCGCGGCCCAGTCTCCCCACTATACTTCTGAAACCACCTCCTGACTCTCCCCCATGGAGAGTGTTAAAACTCTGAGAGGTCGGAAAGTCAGCAGGGAGGGTCTGGGGGGAAAAGCTCCGATCCCGTTGAATCATCGTGATGACTCGGCCTCTTCCCGATTGTCTTTGTCACTGCGGTATCTAACCGTCACACTCGGATACATGAAGAACGCTCACACCACGCTGGTATAATGAGTAACGAACCCCCCCCCCCCCCCCCCCCCCCGTACAACACAACCCACCCTTGGTAGTAAAGACAGTCAAATTGGGATAGCTACACATTACATCCTCCTCCAGCTGTGACCTTCCGCCCCCATCCTCTTCTGACTCTATCCCATTCTCCCTCTCTCATCCTTTTCCTTCCCTTTCTGTCTCCCTGTCTTCTGTTGCCTCATCCCTTTCTCTTGTTGCTGTAAGTAAGCAGCTTAAACACCTACAGGGTGTGACATCGGGGCCCACACGCGCCTCCGATAGCAGCCAGTGCGGGCGGGAGAAGGCAGCGCTGAAAAGGAGAGCGTCTCATCCGTCTATTCTCTCCTCCGTGCTCTGGCTGGCATCGACGGCGCAAGTGTGGTTAAGGCAAAGCCAAGGCTGTCCCCTCACATTAGCCGGGACTGAGCCAGACAAGCCGTCACCCCCCCACCACCCCTCCACCCCGCGCAAGACTGTCCTCCACTGCTCATCTCAACAACCCCCCCCCCCCCCCATTCCATCGCTCTCTCATCCTCTTTTCTCCTCTCCTCCACTCGGCTCAGCTCTGCCATGGGCACCGGTCCCCAATCTCCAAGGTGATTATGACAAAAACGAACGACCCCCAAGAGACGGGGCCAGCAGAGATAAGAGAGAGAGAGAGAAGAGGATGGCAGAGGGAGAGAACGAGGAGGAGGAGGAAAGGATTGGAGATGGATGATGTAACAGGGAATTTTGGCTCTGCCTCATGATTTGGGTTGAGAGAACCAGCAGTTCATACCAGCCTATATCTATCTATATCTATATCTCCATCATTCTCATTTTTTTTTTGTACTCTAAGAAGGACAGTCGGTAGGTAGCAGTGCAAATATACAGTATCTGTACTGGAGAACATATTTATAGTAAAATATTTAAGATCTTATTTTGGGATTTTCCATTTTTATGCTACTTTTCTCACACAACACTGTTTTCAGATTAAGATTTGACATCAAAATACAAATACAAATTTTGTCCTACAACATGATGCTGTGTTATGCTATAGCTAATAAAATATGAAATATATATAAATATGTTCATCCTCAGCCAAATGCAATATGAAAGTATATTACAGTTTTTCTCCATTGCTTTGGATCATTTCACGAAACAGAAATGACATTCTCAGAGCTCTAAGTGCAAATGGCAAAATAGCCCATATGGTTCAGCACAACTACATAGATCACCTTCAAAAGGTCATATCTAACCCAAAACAGTTAACTCAAGTTTCAAAACCAAATCATTTTCTCATATAAATAGTCAGTGCCCCCAAAATGAAAATTTCCTTCTCGATTGCTGTGGCTCATCTCTCAAAATAACATAGATGGTTCAGCAAAACTCCATAGCACACCTGCAAAAGGTCACATCTCTCCCAAAACAGCCAAGTCATCAGTCAAAACTAAATCCTTTTCTCATTCAAATAGTCAGTGCCCCCAAAATGAAAAGTCCCTTTGGCATTGTTTAAACACTACAGGTCAAAATGTTTAGATGTTTAGTCAGTATGGCAGTGGACCATAGAAATATCCCTCATGTGCACATTTCAATCTTGGCTCAGTCCTTGAATGGTCACTGAATGGTTACAGTAGATGTTTTCCTTCCAGAATATTATGTGTATCAAACAGAAAAAAGATTAATTCAAGGTTTCACATAAAATATGTTTATTGAACTCATACTGTAATGGAAATTGTTACAGTAATTGCCATACATCGTGCTTACAGTAACAGAAAATGTGTACAGCACAATATACTGTCAAACAATAAGCACATCAAAACTAAAATTTGGCATAGTGAGATATGACCTTTTGAAGGTGATCTATGTAGTTGTGCTGAACCATATGGGCTATTTTGCCAATTGCACTTCGAGCTCTGAGAATGTCATTTCTGTTTCGTGAAATGAGCCAAAGCAATAGAGAAAAACTGTAAACTTACTGTGTGACTGGTGATCAGATGTGTGAAACTCAACCTTCATTACTAAAGTTCTAGTTGCACCTGAAAATTAAGCCAATGATCCAAGATATCCTTATTACAGTATATACCATGATGTTTTTCATGGTATTATGTGCCTGTACGATTTTGACAGTAGAGTGAACTATTGTGCAGGTGATGATGTAAACAATGAAATTATGCCAACATGTTCTGCAGAGAACAACCACTTGACTGAGAAGCGACAGTCAGTTTTCACCAGCAATATATATTCAATTGGTAATTGGGCTAACTGAAGGCAATTGTACCTAACCGTTTGCAAAGGTGTTCTAAATCATTTGAAATTTGTGCAAGCTGTTGGAAATTGTACTTGTCATTGCAAGGATGTGCTAATACAATTGCAATTTGATTAAAGGAATGAGATATTCCAATCTGTTGTGAACAAGTGCCCAGTGGTTTGGAGGTTTGCACGTGTTGTTTTGAGAATGTCATTTCTGTTTCGTGAAATGAGCCAAAGCAATGGAGAAAAACTGTAAAACAGATCAAATAACAATGAAACACCTTCTGACTAGTTCAAATACTTTATCAAGAACTTGCTTTGAGTGCTAGTAACTAGTAATTCTGGACTTTTATTTTGATAAAAATAAATGCAGGATAGATAGATGGATGGATGGATGGATGGATGGATGGATGGATGGATGATAGATAGATAGATAGATAGATAGATAGATAGATAGATAGATAGATAGATAGATAGATAGATAGATAGATAGATAGATAGATAGATGATGGATAGACTGATGGAGAGATGGATAGATAGATAGACTGATGGAGAGATGGATAGATAGATAGATAGATAGATAGATAGATAGATAGATAGATAGATAGATAGATAGATAGATGATGGATAGACTGATGGAGAGATGGATAGATAGATAGATAGATAGATAGATAGATAGATAGATAGATGATGGATAGACTGATGGAGAGATGGATAGATAGATAGACTGATGGAGAGATGGATAGATAGATAGATAGATAGATAGATAGATAGATAGATAGATAGATAGATAGATAGATTGATAGATAGATAGACTGATGGATGATGGATAGACTGATGGAGAGATAGAGAGATAGATAGATAGATAGATAGATAGATAGAGAGATGGATAGATGGATAGATAGATAGATTGATAGATAGATAGATAGATAGATAGATAGATAGATAGATAGATAGATAGATTGATAGATTGATAGATAGACTGATGGATGATGGATAGACTGATGGAGAGATAGATAGATAGATAGATAGATAGATAGATAGATAGATAGATAGATAGAGAGATGGATAGATGGATAGATTGATAGATTGATAGATAGATAGATTGATAGATAGATAGATAGAGAGATGGATAGATTGATATATAGATAGATAGATAGAGAGATAGATAGATAGATTGATAGATAGATAGATAGATAGATAGATAGATAGATAGATAGATAGATAGATAGATTGATAGATAGATAGATAGATAGATAGATAGATAGATAGATAGATAGATAGATAGATAGATAGATAGATAGCAAGATATTGTGCATAATTACACAGATAGATGGTGACTAGCATACACAAGATCCCTTCTCTTCCACGAGGGTCAAAGATAATTTGTTGTGGTGTGTAATGGGGTCATGACCCCACACGGTCAGTGGGGTCAAATCAAACAGCAGCACTGAGCCCAAGAAGGTCATTAAAGAGACAGAGAGGCCTGATGGGGGAGGCTGAACGGGGGATGCTGTTAACCCCTTCCCCTGCCTCCCTGCAGAAGACGAGAGGAAGCACCGAGGAAGGAAATGTAGTGGAGGAGAAGAGATGAGAGGTCATATTATTGTAGCATAGCAACCCAGGTTTCAGTGTGGGTTGAAGCAAGCAATAATATATAATATCGCTTAGAGGTTAGACGGCTTAGAAGAATCTTTCAAGATGGATGTGGAAAGAGAGGTGCACTTTCTGCGCAGGAGAGGGGGAGGGAAGGTAGGAGAGGGGGTGGGGGTGAACGGAGTCAGTCGAAAAAAATAGCCCAATACTCCCATCTCCATCCACTCCCCCTTCTCTCTTAGTCTGTCTCTCTCTCTCTCTTTCTTTCCCTCCCTCTTCCTCCGCTCTGTGCATCATTAAAACAAGCAGAGTAGTGTTCTGAGCGTGGGGCTGCACTGAGACGGTGACCTCCACAACAAGAAGATGTTCTTGCTTCGGGGAAGAGAAGGTCATTTAGTACTCCCCTCTCTCTCTTTCTCTCTCTCTCTCTCTCTCTCTCCCTCTCTCTCACTCTCTCTCTCTCTCTTTCGCCTACTACCTCCATTGGAGTAAATGAGATTTAGAGGGGGTAGAATAGAGGAGGAGGGGATCAAGAGAGATGGAGAGATGGAGGAGGGCATTGCATTGTGGGATTCATAACACAGAGGAGCCAGATATGATAAACAGAGAAAGATCTGAATTCCCCTAAAGTAAAGTGGCTTGGAGGGGCAGACGGGGGCTGCAATCTCAGAAATCCAGGGCATGAAGGGCCAGAATGTGAGTCTGGCTCTTTTTCATTTGGGAGGAAGATTATTTCTGCCGTGAACTGGGGAGTGCGGGGGGTGAGGTGGGTGTGGGGGGGGTACACACATGTGTTTACTCCACACGTGCAGATGGACAGAGCGAGGTCAGCCAGGAGTCACTCTTATCAACGACCACCACGACTTGAGGGGTGACGGGGAGCGATACCTGCGTCCCTGTGCAGAGGCGTCTCTCCATCATATACACACAATGGACACAAAAGGCCTGCCGCTGCACGGAGGACACGAAAAAGTCCTGTGGGTGACATGAGGACAGGCAGTGGTGTGAACAGCCCCGGCACCCCCCCCCCGAATGTCGCCTTCACACAGGAACAAAATGTGTGGGCAGCGAGCACAAACACATTCCCTGTATCCTCCAGATGATTATACAGCCTGTAAATCCAATAACCTCGATTCACTCTGCTCCTTCTGTCATTCTCCATTCATTCATTGACACTTTTCTTTGAGAAGAGAAACCTGCTCGTTCTCAGGCTTCCTCCTCTCCTTTATTAATGCCAACTGTCCTTGCTTCCTTTCCTCTCTTGCCCCCTCCCGATCCTTCTCCGTCCTCTCTTCCCTCCCACCATCATCGGACTTGGTTCCCGTATACTCTTAATTTGCTCTTTCTCTCCGAGGGAGGACTTTTTTTTTATAAAAGCCTTGTCGTTTTCCAATACTGATTTGAGTATCACTGAGCTGCACCTTCACACATATTGTTTTCTCACACCTTGTGCCAAATATTCCTTTGTAAAGTCTTCCCCCATCCCCTGCCTGCACCTGGTAGAGATAGTGTTCTTTCAGCCGCCGGCTCTGCTTTCTATACAAGCAGGGCTAGGATGGCACAAGCACCACACAGCTGTTCCCCTTGGTAAATTGATAGTGAAGGGTAGTGGATGGGGCTTTGAAAGCGCCCTGTGCTATTTTTACGACAGTTGTAGATTTTTTTTTTGCTGTTTAATTCAATGTGACCAATTACACCGCTGCTTTCCTCGGTAGGGGGGGGGGGGGGGGGGGCAGGCAGAATGCTGGGAGAGCAAATTAATGCTCGACTTCAAAAAGTTTAGGTTTAAAGTGCGTTTACGTTCCTCATCACTCTCTTCCTTCTAAAGACGTGCCTGTGCATCTAATGTCTCCTCCTGACACAAAGTCAGACAGTAGAGGAGAGACTTTCTCTGCGAGCAGCAGAATTCTGTCTGAAACACGGAATACACTGAACCCCCCCCCCCCCCCCAATGAAAACCCACACGGACGTATATATAACACACCCATCAAACTGTGTTTCAAGGACTGATCAGACGGTACCACACACACTGTAGGTACCACACACACACACACAAACACACACACACACACAGGACACAAAACCACACAAAACTGAGAAGTCCCACTTTCCCCCCACACCGCTCCTCTCCCTCCTGAGTGCTGCTATGAGTGTTCCTAGGTCTTAATACATGTGAAAGTGGCCTAATGACTCCTAAACCCATCTACGAGCAGGGGGTAGTGTAACCGGGGGCTCTGGGGTCATGCTTGTCATGTTAGGAGGATTGGAAAGCCACATTGGCGTGAGGGAGCACAGCTTTGAGTAAAGCAGCTTGTTTCAGGCAGGAATTGTGTTTGCGGACCTCTCTCAGAGTGAGTGAGAGACTGTGTGTGTGTGTGTGTATATGTGTGTGTGTGTTTGAGAGTGAGAGAGAGAGTGAGAGTGAGAGAGATCTGTGCCTGGGCATTACAGACCTACATCCTTAATCCACATGGCCTGACATTCTCTGTTATCCGGCCCGCAGCAGCCAACTACCCAGACTGATGGAGGCATGGCTCTCCCCCCCCCCTGCTTCGTCATGCCACACATCACTCTCTTAATACACACACACACACACACACACACACACAAACTGTCTATCACTCACTCAGAGTAGGGTCCGAAAACACAATCCCTGCCTGAAACAAGCTGCTTCACACACACACACACACACACACACACACACACACTGCATGCTGTGCTGTGCCATTGACTCTCTTCCTCATGCACTTTTCCCACTTCCTCAAACCTGCAACGATTCCTGGTCACAGCACGACTATTTCCTAAGAAACAAGCCCCTCCTCACTTCCTTATTATAGCACAGACACACAGGGGCGGACTGTGTGCACTGAAACACACACACACATTTACATACACTCCATGTTATCTGTAAGAAAAGCTCGGTACAAATTACTAAGTACACTCGAGTTAATTACTTTTATGCTGCTGTGTACATCCACTGCCCTACATTTGTTATAAAATAGCATAGGCTACTTTTAACCCATTTATATTTATCTATATATAAAAATACCTTTTGCTTAAAGAATATTACAAACTTCAGAGAAGTAAAATTATCCCGTATTTCTCAGAAAAAGCTAAATGTGGCATCAAAATAATCATAACAAATTTGTAAGACAACTTCTTTTTTCACCTTTTCTGCTTTATTAGTTATCACCTTTAATGACCTGGTGACCCCTCAGCTTGACCTTCAGATCCATTGGAGGGGTCTGACTGCTACAGGTGAGTTGGGAACAACTCGACCTAACTGAGAAAGTTACAAACTGCAACAGTAAAATGACATGTACATTCTTTAGCCATCTAACAAGGACCATTTCTCACCAGGACGAGTACTTTTTAATTTAGACGTTTTCAGGGTGTGGAACAGTGTCAAAGCGTGTATGGAGGCAAGGTTCCAGGTTCAAATCCTGGCTTTGATGGGGCCTTCCTGTGTGCTGTTTGCATGTTCTCTGAATTCCAGTCAAAAGACATGCAGATTGGAGTTAGGTAAAATTTAGAGTCTTTGTGAATGTGAGGATGGGCGGTTGTTTGTCTCTACAATGTTGTATTTGTCAGATATATATGTTTATTGTCATATAGTATATGTCAGACATGTATGTATATAGTCAGATTTACCTTTAGCCTCAGATTTGGCTTTAACCTTATTCCCATTAAAAGGCCGGAACATCTTTTGGCGCCGAGGTACAATTTTGGATTATTATTATTTTTGTTATGACAATCAGTCTGACGGAGCTTAAAATGTGATGGTTACACAACTGCTCCTACTCCCCCCCCCCTCTCTCCCCTCCCCTCTTTGCCACCTCTCCTCTCTTCCCCATTATTCTCTGCGCACCTCAACCGGTCGAGGCCGCCCACACTGAGTCTGGTTCTGCTGAAGGTTTCTTCCAGTAAATGAGGGAGTTTTTCTCTTCTCTCCACAGTCACCAAAGCGTTTGCTCATTGTGGGAACTGTTGTGTTTCTCTATGAGAATTTAAGGTCTTGACCTTATTGTGTTATGATTTGATGCTAAAAAATGTTACTGAATGAAATACCTTTGATTTTAGCTCATTCATTTTTTGCAGTGGACCTTGTGAACCACTTTGTAACCTTGTTTAAATAGGTGCTATACCAATAAAGTTATTATTATAAAGTTATTATTATATGTCAGCCCTACACTGGTGACTTGTCCAATGCTCAAAAAGGACAAGTTGTGTAGATAATGGACAGATCGATGATTTAAGAACATAACTCTAAGATTTTGAGTCCAGGACTTTGCAGCTTGCAATAGAGTATTTTTAAACGTACTTATTTAAAGAGTCTTCTTACTTCCCACAACACTGGGTACTTGACCAATTAGGACCAGCGCTGCAGTGTAATTTCCTGACAGAAGACAGGCAACTGCAAAACATACAAGTGTACGACATTTTCTAGTTTTTTAAGAAACCACTGGTCGTGTCGTTCTCTCTGTTCTGTCTCACAAGTGGTAAATAATCTTCTTACAATTTCCCCCCTTAACTTAAAAAAAAAATCATAATGCTAAAATCCACCCTGAGTTTAAAAAAGGAGAGGCCCAGCTGTGGTGGAATTACCCCAGACTTTTTCTGTTTTATTTTACCAAACACTGGCCTCAAAGCTGCACGTCACGTGGCTCACAAAGGTGTTTTCCAGCCAAACAGTGTCAAACTGCAGACATGTCAGTCTCCTGTGTTCTGTAAATGTGACCGACTGGTGTTTTCTTGCTGTTGCCACAAGAGGGGGTAAGTTACACGAAGCCCCTGGTCGTTATTGAGCCCTATGGCAACACACGCACGACCCATAAGCCCCATGGATACAACATCCCTCTGCTTACATCACAAACCAGACAGTTATCATTATTATTTTATAGTAATTTTGTATCTTTATTATTGTTATTATTATTATTATTATTATTATCATTTGTATTATTATTAGTATTATAGTTTATTAAATAACAGATAAGAAGAGACTTACATCAGATGGATACATGCGTGTCTCATTTCCTGACTATGCCCAGTGAGAGAGAGAGCGAGAGAGAGAGAGAGAGATAGAGAGAGCGAGGAAAAGAGAGAGAGAGAGAGAGAGAGAGAGAGAGAGAGAGAGAGAGAGAGAGAGAGAGAGAGAGAGAGAGAGAGAGACATAGATATGCACAGAGGAGGAGGAGAGGGAGGAGGGGGAGGCTCCTGATACCAAGACACGGAAAAGCAGGGGAGGGAAAGAGAGAGAGAGTAAGAGAGAGGGAGAGAAAGAGAGAACGGAGAAAAAAAGGGGCTGGTGGAGGAGGAAGAGCGGGGAGTGGGAAAAAACAGGGGGAATAACACTTGAAGGAAGCACAAGGAGGAAAGGAAGGACAGTGGCCGGTGCCGTGGACATCCCCTCCGCTCTGCGCTCAGGCTGTCACCGCGGATTGGACTCCGAAGGACCGACACCGCGTCCACCCCAGACCCCATGGGGTAACAGGTATGTCCGACTTCCTCCTCTCAGTACTCCTCCACCTCTTTCTTTCTCTTTTATTGAAATCCAGCCTCGCTCCGCTGCGAACACATCCTCGTCCAGACGCGGCAGGTTTTTTTTTATTCCTTTTTTCTTAACATCATGTCAACAATTAGTTTTCATTCCCCCCCCCCGCGGAGCCGCTGCGTGTCCAGCTGGTAGTTGGTGTCCGCGCAGGTTATTTGGAGACATGACACAATGCAACTCTTCGCAGCCGCGGCTCTGGGATCTGTTCTATGAAGGCCTGTCTGCTTTCTATTTTTTATTTGTATTCTTTATGCCAGTCCATTGGCATCACAGCCTGAGTGTGTGTGCTGACAGCTGAATGCTCGGTCGAGTGAGCAGGCTCCCGTCTGAAAGTCCGCCTACCTGTTCCATACGTGACAGCCAGCTGTCTGTTGCGCTGGTGGATATTTGAAGAAGCTGTCAGTCTCTGACGGGGATCGAACATTGTACATTTCTCACATTGTGTTCATGATAATGGAACAAACACAATGAGGGAAAACAACGTTTATATCTACTTTATAATGCGTGTTTTAAAAAATTGAAAACACTTTTAAATTGCATGTTGCGCACGCAGAGCGCACGGGAGAACACGCATTTCCAGTTTGCAGAACATTAGTTTGAATGAATATGATACACCTGCACACATGTGCTAACACACGCTCAGGTTGTGAAACCACACGATGTGTCACTTCGTCGCCCGCTGTTTGGGTTTGATTCCAGCTGATCGAGCGGGATCCTGGTGAAACGTGCGAAGTTTGTGAACAGCACGCATAAGCCGTTGTACCACAGCGGCTGCATGGGGCTTGTCGTGCACACACACACTCACACACACACACACACACACACACACACACACACACACACACACACACACACACACACACACACGCATATATCGTGCCACACACAGTCGGCTGCAGGGTGATGCTCCGTGCAGCAGTCAGTCTGCAGGGGATTCAAAATGAAAGCGCTCGGAGGCTGGAAGACAAGAGGGCTTAAGCCCTCCTCCTTCTCCCCTCGATTAACCCTCAAAAGGGGGATTTCACCAGCTGGAAATTTCTGCTGCGTCAACACCCAGCCCTCGAGTACCAGACAAGACAGGGGTGGTGGTGGTGGGGGGGCTTTTGTTTGCAGACTGGGCTCTCGGGTGATTTTTCTGGTAATTGTCGAGGTACCGCCGCTGATCACCATCTGATCCATTTCGAGAGTTGAAAAGTGTGGCGTCAAGTGTTCGCTGTTTACTGGCGACTGGAGCTGAAAGCGTCTCAGACTCGCTGCTCCTCTGTCTGCCTCCTGTGCTGTGTGTAAGTGTGTGTGTGTGTGTGTGTCTGCTGTCTGTGTCTGCCCTCTCTCATCGGCCAGTTCCGTCTTCCTCCATTTTCTTGCCATGCTTCAGAGGGGAACAACCCCACTTGTTCCTCCACACACTGTGCACGCGCAGCACTGTGCGTCCTGGCATGGTCCTGCAGCCAGATGAGTCCTGAGAACACGATCCGTGAGAGTGACACAGATATGACCTCATGTCGCTCATTATCTGTGCTCTGAGGTTTTGTCAACTCTTTTGGATTGTGTGTCGTAGATGGACACCGGGTTGTCTTCCTCTGGAGAGATGTGTAATTGCTTGTTATTTGATGTTAAGTCTGGGCAGAGTCTGCTGCTGCTGATCATTTGAGAGCAAAGGGACACGAAGCCACATTGTCAGCTGCTGACTTTATATCAAACCACCACATCATTTACAGGAGATTCCCCCAACTCTACAGAATAGTCAGGGTGTGTGGTGTCTGGTTATTTCTCTGTGTAGTTTGAGGAACTTTCCAACACAGGGAAGTCATTTCAAACTTTGCTGGGGACTGTTTCCTATGAGCTAAGGGCTCTAACTCCGTGCGCAGCTTGTTAGATCCCAGCATTTTGCTCAGTTTGACATCGGCTAACTGGATCTTTGGGATTAATAGACCATCTAGTGATTATTCCAAATTGTCTTAGGCCTCGCTGGATTTGTGTGGTTGTTTTGTTCCTCCTCGAACAGAGTTAAGGGTCGGCACTTAATATGATAAACCCTCAAGTCTTTGATTCTGTAATTCAATTACCGTTGGCGTGTGTGTGTGTGTGTGTTTATCTACATGCATGCGTGTCCGTCCATGCACAGTTTGTCTGAGCTTAGCTGCGGTATCTGACTTAAACGCTGACTGCCTATATTTGGTACCTGGACACGGACTATCTCCCAGAATGCCTTGGGTCTTTGTGTGTTTGCCCCCTCTGAGGTTGCTTCCCTGAGGTGAGGCTCTGTAGCATTCTCATTGCAAGAGCAGTGGACATCAGTGTGCATGTGCATGTGACAGTGTGTGTTTGTGTGTTTTAGTGTGTGTGTGTTTGTGAGTGTGTGTGTGTGCCTATTCTCCATCTGTGTGTTCCACGGGGGAAAACGTAATACAGACCAAGACAACAGCCACAAGGATGAGTGGGGGAGGAGTGGGGGAGGAGTGTGGGCGAGATCGGACGAAAGATGGAAAAAATATCAGCCGTGCATTTGCTTGTGTGACTGAAAAGGAGGATTTGAGGCACTGTACACTTGTGTAGTGTCTCATGAATGGACCTTTTAAAGTTGGTGATAATAGACAAGTTAAATTGACCCTTCACTCTTCGTCCTGGTCAAAGCCAAAGTTGACGTTTGTTGAAGGTTGTTGCTCTTGAGTTGGATCGATGAAGGTGAGAAAAGAGAGGAAGGGGGCTGGGTTTTGGTGGTAGTCGGGTTTGGAGCTCGTGAAACTTGCCTCTTTGCTGTATTTGTGTGTTTGAGTGTGTACGCCTGCTGTTGTGTAGGTGGTGCCTACTGCTCCCATGCAGGTTGTGGGCTGATCCGTGCGGCAGCAGGTTTAGTCGGCTTCAACTTACACAAACCAGGGGGGGGGGGGGGGGGGGGGTGTGTACACTACCCCCTCACAGGAGCGCTCGTGTGCGTCTCTGTGTGTCGACAACATGACAATAAATTGCACCGTGCCTTAACCTCATCTGCATTTCTCCAGAAATAGAGAAAAGAGGCCAAATGCTCCATGAAGACACATTTGTCCCCGCTAACAACCTTACACACTGTTCATCTCCCCGCGTCTGTCCCCCCCCGCCTGTCCTGTCGTCCCGGTCCCCCCTCGGAGTTCACTTGTTAATGGGAACACCTGTTGGGCTCACACTCAGCAAAATGAACCGTTTACACTCGCATCATGTGCACGACTTACATGAGTCGCCGCCTCTCTCAGGAGTTTTCTGACAACTCTGGGTTTTGTGTGTGTGTTTGTGTGTGTGTTTGTGTGTGTGTGTGTGTGTGTGTTTGTGTGTAATCGGTCATGCCGCGAACGTTATCATTCTCACGTCTGATTTTGTGCGAACACAGCTTGGCACACATTAACCCTCGGAGCCCAACCACCTCCATCCCCCACCCCCACTAATAACTCCCAAGGCTTTTTAGCTTAACCGCCTCTATAGCTCATTGTGCAGTGCTGAATACAGGTGTTCCTCATCCCCCATGGGGTTACATGGATGCTGTGGGGGATGTGTGTGTGTGTGTGTGTGTGTGTGTGTGTGTGTGTGTGTGTGTGTGTGTGTGTGCTACAGCTGTCCTTTCTCTATCCACCTATCTCACATACTACCCCCTCCTCCCCAGCAGGGAGAACAGGTGAGTTTAAGCCACCCCCCCTGTACACACACACACACACACACACACACACACAAACGCTTTCCACCCCCCCACTTGTCTTTTTACATATGTGTTAATATTTCATAGACCTGCACGCACCTGCAACGCATGATAGGATGTCAATGCAAGCAAGGAGCCCTCTTTCCTTTTCTTTTCTCCATATATTTCAGTTTGCATTGGGAGTGAACTTTCAGTCGCTGCTCGAACGTCTCTCATCTCCGCCTGAGAATTAAATGTCCAGAAGCAAAACTACACTTTGATTGTAGCTAAAAATAAACCCCAGGGATGTTTTATGGCAAGATGTCAGAATTTTTCTCAGAAGTTGTTGATATTGCGAAACACACGTTTTGGATCACACGTTGCCGAGGAGGCAGATGAGGGATTTCAGTTTGTTTTCATCAGAGCTTTTTTTTTTCTTTTATTGAGGAACGCAGACCCGATCTTTAAACCAGGCCCAATGACGATCACATCATCCTTGTTTTCTGACATCACTCAGAAATTTGGGGATCATATATATTTTCCATTTTATTTCATGCTTAATGCAGTCCTATATTATTAGTTTTAAATTTCTGTATATGCCAGATGTGCATATTATCATGTAGGTATCTGTCATTGGTTAACAAAATAACAAAGGAAGAGATAAAAACTCTATCTTTATGTTTTTTTTCTGTCTGCCTCTTCCAAGGAGGCGATGATTTCATCCCTGTTTGTCTGTTTGTCTGTTTGTTGGTTGGTTTGTTGGTTGTGTGTTTTCTTTCTTGAACATTACGAGACGCAGTGTTTTTCCAACATTGTCTTTCATTTCTCAGAGAATTAGTCTTGGATGAATGATGAAAGAAACCAGGCATGTTTAGGGAACTGATATTTATTAGTGTGTGACACTTGATCTAGTCAATTTCCGTTTTTATGCATTTAAATTTTTTTATAATTTTACTTATTTTTTTTAAAGTTTTAAATTTAATTAAATTTCACATTTTAACATGTTTTTATTATTTATCTATATCAGATGTAAAGCCCTTTGAGTGGCAGTTCTTGAAAGAAAGGTGCTGTACAGATAAAGTTTATCATTATTATTAATAATTTAAATGGTTTCCTCAGGGGACTGTTGGGCCCTGGTGGAGCCCTGCTCTTCACTGAGTGTGTTTCAGTTCTGTCTTCTACCTTCTTTATCTTTAAGAATCATGAAGGAAACGTTTCTATTTTCAAAGATAAGAATATTTGGTTTGCTCTGATCTCGATCACCTCGATGTGTGTGATTCACACAATATCACGAAACATCAGCCACAGATATTCTGGTAATGAGCTGACATGGGACTGATTTCTGTTCAGGTTCTGACTTCTCCCTATATTATTCAGGTATTTCTAGATCTTGAGTGGTTGTAGCTGTCACTTTATTTGGCTGAGTGTTATGTAGCTGTTCCAGTTGGTCATCCTTAATGTATAATTGCTCGGCTGGTAAACCAATGGGAAAGAACACAGACACACACGCACTCTTTCGAAGGACTCTATCGACAAGATGGTTAGCGTCCTCAGCTCTCCACTTTGCAGAAAGGTCACCATCTTTTCAGTCAGATTTATATAAGCTATTAAGAGCTTTAAGGTTTGGGCTTGGAAATCTCTTCTTTCTTTATTTTTTGTCGTGACGTCTGGGTTTTGAAACCCGCTGAAAGCTTTGGATAAGTTGTTAGTTGTTATTTTCCCAGTGAAAGAGTTTGTCTTTTATACGCACAGTGTGAGTATTTGATGAGAAATTGAGTGGCTTTGAGCAAATACATCTTTAGAAACCGTCAACTAGCCTCGGGCTTTGGCTGGTGAGAGATTTCCATATCAAAGCCCAGGTGAGGGAGAGAGGTAGGAAGAGAGAGAGAGAGAGGGAGGGAAGGAGGACAAGAGGGGACGTGGAGGAGAGCGAGAGAGAATGGGGGGAAGGAGTGTGTGTGTGTGGGGGGGGGGGCTGATGAAACACTCCAAAAGAGTTCCAGCCCTTGTTATTCTGTCTATTTTTTCTTCTTTTTGTGCGGCACAGTTTAGTCTGTGTGTGTCCGTGCTGTCTGTCTTCTGCATTAAAACAACACACACAGAGAGAAAGGTTGGAAAGACTCGGACACAAACCGACACCTTCTCTCTATTCAGCGCCACACAAACACTGTCTCCACAGCCTCGCGTTGACTGGCGCTGACCGCCGAGACACTGCGTGGGGCACAAAATGTTTTTTCTCCCAGTAATACCGCCTAGCATCTGACCCGCCAGCTCCTGCCAACATTTGGATCCCTGTTTAATATTATTACCGACGCATAAAACCATCATTTTCCCTGGAAATATTTCTCCTCTTTTGCTAAAAACTACCAGCTCTGACCCCATGGAGTAGATGGCGACTCTGTAATTAATGGATGGAGGTTTTTTTTCGTTTGCAGCTTTCAAAGATGTGTGTGTGCGTGTGTGCGTCTGCATGTGTGTGTGTGTGTGTGTGTTCCTGATGAACATTATCCTGCTTTGTCGAGTTTTGTAATCCAGCCATGGACTCGGGCTAGAGTGCTAAAGTGCTGCTAACAAGGCCTGTTTAACATTCTCTCCCCTGCTCAACATACAATTATTCCACTTCGCTGCCATTAACATGTACAGTAGAACTGGGCTTTTAATTGGCCTGATATGACTAATGCCAGATCAACTTGGATTTGCTAATTAGTTTTTGCTTTAAAAGTGCCATCAGGACATGAAATATTCATTGATGTGAGGTGGAGCGAGGACTGTGGGTGGTATTAGTGGGATATTAGTGGTATAGACAGGCTGCTGGGAGAAGAGATTGAACCTACGGTGGCCTGTTGTGGTTGGTTATTCATACTTGGGGCGAGGTGTTAGTTTTTTCGTCATCATTTCAGACACCCACTCACACACAGAGCCACACGTTCCTGCCGCGCACGCACACACCACCTCCATTCTCTGCATCACAAGGCCACCTCTTCTTCTCCGGACCCCACCTCCTCTCCCTCTCTCTCTATCACACTTTCTCTTTTCTTTATCATCCTGCTCTCACCTCCCCCTCTGCCCTTCTCCCCCTTCCCATTATTTTCTTCTGTTCTCTCCCGCCCCCCACACACACACACACACACACTTGCGTCCTCATCCCACATCCTTTCCTCTCCCTCCTCACCTTTTCCCGTTCCGTCACTTCACCCCGCAGCCCCACCCCCGTCCTCCCCGTGCCCTCTGCTCCGTCCCAGCTGCCTCTCCCTTTTTCTTTTTTTTTCTTCTGTTTTTACTCCCTCTCCACTCCTCCTCTCCCTCATCCTCCTCCACCTTCTCCTTCTCGTTTTTCCCTCCCACTCCTTAATCTTCCACCTCTCCTCCTCCACCACCCCCTCCTCTGCTGTAAGTGGGCCAGGTGCCTCCTGTGGCCTCCCCTACTCCATTTCTCATTTTTACCCTTCCTCTACTCCCTTTCTCATTTTTACCCTCTCCCTGTTCCGTTTCTCATTTTTATCCTTTCCCCTGACCCTCGCTCATATTTATACATCCTGTTAATGCAACAGCTTGCAACAATGGACGCTGAGCCCAGTTTTCTGCCAAAACATAAACACTTTTTTCTGCCTCTTAGCTGCCAAGTTGAACCATCCAAGTTAGAAGAACCTCTCTGTTCAGGTTCGAAGGTGACTCCTCTGAGGGGAAGTGGTGTTGTCTTGATATATACAGGCCTTTTGGACTTTCCTAAGTGTGTATTATTATGTGACCTTTATAAACCAGCCATAGAAGTGGAGCTCCGTCACTGCTGGACACTTTATGAGCTCTCCTGCGTTCCTATAGTTCCCTTTACGAACGGGAGATGTGAGGCCGACAGAAGTGAGTAAGTTCACATCCCCTTTTCAGTGGCGAGGGGCAAATTCCCCCAACGGCCGTCTCACTGCTCTCTCCAGCTCCACACTGAAACATGCACATACACGAAAGTCCCATTGTTGCCGTCGTTTTGTTCTCTTCCTGCTCTGTGCAGGCACATGGGGAGCTGGCAATGCGTTTTTCCCCTCATCTCGTCCCCTGTATTCTCTTTTTTCCCCCTCGTCTTTCTTCCTCTTTTCACTCATTGTCATTCCCTTTGCTTTTGTCTCTGGGTGGCTCTTTCCCTTGCCCTCTTCTTTTTTAACCCTCTTTCTCACCCACGCACCCCTCCCTCCTTCATTCTATCTCACCCACCCTCCTGCTTGTTTTGGTGTGTGCGCTGGGGTGTCACGGGCGCGGGGGGGATGGCGTTTGATTGGTGGTTTGTGGTTTGGACGGACACCTGATACTGGCACTGCCTCACAATGTGGGAATGTGTGACTTCTTCAAAATTAGGTTTCCAAGGTGGGTGTTGTCCTCGGCGGTGGCGAGCGCGATCAGGAGAGTTTGCACACTGGTCCTTTTGTCTCTGCCTCGCTCTTTGTCTCTCTTGATGTCGGGCCCTGGCCACTGTTGTGTGCATTTTTATTTGCGGCTCTTCCCCGCCGCTGTCGTTGGGAAGAAAAAAGAAAAGCAGCCGTGGTTCCAAAAAGCCTGCGAGCCATGGCAGCCGTTAATGTTAGTCAACAGGTGACAGTCAAATGTCAAACCGCATTCGGGTAAACGCGCTCAGAGTGGAAAGACAGACAGATAAGACGGGGGGGGTGGGGCTGGGGGGGGGCGATGACAGAGGAGGCTCTCGGGACAGAGTCGAGGATCCAGGTGAGGCGTGTGTCTGGCTGAACCTCGCTTTCCTTAAATCACAGAGGACATGGTCGCCTGGAGCCACACCGCCTTCTATGCAAAAAAAGTAGCAAAAAGTTGTAATCCGACTTTTCTTTATTGTCAGTATAGCTTTGGCAACATGAAGAACCAATCACCACACAGCACAGAAACAAAGACGACTAACAGCTTTAAGTTTTTGCGTCTTGCAGAGGGAACCCAGTGAAACTCAGTGAAAGGATCCGCGAAGGGGCCGAGCCTCACTCTCCACGCTCCCATCGATGAACCTCCGTGTTGATACAGTGTCCCGTGTATTGAATTCTCAAGTCTCTCAGTTTCCTGCGTGTCCGCTTGGCCAGTCGTCCACTACGCGATGCTACAGCAGATGAGAAACCCGCCGAGGCTCGGCAGCCATCGATCCGGCTCCTTCTGTCTTTTTGCAGCCTCAACGCCACTTTCCTCATTTGTTCCGTTTCTCTCTTCCTCTCCCCGTCTCTCTTGCATCTCCCGCCTGCCCCCCCCCCTTCATACCGCTCACTGTCTCTTTTCTGACTCCAAAATGCGAGTCTCTCTATATTTAGATGCTCCTCTCCTCTCCCCTTGATTTCTCTTCCTTTATCTCACCTCCTTTTTTTTTCCCTTCCTGCGGTTGAAGGACGGATTCGCAAAATGCTCCGCGAGATTCATCAGTGTTGTACAGTGGCTGCTTCTTGATCAGCTTGATGAGTGACAACAGGGCCCCGGGCTATTATATACAAATGTGTGTTTTTTTTTTATAAACACTTCTCTATCTATATGTAAATCACTGTGCTGCTTACTTGCCGTTGTACAGTGGCTTGTGGGAGCGTTAGTTATAAGTGAGTGTTGCATGTTGAAGGGCCAAGGTAATGCATTAAAATTGTGTGTTTTGCCTGTTTGTGTGTGTGCTGTGCCGTGTTTGTGAATTAGATTAGCAGGGAGTGAAGTCTCTCTTAATATTTGCTCAGGGGGGATGGAGGGTGTGCCTGTTGAACTTGTGAGAACACACTTGAGCGGGCGGCTTCTTTCTTTTTTTTTCCTGCTCCCCCTCTTTGCGTGAGCTCATTGTAAGCCGCGGCCCAGTGTGGATTTGAGAGAGATGCCTCTGTTTGCCGTCTTGACAGAGCGACAGTCACACCGAGCTGTGCACACAGACACACTCTCTGGACACCCGCCTCGGCACCAGATAGCAACTGGCCGCCAGCGTTGAGTCACCATCAGTCAGTCACTGGCTTGCACATTCAAAAAACCGCACACTTTAACAAACAACAATTAGCTCTCAGTCATCGGACTCTTCAGACATCTATTCCTCCAGGACTGGTGTTGTCGCACCATATGTTCGCTTTTAACATTTTCTCCCTCTTGGTAACTCTTTGTTTCGTTTCCTCCGCACTGTTCACTTGCTTTGTTTCTGCGAGTGTGTGTGTGTGTGTGTGTGTGTGTGTGTGTGTGTGTGTGTGTGTGTGTGTGTGTGTGTGTGTGTTTTAGACCTTTTGGAGCTGGTGGCTGCAGCTCAGGAAACGGCTGCTTGTGTTCTGTGTGGCACAGTCGTTGTGTAGTTGAGTCGTGACAGGTTGCTTTTTCTGCTGTGAGAGGTTTCGTGTTAAGACCCATTAAAGGAACACATACACACACACACACACACACACCCACATGCACATGCTGAGGGAGTTTTGAGCCCATTCTGAGCCTCATGTTCTTCTCATCACTTAAGCCACAAAACCATTTGTACCTTTTCAAAATCTCAAGATCTTAATGTTTTTAAAGTTTCTCTCATTCATCGTCATCAGTTTGAAATGAAAATGTCAAATTGCTGAGATCTCGTCCAATAAGTCGAGGAACATAAAGTGGTCACACATGATGTGAGTTATGATTCCTCATTGCATGTGCATGGAATAAACATGGCCTAAAGTATGTTGACAGTGTCTCATTACCGTCATATGGTTTCCATGGTACGGGTCATGCTGCTTGGAATCATCTTCATCCTACAGCGATATCTGAGACAGCAACAGATTGGGAAGATCTTCTATTCCCACTCCGGCCTGCACCGCGCCCTGAACTCAGCCCCATCAAACACCTCGGATGAACTGGAAGGTCAACTGGGAGTCAGGCCTTATCGCCTCGGCATCCGTGCACCGATCTCACTAATTCTCTTTTGGCTGAAAGGGAGTAAATCCCTGCAGCCCCGGTGCCAAAAATCATGTTTGAGGCTTTCACAGCAGCATGTGAGTGCAGGTGTAATGCCCGGGCAACCGCATTCACTGTTGAGAACACGTGGGGCTGTTAGCCGTAGTTTAATGAGGACGTCGTTTTGCTAAACCTATTGGAAGCTAACAGACGTCAGTTTCATTTGTAACCAGAAAAAAAAAAACTAAAGATAATATCAGTGTGTTTTTGTAGAAAGACATGAGTTTCCAAACGAGGTGTTGTGGCCGCTGTCACGCGACACCCCCACCACCTCACCTCACCTCATCCCTCCCCCCCCGCCACGGCTAACATCGATCTCCTCCCACCTGCAACCACCAAACGCAGACACTTCCTGTTGGAGATTTCACTTCCCTGTACCGCACAGGTCCATTATTCAGAACGTGCAGCCTCCACACTGTCGTGTTATTTGACTTAAAGCTGAGTGATTATGAGGAAACACACTCATGCATTACCCTTTAATCCAGTGTAGTTCAGAGGTGATTAATAAGAGAAAAAAAAGTAAAACTCTAACTAATAATCCTCTTGTTGCATAATTCCATTATCAATCAACGCACATACATGTTTACACTGAGCAAATATCCTTTATGCATCACCTGCACATCCATTGCCTGTGACCGGACTGCGTCTGCTGACGGATGCTCTGCTTTTACACTGAACTGTAGCATGAGGGAGATAAACAGAAGATTCCTCCATCCATCGGTCATTTGACGTTTGAACGGCTCCTCAGTTCACCAGGACTCCACCCCTGTTTGCATAGGTGTCTATATGTTCCTGGCGACTCCTCTAACTGCAACACCTATCAAACAAAGGACACACTGTCTGATTATCTGCCTCTCTGCCCCCCCCCCCCCCCCCCCCCCCTGTCTGTCCTCATCCTTTTCGCCTCCCTTCTCCACCTCTGGAGTCTCTCTTTCCTCTCGCCTCCCTCCCGTGGAGACATTTTTTTACGTTGTCTCGCAGTCCTCCTTGTCCGCCCCTCTCCGCTCCTGCTCCCCACCCCCCCGCTCTCCCCCTCCTATCCTTTCGGGTTCTCCGACAGTGGTAATGAGATGTTTCATTACTTGCATTTCACAGCTTTTAATAGAGAGAGAATTTAGGCTAAGCCCCGGGTCGTCAGTCAGGGAGTTACCGTAGGAGACATAGTGGGCTTTGGGGCCTAGGGAGAAAGAGGCACATGAACGACACGCACACAAACACACGCACGACTTTGGGAGGACACAGAAAAAGAGGGCGATAAATGGATGCTGCGATATGGCGTTTCTCGATCTTTTAGAAGCTCTTGCTTTCAGATGTGCTCTGGACTCCACAGTTCCTCTGTATTTTCTCTGGTGGAGGTACATATGTGAACGCAAATAACGTGATCTCTGCAGCAGAGTTAAAACATCACTTCCTGTCTCTGCCTGTTGCTCTAGGCTGCTCCACCACTCACTTGAATAATGCAAAGGGATTGAGGCTGTTGTGAACACGCCTGTGCAGAAAAACCTCCGGATTTTCCCTGTAGGTCATGTCTTAAAACGGCTTAAGGGACACTTAGTGGGTCACTGGAGGAACTTGAGGTGATGTTGATGCTGATTGTAGCGGTCAAGCAAAAGGACAAAAACACTTGTGTCTTAGAGTGACACCTTTTTACCGGCCGCTCTGGGATAATCTCAGTCCAGCCTTACTGGGGCTGGATTTCCGCAAGATCCCTCGCGGCTTAACACCTGTGTGCCTGAAGGTGAGAGGAAAAGGTGGCAGAAGAAAGCCGGAGCTGATGAACTGGATGCGTCTGTGTCATCAGCTGGATGGAAGGCCTGTATGTGCAGCTCTTTCGGCAGCTTATCTCAAAGTGAACATTTGTAAAAGTTCCATAGTGTGGAGGTCTTCGAGTGTGGAGGAGGGTCCAGGTATTGTTTTCAGGCAGTGACTGCAGGGTGCGACCGGAGAGGTGGGGTAGCCGGTGGTGGAAGGAGGCAGCGCTAAGTCTCCCTAAGCCTCCTGGATCCTCTTTGGTCCCTCTCCACATGACATGGCTATCCTTCTTTGAGTCAATCTCTTCCTCCACCTTGGCTCCTTGGACGGCGGCCAGGGAAACAGACAGTGGACGGAGAAAGGGAGAGCGAGGTAAAGGTGCTAAATGTGGCACGATTAGAGCTCCGGGTGGAGGTGGAGAAAAAATAAAGGTGAACAGATGGAGGGAGCACGATAAAAGGAACACAGGAGCTGACAACACAAGCCCAAACAGTGAGATATAAAGAGGTGGGAGATAGAATGAGAGAGAAACATGAACGCTGGTTTATTTTCAACAGACAAAGAAGCTAAGAACGAGTCATTCACAGCTAATAGCATTGTTGTGTTGTTATTTTTTTTCCCTCCTAATTGCAGCTTTGCCTGTGTGTGCATGTGTGTGTTATTTCTGTCTGCCTTGTGGATGGGCTGCCACCCTGGCTTGTCCCGGAAGGCTGCCAGCTCCGTCGGATTGGGGATTAACCCCGGGATAATGGCCTTGATGCCCAGTTGAGTGGAAGCAAAGCTGTTTAAAAAATATTGGCTGCCGGAGTCACTCTTCCCTCTATTCTTGTCTTCCCCCTCCTTCTATCTGTATCGTCTCTGGGACTCGGATCTATTTTCTCTCTGCTCTCCACCGTTCTTTATCGCTCTCATTCTGCGGCTCGACCTTCTTCTTTTGACTTCCTACTTTACTTCTGTGTAACATCATCGTATGTTCAATCAATCACTCAAATTTTATTTGTAGAACCCATAGTCACACATCACTGTTTGTCTCATAGGGCTTAGCAAGGTGCGACATCCTCTGCCCTTAACCCTCAGCAAGAGTCAGGACAAACTACAGAAAATCCCCTGTTAGCAAAGAAAACATAGAAACCTCACAGAGAGCCACAAGTGAGGGATCCATCTCCCAGGACGGACAGACATGCAATAGAGGCCTCGAGAAGCAGAGCCCAAAATAAATTAACAATAATTACAACATTGATGAGAAAAAAATGTGTTTGAGACAATGTTTATGGTCACATAAGAAGATGTCCAACACAGATGAAGGGGGCAATGTAGTTCATAATCCACGATCACGATCCACCTCCATGATCACGATCCACGGTTCACTGGCATTAGTCACGATTTATGAGCCATCATCCACGAGGCACGTGAAGTCAAGTCAGTCATTTGTATTGATGAGACATTAATGTTATGAAGAGGAGGAAGAGAAGCTCCATGTGTCAAGAATGAACATTCTCTCATGTTTGCAGGTGTTAACTTAACATCAGTAAAATGTATCTATTCTATTGTGGATTTGAAAATAGTAGAAGAAAACATTTTAAATGTATGTTATGTTATTTACTAGTTTCATCACTAATGAGAGACTATCAAAATTAAAAGCTGCGCCTATGATACCCTCATTTGAATTCCACTTGCCCATGCTTTTATTCTTTTCTAGTATTTCCTATTATCATATTGGACAAAAGTCTAATGCAATCAAATCACTTCTTTCTTCCTGCACCGTTTAATTTTTCATAGATATTAGCATATCGTGTCAAGGACTTTTAATATCTTGTTCTGTAGGCTAACATTTGTTTAACTTTGTATCGAAAGCTTTACATAATCCATAATTCATTCTGTGCAGACCCACCAACCTGTTCTCAGAAAGTAGATCTATGAGACGATGGTGCGCTGGTCCAAGTCACGACTGGAAGATATGCAAAAAAGGAACATGTTGCATTTTTAGCCTGACTGATGAAACAAAATGTAGCCGAGGCATGAAGCTGGGAGAGTTGACAACATGAGCGCCGGCGTTTGGCTACTGAGTCTCGACTGGATGTCCCCTCCTCCTTCACACGTTCATTCACTTCTTCACTCTCTTGCCAGTTTTCTCCTTCGTCTTCCCTGCTGATTTTGAGCTAAAGTGCCAAGAAGAAAAAGTTAATGTGAAAAGGAGGGAAATTACTGCAAACAGAGAATCCTTTCTTGTAGAAGTGAGATGACCCGATCATGTAATGTAACATAAAGAGTGGAGTGTTTAGGTGTTGATGTACATACTTAGTTAAAACTAACTCAACCCGGCATTTGATAATTCTTTTGCCACTTGAGGTTAGGTATCGACCTGAAAACACAACAAGGAGATGGAATTATCTTTGGGGAAATGGCGAAACAAGTTACTTACGTGCACATCCAGCAGATAATGTGCAACATTATTATATTTGTGGAGTCTCCAGAAGCTCCTGAAACATTATCTATTGCTGCTTAAGACTCCATGATGTTCACAAGTTGCTTGACGAGAGTGAAAAAAAAGAACCAGACGACAAAACTGAAAGGATGAGTCCGTCGACCTGAGACAAAGGTAATAATTATCTTTGGTAATTTGTGACTCTAAGAAACAACTTTGATCCAATCCACCCATTTTATTCCCTTCATCTGAACTTGGGTCGCGGAGGCAACCAGTCCAAGTAGGGTGTTCAAGATGACCCACAGTGTCTAGCTCTCCCTAGGGGATCCGAAGGCGTTCCCAGGCCAAATGGGATATGTAGTTCAGCAAGCACTGTGTCTACCCTGCGTACCTGATGGGGCGTGCCAAGTAAACCTCCACATAGAGGCGCCAAGGAGGCATTCTGACTCGTACCCTTTAGATTGGAATCAGCAGTGGTTTGACTCCGAGATGTCTGAGCTCCTCACTCTATCTCTAAGGCCGAGTGCAGCCACCATCTTGTTTGTTCAAGCACTATTCAGGGATCGTGACCATAGGTTGAAATGTAGATTGACCACAAAAGCTTTTCCCTGTGGCTCATCTCCTCCTTCCCCACAATGGTCAGATACAACACTGGCACCTGCCTAGCTGTCCACCTCCATCTTCCCCTGACTCCAGAGCTTAAACTCCTTCACTTGGGGCATCAGCTAACCCCCAACCCAAAAAGAGCAAGGTTGTAACAACTTTCACACAAAGTCATTGGACCCATGGTGAATAAATAATAAATAGATTTGATGCAGATGAGACAATTGTTTTCCCCTAAACTACCAAAAAATGTATTGATTCTTTGGTAATTTTTTGTAGCAAGCGCACATTAGCACAAACAATCTCAGCGATTAAAAAAACGCTATCAGTCAATTTTTTTCCATTTTTATTTATTAATTGGTTATATCTATTTTTACCGCTCACATGCTGGACTCTGTGAACCCGCTCCTCTCTCTCACTTCGACATGCTCGTCCAACCAAAGCCATTTTATCAAATAATGAGCAGAATTGTTACATTGCTTGGGCAGAGGACCACAATTTGAATGTAGAGTGATTAGCTGAGGGTGGCAATTTCCGAGCCGTACACCGGCCACTAAATGATAATTTGCTTTTACCAGCTAGAAAGTGTATGAAGCTTCTGGGACCGTGCAAAGATACACGCACGAATGGAACCTGCAGCAAGTGAAACCTGCGGGAATCTTAATGAGGAGAATTGCGTAAACAGACGGGGAAAGTGAAAGCGCTTAAATTGTTATAGTAGCTACAATATTTTGTGTAATCATGCGTTATGACCCTGTGTGAAGATGCTTCACATGTGGCAACATCTTCAACCGGTGGGATTTCTGAAATTCCCCTGTGAAACGTCTGTGGTCGGACCCCAGATAAACAGAGTCTAGGCTTCAATCCAGAAGGACCTCGCGCTCCGTCTCCCCTCGGTCCTGTGCGGTCAAGGAGGCAGAGCGGTGGCTCCGAGGGACAGGCTGGATGCATTAAGAGAAACACAAGGAGGAGGAAGCCCCATTCTCTCACTCCATCACACGTCTCATCTCTTTAGTCGTCTGGCTGGGGCCTAAAGTGACTTTGCCGTGATGTGACCAGGACAAACCGGGTGCGATGCCATGACGGCTCCGCGAAGCGTGTGAACGTGTGTTTTAGCTCATGCATGTTTGCGTATTTAGGGACGGGCGACTCTCTCTCGCTTTCCCCGATAATTTGTGTGTGTGTGCGTGCACTTCTGGGAAAGGGCGTGTGCGTGTTGTGTGTGTGTGTGTGTGTCGATGGGGGGGGTGTAGGGGTGGGTTAAGGAGGACAGTCACTTTGGATTTGGCCTCAGAAGGGTGACAGGGACTTGGAGTTCTAGTGGCATGCTTTACTGAAACAAACGTCTCTGACCACAAATAAGCGCTCGCAGACTGTCAGCCTGCCTTCTGATGACATTTCCCTTGGTTTCTTTCTTTTCTTTTTCTTTTTTTTTGCGGTGAAATTTCATAGAGGGATGAAAAGCTTTTTTCTGCTCTGTGACATCCTGAGAGCAGGCTTTAGTTTCTGTAGCCTTGGTGAGGCTGCTTTGGATGAGACAGTAAAAAGAATGTCTCTCCCTTGATTGTCTGACAACTTCATTTTACCTTATTTTCCCGTCGTGCGTCAAGTGTATATTTGGGAGAGAAAAAAAAAGTGAGCTATAAATCAAGGCTGTACTCACATAAGTGAGGGGGGCGGGGGGGGGGGGGGGGGGTCGTTTGGTCCTGCTGATGGTCACGAAGTAAGATGGAGTAGCTCTTTTGGGGGGAAGAGAATGTCGGAAAGAAGACTGACGAAGCTTTTCTGGGTGTTTATGCATTACAGTATAGAGGTGAGCACTGGGATTGGATCCCTCTGGAGAACGCTTAGCCGGCCGGAGTCGGACTCGCTGAAATTAAACGAGCCAATTAGGCAAGCAGAGAGTTCAAAGGTCAATGCGCACACTCCATTAAAGTTCCTCCTCTCTGCCTAGCTACTAGCTCAGTGCATCTCCGAGTGTGATGAAGCAATACATCTGATTAGACCTCTCTGCTCCTCCTCTCAGTCCTGTGCTGTTGTTTTTACCCTCCACTGATCGTTGTTATTGTTACATTTGAGGCCCCATTTAACGTGTCTTTGGGTGCGATCCAGGACCAGGCGTTCACGCTACATGCGCACGCTTACATCAAATAATAACCCAACTTTAATACTCCTTGAGAAACACGGCCTCCTGTGTCAGGGGCCAGTGCCGCTCTTTGGACACGCATTAACCACACAGGATGAGAAGTCGCTGTAATGAACTTTGCTCCCACTCAGACTTTGTTCTCACACGGTGGCTTATTTGAATATTAATTGTCAAGGATTGCATTTAGTTGCCTCATTCACTCACATAACAATTAAATGTACTTTAGCACTTACTTCTTTTAATAGGTAGCCCTGCAGACTGGATGTTTTCTGCCACCAGGTCTTTAATGAATTTTGGTCCGGAATTATTTTCTACTAGGGCTGCAATGATTATTCTCATCAGCAATTAATCTGCTGATTATTAATCATCTAATCATTTTTTCGATAAATTTGTGAATAAGTCCCTGCTGGAGATGACCAAATAAAATAATCAAATGCTCACATTTGAAAGGTTGGAAGAATGAACTTTTTTTTAAAATTTACGTATGTTTTATTTTTTATGTTTTGAGTCCCTTGAACGAACTTGTGCGGAGGCAGAAATCACGCAGAAGGGAATCTCAAAACTAACGGCGTGACCTGATAACATTCAGGGCCAGTGGGTGCCCTCTCTTTTATTCTGTAGCTTGGTTGAACTGAACCTTAAAATCCAGTTCTCTTCAGTGGCTTGTCGTTTGCTCGAGTGCTTGTCATTGTTCTTCATTGATCTCAGGATGAGGAAAACGGTAACAAAGATGAAAACGGAGCGAGCGGGAGGACCTTGAATGCAACACTTGAGCAATGGCGGTCTTATTCCACTCCTCTGTGCTACCAGCAGATGCACATCTCGAATGGGAGCTGCTGATTGGCATGTGCTGCACAGTGACCCTGTATTTCACCATTCACCATGGCTGGAAAAAAGGAGGAATCGCAGGCTATTGAGGTATTTCTCAGTCAATAAATGACTTCTTCTGTGTTTTATGTGGCTCTGAAAAAGGAGCCTATCTCACACACTGGGCTTTACAATTGAATGTGCCAGTGGCCCTGAAAGAAGAAGTGCAGAGCGTGGAGGATGGGGGGGGGGGGGGCTGCAATGTCTTTAAAGCTGCTTGTCTCCAAAGGTGAGAGGTGAGGACTCTCAATGCCTCCAACAGGGCATCGCTAAATGAAGAAATATCTCAAGGTTAGACCACCAATAGATTTTTTTTCGCAGGGAAATGTGTGAACTAGACGAGAAAAACAGTGTTATCCTGCTTTCACACAGTTTCTTCCTCCTCGCAAGTCTTTCAATGGCTTCCAGTGAAAGTTTCTGCACTGATCGGTCTCTGGACGCCGGCGCTCCCTCCGCTCCTGCTGTCCTTCCTAGGTGTGTTTGTCCGAGTGGACTTGGGAGACACTGTGGATTTATTTGATCCTACAGGCCATCAGGTTGAGCAGAGCTTTGCTAAACATGACCTGAAGTGTGCCGGCCCCCGAGCAAACGCTGCTGTCACCTTGGCCAACCCGAGCTGTCATGTCTCAGAATGGCCCACGAGAGCTGACAGCTGTGGCGTTCCCAAAACAAATCACTGCTGCGTTTGGTAACGCTCTGCGTCCCCGCGATTTAGCCCTTACCGAGACGAGAGTGGGAGCGGCGGCTGCTAATGCTCTGGCTAATGCACTGCACTGTGTGTGTTTGTGAGTGTGTGTGTTTATTCATCTTCTGCTTCTTCTTCTTCTTCTCTGTGTGTGTGTGTGTGTGTGTGTGTTTGTTGGCAGGGGCTTATGTGGTTTCTCTTTGTTTCTCCGCCACCTCACTGAATGGTTTGACATAACGATGTTCACATCTCCCTTTGTCTTCCGCTCTCCCTGTGTTACTCTGTGGCCTTTACCTGGAGGTTGTGTGGGAGCTCAGAATGCCTTTGTCATGTGTCATATAACCATACAATGTTTTGTCTACACTCAAACCTTGAGTATCATAAGCCCCTTTTCCACTGGTCAGAAAACCCATACCCTTTCTTTTAATAAGATCAATGTTTGTGAGCCCAAAAGCCAGAAGCAAAAAGCTCTATAGGTAAAATGGATTTTAAACATTCAAATTTGTACCTTTTTCACCTACATTTATGTGGTAAAAATAACAAGACGATATACCAGTGTCCTTGTAATGTCGCCATGAATCTTGTCTGACAGCTGAGCAGCTCCATGAATCGTCATTACAGGTATTCTTCTCTGTAGTTTCCAGGAACAAGCTTCACAACCCAGACTGAATCGAGCAAGATCAGAAACACTGAGGTGAAGGTTCAAGAGGAAACGTCTCGTATTAACTAGACGCCTGAATATTCTCAGTTTAAATGAGATGAAGAAAAAAAAAACAAGGAACTCGGGCCGGATTATTGATAAATGTAATGGTGAAGCGCTCTTCACTGAACCAAGAGTTTTCCTCTCTCTCAATTCCTTTGTGGAAGTGTACCACTTTCTAACGGACATATTTAGGGAACACACACACACTTGCACAGACACGCACACACACACACACCCAAATGAACCTGTCAGACACGATTGAAACATTTTTTTTTTTTGACTATTTGCTACCGGGCTGTTTTTAGACATCAAACTGCAGCAGTTGAGATGTGGTTGCTATTGATGTCATTGTTTTTCATGTCACAGTCATTACTGAGATATCCTTACCCTGGCACGTCTTTAAAGGAGTGGTTCAACTGAATTTGCTTACCCCCCCCCCCTCCCTCTCAGTCCGTTAAATTGATTTAGTGCTATTGCTACAGCCATCAACCTTATACAGTGTATGAAGTCTTACCCGAATACCTGAATATGCTGCCAGAAATCTTGTTTCATTCTGTCGAAATCCATTCATTCAAATTTAATTGGCTGCCGCTGCACAGTCAGATTTCCTCACTGTAGTGTTTAATAGTACAACACACTTAGAATACATCGATACATCCTAAGTTGAATTTGTTTGTGATGTCTTTCATTTCCCAGCAGACGTTCGGAGGAGAGGCTTTTGTTCAGCTACACAGATGAACAACAGGAAGGAGGACATGGAGATCTCCTCTCACTACCGTCAGCTCCTCAGAGAGCTCAATGAGCAGAGGCAGCACGGCATCCTCTGCGACGCCTGTGTCATCGTGGACGGAAAGATCTTCAAGGCCCACAAGAACGTCCTCCTGGGCTCCTCGCGCTACTTCAAGACTCTTTACTGCCAGGTAAGGGGCGGGGCCGCACATGGGGAGGACGGGTCGGGGAATCGGTTTGTCTCAGATCCCAGCAGTTTTGATCGGTCGTGTTTGTAAAATAAATAAACCAGAAAACACTGATGTGATTGTTCCTTTTCCCTCCAGGTTAAAAAAGGTTCCGAGCCTCACCACCAAACCACCGTCACTCATTTGGACATTGTCACAGCGACAGGTTTCAAAGCCATCCTGGACTTCATGTACTCGGCGCACCTTGCCCTCACCAGTAAAAATGTGATTGAGGTCATGTCGGCTGCCAGCTATCTGCAGATGACGGACATTGTCCAGGCCTGCCATGGCTTCATCAAGGCTGCGCTGGACATCAGCATCCGCTCTGAGATGGCCGACGAACTGGCCGACTTTGAAATGGGAGCCGTCGCTGCTCCTGGCATAGGCGGAGGAGGTGGCGGAGGTGGAGTGGGTATGGCAGTAACAGGGAGCGTTGCCGGAGCGGGTTTGGGTGGAGGAGCAGGAGGAGGAGGGGTCGTGGGCATGGCCTCAGAAGCCCTCGCCTCCATCATGTCTGGTCGCAGCACCTCCCCTTGGCTGGCGCGACGCACCAGCCCAGCCAACTCTTCTGGGGACTCGGCCATCGCCAGCTGCCACGAGGGAGGGAGCACGTATGGAAAGGAGGACCAAGAACCACCCAAGAGCCATGAGAGCCAGGAGGAAGCCTGCCACGACTCCCAGCCTGCCTGGCCGCATGACTACAGGCCTGTCACTGTCAAAGAGGAACAGGTGTCCCCCCACCTCCTCCTCCCATCCCCGGGACACTCCCAGGGGGGCAGCCCAGAGCCAGGGGGAGCAAGGGACTGGTGGCGCTGCTGGAGGAGGTGGAGAGGGATCCTGGCAACCCATGTCAGGGTCAGGGCGGAGGAAGAATAGGAAGAACAAGGACACGGTCAGACATATCACCCAGCAGTCTGAGAGAAACTGGGAGAGAGAGCGGGACAGGGAGAGAGACAGGGACAGTAGGCCTGGGTCTCCTCTGCCCTCCATGCTGGCTGTGGCCGGATGGAACTACAATGGACAGGACATCCCAGGTAATAACCTTCTTCTTCTCATACTGTTTCCAGACTTAAGTGGAAAGTACCTCTGCATATTTTTCATAAAGTGATGCTGTAGATTCAGGTGGGGTGGTTTGATGCTTCTAACAGAAATGAAAAAAACAAAAATAATGTCAGGAGAGTTTGATGATATGGTCACATGATCTCCACAGCGGAGTTAATACGTCACTTCCTGCCTCGGTCTGCTGCACCCGGGTGCTCCTACTCACGCCTGAATAATGCAGAGGATTTGTTGCTGTTGTGCAGAGAACCTCCTGCTGCTTTGTGCATCTGTGAATCGCAAATTGTGGTTAAGGTCCGGACCAGAATTTCCGGACTTTATTGCGCTGTTCATGTCTGAAAAGGGCACAAGACTGTAGACCTCCTGTGATTCGCTGTGGTTTCTAACCCTCGCCCCGACTTCGTTAAACCAGTGAGGTAATTAGTGAATGACTGGTGAGATAATGAGATAAGGTTTCTGTGTGAGCGACTTTAACACCTTAACTACTACCCAATCAAATTGGTCTGTGTTTTATTTTTAGAAGACACCTTCCAGTCAATAGGGCAACATTTCCGTGCGAGCGATCAAACTGCTTTGTTGACTTGAGTTTGAACCCAAAGTTCAGCAGAGTGTCCATTTAGCTTTACAGTGCATGTGTGGTTAATCCTGTGTGGACATTTCAATGCATGTCAGCCATCCACACCGTTTACCAACATTAACTGACCCCTTTACCTCCGGGGGGGGGGGGGGGGGGGGGGGGGGGGGGATTATCTCAAATCTTGGATGTGTGAGGTGAAGCCAGTGTAAATGCAGATAGATAATACAACACTCTTCTTACTGCAGTTAACGTAGTAGACACTTGCACATAGATGGGCAGAGACACACACAAACAAACTCGAGAACACACATTTATTTTGAGAAAGCCTCTCTTGATCTCGCAGAAATGTTTCGTAAATTCTTTTGCATTAAATAAAGCACTTACCTGTGTGTGTATGTACTTGTGTGTCTGTGTGTGTGCTGCGGGGCCCAAGGCGTCGATAGGTAGATCATTAAAAGTAAGAGAAGCTAATCCTGGGCGCATTAAGGGAGTTGGCTGTGAAATGGGCACACGTCGCGCAGCGAAAGAAAACAGGATAATTGAATTGACCTGGGTCACTGCACGGATTACCAGCGCGTCCTCGCCATCCCAGGCTCCTCCCTCTCTCTCTGGGGTTTAGGGAAGGACCTTCTGGAAAGGGCGAGAGGAGGGAAAAGCGATTGGAGATGTGAGGGGTAATAAGAGGAATAAGAGGGTTGCATGCACGAAGGCTTATGAGGGTTTGTCTGTTTGTGCCCTAAGTTTCAGATTTTGTGATCCGGCTGTCAGGCCGTATTACGCTGGTAAAGAACAACTTAGCTTCAGAGTCACACACACACACACACACACACACACACACACACACACGTATAACCACAAACACCCTCTAAACACACGTCTCTATTAAATCTCTTTGCCAGTTGCATGCTTCTGGTCTGTGGTAGGAGGTAGGGTTTAAGTCTGTCTGTAGCCAAGCAGCCATCACAGAGAGGGTGTTTTCTCACCTAAAGGTTAAAGGAAGTGTAGTGTTGCTGCTGGAGTAGACTCACCTAGTGCTGGCCCAAACCAACCCCCCCCCCCCCCCCCCCTGCAATTACACCCACATTTTGCTTCAGGGTTGGTCTCACGCTGGAGGAGAAGTAGAGGAGGGGGGGGGGGGGGGGACACGTAGTCGGACCTCCTTCAGACCTCCCTAACTTCATTTAGAAGTTAAAGATCATGTTACCAGTGGGCCGATGTGACGTTTTGGTGTGACAGCGTGTGACGGGGAGGATCTGTCCCACTATTGTGTGTTGAGTCAGTTTGCAGGAGTTGGTTTCTGTGTGTTTAGACAAGGTTTAGTGGGGGGGGTATTACCTGAGCAGGTTTAGTGAGGTCATTATTGGTCCAGAGGCGGAGGAGGGGGGAGTATTTTCGATTGTGGGAGTGCTCCTCTTATCTCTACCACGTGATGGTCCGAGGTTCTTACAGTTCATTTTAAAATTAGCATTTTATTTTCTTTACGTTGACCAAGTCACGGCCCACAAAAATACACAGGATCTACATGAGCTTACAAGAGTTTGTCTACTTAAGTCTTAAGTCTCCTTAAGTCCAGGATTTTGTCACCTACAGATCTGAATCAGACGTACAAGCATATGGAAGAGCCGGGGAATTAGAAAGGGATGTACAATTCTATTTAAAGTTTTCTAATTACACTTCGTATATATGACACAGTTTGGTTTTCTTGGCACGACGTCTATGCAAAGAGGAAACCAGCGAACACATACAATAAAATCAAATTATGATGGTGTTATTGGGAGTGTTGGAGTAGCCCTCTGAATTAAAGGTTTAAGGTTAATTCTACCATTGTGAATTGCGAGGGGGGGGAGTTGACTGTGGTGTGGCTGCTGTTCCTCGACGTCCAGCTGTTGGTTTCCATGAAAGGCCACGGCAGGTAAAAAAGGAGAAAGGGCACCTTCAGTCTGAGATTAGCTTAATTGCTTCATTCCTTATTGATGAGAATTGCCCAGACATTCTCCATCCCTCTCTCTCTCTCTCTCTCTCTTTCCCTCTCTCCGGCTCCCTCGCTCTCTCATTCATCTGTGTCCATGCTTCACTATTGGAAATGCCCGTGTTATGTACAACACAGGGGACTGGCAGACGGGGGATTTAGCTGGATTATTCTCTAATATAAGGATAATATATGGCCGTGTAAGGGCTTCGGTGTATTAGCGCAGCCGCGTTTCAGAGTGTTTGTATGAAAATGCCGTGTAGCTTGTGTTGACATAAACAGCCGCAGGAATTAGGATGTGTTTCCTTTAGATCCCTTTCACTCGCAAACATCTGCTGCGTTCACTGGATGTCATCTAAGCACTAACCTTCCTTTACCTCTCTCCCTCCCTCTCTCTCTCCCTCTCTCTCTCTCTCTCTCTCTCTCGCTCTCTCTCTCTCTTGCAAATGCTTGATCTCAGCCCATCTTAAGCTCACCTCGTGTGCTGACACAAATATTTGATATCTTACATGTGCATCAGTGATCCCATCATGTGCGTACATTTTCCTGTATCGTGCCACATTAGAGGTGACAACTTTGCGGAGGGTTTTAAATAGTCTCCACTTCTCTCGCCTGCTTATGTCTTAAACCTTCAAATAATTACCTCAAATTATTTTTAGTTTGGTCCCCACCCCTGCTGCTTCTCTCAGACCTGGATTAAAAAAGCCTCTGCAAATCAAAGACGTTGCATTTTGAATAAATAATTATGATAATTCAGTATGTTTGTTTTGGATGCCTCGTCTCAGAA